>NC_045437.1:81821114-81929691 GCF_002776525.5 Piliocolobus tephrosceles | reverse complement strand
CCGTGTAGACCAGGATGGTCTCGATCTCCTGACCTCGTGATCCGCCCGTCTCGGCCTCCCAAAGTGCTGGGATTACAGGCTTGAGCCACCGCGCCCGGCCGGAAGTCTGTCTTAATAGAACCATGAAATGCCCTAAACACTGGCTCAGAGACATTTCTTTTGCTCTAGAAGTTTTACTTCTGAGTCCAAGACCAAGGAAATAATTTTAAATACAAGGAATTATCTTAAAAGTGTTATTTGAAATAGTGGAACTATTTACGTGCATTGAGGCTGTAAAGTGACAGATAAGTAATTTGTAATGTTATGATTAAAATGCATTTATGAATATATGTCATTGCAGGATTATATGATTAAAACTGAAATAAGTTATGTCTAGAAAAATTTGAAACTGATATTCTGAAATATGAATCATGCTTGTGACTGAGTGGTGTTTTTTATTGATATTTTGTTATTGTCTTTAATATGTAAACATTATAATAAAAATAAGTATGCCAGAAATGAAGAGAGCTAATTACTATGCCACTGGAAAAAGGGAAATAGGCATAATCTGTCCGATTTTTTGTATAGGTTGATTTGATTTGCTTGTTCTTTCTTAAATATTTATAATGTGATGACCATCATAGCACAAGGTCTTCTGTATAAAAAAGGCTTAAGGATACAGAAGGGAGAAAAATCTATCAACAGTACATGGTAAAGAAGTCTCTAAAGTAGAGGTAGATAATATATTTCCTCAGGCTAAACATGAAAATATTTTCCAGGGAAACATCAAAGAATATCAATAGCTATATAACCTGAGGTTAATAGTAGTTTTTATTTTATCATGACTTCAGGAAATTATTAATAACTAAGGTTTTTCAGAAACTAGATACACAGAGAGGTTTCTTGGTCTCATGAAGAAATATGACAAAACAGTATGTAGTTTTCTGTCACATTCCATGTAGTTAAGTTTGTATAATCCTAAATAGGAAGAAGAAAAGGCTCTATTCTCTTAATATTTTGAAAAAAATATTTAAAGAAATAAGCAAACAGCTTAACCAAAAATTATTAGTTATTTGAGCCCTACTTACTGTGAGTGAAATAGATCTGTGCTAATAAGTGTTCCTTCATAAGAGGTCTGCTCTTCTTTCCTGGAATAAATATGAAAAGCTTTGTAATGTATTTCTTTAAGCATCTATTTTTATAAAGAATTCTGCTATGCTACTACCAATAATGAATTGCCCTCTAGGTTAGATAAGAATCCCTGAACTTTCCAAATTCCAATTGTTCTGGTTAGTTTGATAGTTTTGAGAGGCAAAGAGAATAGGGGATTATTAGCTAAAGACATGAGAGAAATTATAATGCTAATAAATCCACAAAACAGCAGGTCTAAAAAAGGAGTCACAAGTTAATACAGCAAGATAATCAAGAAGTTACAATCAAAGCCAGAAAGAGAGATTTGGGGATTCTGGGAACCATCAATGAATTGAGGAGATAACACAGCAAATTGATTAAGAGTGTGGTGAAATGACCTGGGTTCAGATCTAAGCACTCACTAACTGTATGTCCATGGGAAAGTTTCTTAACCATTTTGAGTCTTGTTTCTTATGTGCAAAATATGATTAAAAGTGGCACTCACTTAAAAGACTATTTAAAATTTGTTTTAAGTTGTGCACAGTGCCTGGCATAGTTAATGATCAATAAATATAAGCTACTTTTAAAGACCTGTTTGGATAGTGCATCCAACTAAGATAAATCTTGGTACTTGAAGTCCTCTTTTCTGGTTCATCTTAGCACAAATCACTCCTAATAGAGAAGGTGCAAGGCTAAACAATATTACTTCTCTCTCAGGTTGAAATCATATAAATTTTTATTGGGCACTGGTTCTCAAAAACGTATTTTAAAATAGTATTCAAATATATTTTATCTTTTCTCATAATTAATTTCTTCCTCTGAAGGATAAAATTGTATTTTAGGAGACATTTCTACAAAAAAGCTAACCTATTTCTAAAAATATAAGAATGACGACAATGCTAATGTAATGTTTAAATTATTATGTTAAATATCAAATTTAGTAATAAAGTCTCAGGAGAAAAGGAGAATAGGTAGGTAGTAAATATGAATGTTTTATGAATTAATGGGTAGGTGAATGAATGAATGACTAAATGAATCAAATTGAGTGAGCAGACAGAGGAGAACACAATGCAGTATGAATGCATCATAGATGAAAGGTGTTAGAGGGAAGAGTAGTCAGGTAGTGTGATGCCTCCAGCTTTGTTCTCTTTGTTTAGGATTATCTTGGCTATGCAGGCTCTTTTTTGGTTCCATATGAAATGTAAAGTAGCTTTTTCTAATTCTATGAAGAATATCAACAGTAGTTTGATGGGAATAGCATTAAATCTATAAATTACTTTGGGCAGTATTTTCATGATATTGATTCTTTCTATGGGCAGTGTCATTTTCATGATATTGATTCTATCCATGAGCATGGAATATTTTTTCATTTGTTTGTGTCCTCTCTTATTTCCTTGAGCAGTGGTTTGTAGTTCTCCTTGAAAAGGTCCTTCACATCCCTTGTTAGCTGTATCCCTAGGTATTTTATTCTCTTTGGAGCAATTGTGAATGGGAGTTCATTCATGATTTGGTTCTCTGCTTGTCTATTGTTGGTGTATATGAATGCTTGTGATTTCATGCGCATTGATTTTGTATCCTGAGACTTTGTTGAAGTTACTTAACAGCTTAAGGAGTTTTGGGATTGAGACAATGGGGTTTTCTTAATATAGAATCATGTCATCTGCAAACAGACAACTTGACTTCCTCTCTTCCTATTTGAATACTCTTTATTTCTTTCTCTTGTCTGATTGCCCTGGCCAGAACTTCCAATAACATGTTGAATAGGAGTGGTGAGGGGGGCATCCTTGTCTTGTGCTGGTTTTCAAAGGGAATGCTTCCAAGTTTTTCCCATTCAGTATGATACTGGTTATGGGTTTGTTATAAATAGCTCTTATTGTTTTGATATATATTTCATCAATACCTAGTTCATTGAGAGTTTTTAACATGAAGCAATGTTGAATTTTATCAAAGGACTTTCCTGCATCTATAGAGATAACCATGTGGTTTTTGTCATTGATTCTGTTTATGTGATGTATTACCTTTACTAAGTTGCATATGTTGAACCAGCCTTGCATTCCAGGGATGAAGCCAACTTGATCATGGTGGATAAGCTTTTTGATGTGCTGCTGGATTTGGTTTGCCAATATTGTATTGAGGATTTTTGCATCGATGTTCATCAGGGATATTGGCCTGAAGTTTTCTTTTTTTGTTGTGTCTCTGCCAAGTTTTAGTATCAGGGTGATGCTGGCCTCATAAAATGAATTAGGGAGAAGTCCCTCCCTTTCAACTGTTTGAAATAGTTTCAGAAGGATGGCACCAGCTCTTCTTTCTATCTCTGTTAGAATTTGGTTATGAATCTATCTGGTCCTCAGCTTTTTTTGGTCGGTAGGCTATTAATTACTGCCCCAATTTCAGAACTTGTTATTAGTCTGTTCAGGGATTCAACTTCTTCCTGTGTTAGCCTTGGAAGGGTATATGTGTCCAAGAATTTATCCATTTCTTCTAGATTTTCTAGTTTATTTGAGTAGAAGCATTTACAGTACTCTCTGATGGTAGTTTAAATTTCTGTGGGATCAGTGGCGATATCCTGTTTATCATTTTTTTTATTGTGTCTATTTGATTCTTCTCTCTTTTCTTTCTTACTCTTATTACTGATAAATATTATACAAAGCAAAGAACTTAGGTAATGCAAAAATTTAATCTTGCCATCATATGAAATGCTATGGTCTGAATGACTGTGCCTGCCTTAAAGTTAATTTAATGACACTTAATCAACAGTATAGTGATTTTGGAAGGTGGAGTATCTGGGAATTTAGGTCGTGAGGGAAGAAGCTTCATAAGTGAGATTAGTGCCTTATAAAAGAGGCTTAGAAAACTTGTTTTTCCCTTCTAGCATATTAGAATATAGCAAGAAGGTGCCATCTTTGAAGCAGAGACCTAGGCCTCAGCCCATACTGAACCTGCTGAAATCTTGATCGTGGAGATCCCATCCTCCAGAACTGTAAGCAATAAATTGCTTTTGTTTACAAACTACCCAGTCTAAGTTGTTTTGTTATAGCAACTTGAACAAGTGAAGATATGATATAAAGCCTTTGTATTTTAGATCATAATTAATAGCTTTTCTCAGAGAAAAAACTAAATTTTAATAAAATATGTTTCATAAATGTAAAATGTAAATTTTATAAATTTTACAGCATCTTACAATGGACCAGTGCACGAATCTATAAGAATTATTTATTTAAAAAAATACTGAGATAGACGTGAAAATGTCATATTGGTATGTATCTATTTCATTACTAAGCTAAATATTATGATCGTGAGCATAATGTGGCTATGAAGAAATAGTGAATATTTATGAATATTACACTGAAGTATTTAGGTACCATGAAAAAAAGAAGTTACCAAATATTACAATAAACAAAAATATCAAGATTTAACACATTTATTTCATCCTAAAACATCATGTTTGGCTATAAAATGTTAATTTTCTGGGAAAAATCATGTTCTTACTGAAAGAGTTTTACCGTATGTCATTAGGAAGTATTATTATGACCCTTGAGTGATATAACAGATTATTTTATGTTTTAATGATACCAACCTAACATTTATATTTTTAATTTGCAAAATTTCATGGAGAAAATTATTTAGAAAAAAGAACTTTAAACTAGGAACAGAGAAGAAATCAGAGAAAATCATTGAACATTTTATAGTTCAATTCAAAATTATTAAAACCTATTTTGGCTTTGTAATATTACCAAATTATTATTAAACCACCTTTATATAAAGTAATTACCACAGACATAGTTGTAATGCTTCTGGAGTAGTCTCAGAAAATCCAGGTTTTATATTAAACAGAGCAAAGATACAACGAGTGAATATAGATTCTTTTCTACTGCAAAAAGTTTGCAGAATCTCAAAAGGCTTTCTGCCTTTTGGCTTTAACCGGTGTCCTCATACAGTCCAAAGTTGCCCAACATCAACTTTTTTTATATGAGGTCATGGGACTAATCCAGTGACCTCATATAAAAAATTAGTAATGGTCTAATCCAGTGACCTCATATAAAATCTGGAGAAGAAATTCTTCAACAGTAAAGTTTTCAATGATTTTTGGGTCAATGGTTGACATAATATGATAGGAAATGTCACATTGTTAGTATAATCTATTTACTTTGTCACCTCACAAATATTAGTCACTTTATGGTCACAATGGATTAGGGCAGAAGGATAGAAAGTTACAGATTTCTTTAGTTAAAAAGTTTCTTTCTTTTTTTTTTTTTTTTTTTTGAGCTAATGTCATAATTAACAGTAAGAGACTGGACAATTATTCCTTAAGAATTTCTCACCACTTTCATTCAGTTTTATGTACACTTGTGTCCAGTTTCACTAACAAATGAGGTGGGAAAATAAATATAAGCCATCCACATTGAAAAAAGAAGCTGTCTTTTTTTTGCAGATAACATCATCACACATGCAGAAGATCCTGGAGATTCTATTAGAATATTGCAGAATTATTAGGTGAGTTTAACAGCGTATAGAATACAAGCCAATTTTTGTAAAAATCCAGTATTTTGTAAGTAATATCAATAACCAATCAGAAATTGAATTTATATAAACTGTGCCCATTCCTATGTCCAGGATGGTATTGCATAGATTTTCCTCCAGGGTTCTATAGTTTGGGGTTTTACATGTAAATGTTTAATGCATCTTCAGTTGATTTTTGTATGTGGTGAAATGAAGTGGTACAATTTCAATCTTCTGCATATGGCTAGCCAGTTATCTCAGCACCATTTATTGAAAAGGGAGTCCTTTACCCATTGCTTGTTTTTTCCTGGTTTTGTCAAAGATCAGAAAGTTGTAAGTGTGCAGTCTTATTTCTGGGTTCTCTATTCTGTTTCATTTGTCTATGTGTCTGTTTTTGTATCAGTATCATGCTGTTTTGGTTACTATAGCCCTACAATACAGTTTGAAGTCAGGCAACATAATGCCTCCAGCTTTGTTCTTTATGTGCACTGATTGCCTTGGCTATTTGCATTCTTTTTGTTCTTATTCCTGTTCTACATGAATTTTAAAATAGCTGGATTTTTTTTCTATTTCTGTGAAGAATATCATCGGTAGCTTAATAGGAATAGAAATCAATCTGCAAATTGCTTTGGGTAATACGACCAGTTTAACAATACTGCATCTTCCTGTCCATAAGCATGGAAGGTTTTTCCATTTGTGTCATCCCTGATTCCTTTGAGCAGTGTTTTATAATTCTTGTAGTCGAAACGGTTCACATCCCTGGTATTTTATTATTTTTGTGGTAATTGTGAATGGGATTTTGCTCCTGATTGTGCTATCAGCTCTATTGATGTTGCATATAAGAAAGCTAGTGATTTTTGTACATTTGTTTTGTATCTTGAAGCTTTGCTCACATTGTTAATCAGCTGAAGGAGCTTGTGGTCTGAGACTGTGGGCTTTTCTAGATACAGGATCATGTCATCAGCAAACATGGCTATGTGCTTTTCTAGATACAACATTGTGTCATCTGCAAACATGGATAGTTTGACTTCCTCTTTTCCTATGGATTCCTTTTGTTTCTT
This sequence comes from Piliocolobus tephrosceles, assembly GCF_002776525.5. Classification (NCBI taxonomy): domain Eukaryota; kingdom Metazoa; phylum Chordata; class Mammalia; order Primates; family Cercopithecidae; genus Piliocolobus; species Piliocolobus tephrosceles. The sequence goes on along the minus strand of NC_045437.1, from coordinate 81,923,020 downwards.
TCTCTTGCCTGATTGCCTTGGCCAGAACTTCCAGTACTATGATGAATAGGAGTAGTGACAAAAAGCATTCTTGTCTTGCACCAGTTTTGAACAGGAATGTTTCCAGCTTTTGCCCATTCAGTATCATGTTGGCTGTTGGTCTGTCATTACTGTCTCTTATTATTTTGAGGTATGATCCATCAATATCTAGCCTATTGAGAGTTTTCAACATGAAGGGGTGTTTAATTTTATCAAAGGTCATCTCTGCATCTATAGAGATCATAATGTGGTTTTGTCCTTAGTTCTGTTTATGTGACAAATCAGATTTATTGATCTGCATATGTTGAACCAACTTTGCATCTGTGGGATAACGCCTCCTTGATTCCAGTGGATTAGCTTTTTGATGTGTTTCTGGCTTGCAAATATTTTGTAGAAGATTTTTGCATCAATATTCAATAAAGATATTGGCCTGAAGTTTTCTTCTTCTTCTTCTTTTTTTTTTTTTTTTTTTGTTGTTGTTGTTGTTGTTGTGTCTCTCCTAGGTTTTGGTATCAGGATGATGCTGGCCTCACAGAATGAGTTGGGGAGGAATCCCTCTTCTTCAATGTTTAGAATAGCTTCTTAGGGATGGTACGAGCTCTTCTTTTTACATCTGGTACAATTTAGCTATGAATCAGTCTGGTCTTGGACTTTATTTGTTTAGTTTCCTATTTCTTATTGATTCAATTTTGAAGTTTGTTATCGATCTGTTCAGGGAATTAATTTCCTCTTTCAGGAAAGGTCTGTTCAGTCATGGGAAAGGGCATGTGTCCAGAAATGTATCCATCTCTTCTAAGTTTTCTAGTTTGTGTGCATAGAGGTGTTCATAGCAGTCTCTGATGGCTGTTTGTATTTCTGTTGGATTAAGTATATATCCCCCTTCTCATTTCTGATTGTGTCTATTTCTTCTATAATAGCATGGCTAGCACCCTTCTATCTTATTAATATTTTCAGAAAGCTAACTTTTGGATTTTTTTATCTTTTGAGTGGTTTTTTGTATCTCGACCTTTTTCAGTTCAGCTCTGATTTTGATTATTTCTTGTCTTCTGATAACTTTGGGTTTGATTTTCCCTTGCTTCTCTACCTGTAGTTTTGATGTTAGGTTGTTAATCTGGGATCTTTCTAATTTTTTGATGTGGGCATTTAGTGCTATAAATTTTCCTGTTAACATTGCCTTAGCTGTATTACAGCGATTCTGGTATGCTGTATATTTTTTCCCATTAGTTTCAAAGAACTTCATGTCTCCCTTAATTTCATCATTTACTTAAAAGTCACTCAGGAACAAGTTGTTAATTTCCATATAACAGCATGGTTTTGGGTGACAGTTTTAGTCTTGATTTCTATCTTTATTGTGCTGTTCTCCAAGAATGTGTTTGATATAATTTCAGTTCTTTTTCACTTGCTGAGGATTGTTTTATATCCGACTGTGTGGTTGATTTTAGAGTACGTGCCATGTGGTGATGACAGGAATGTGTATTCTGTTGTTTTCATGCGTATTATGTTTAGGAGTTATAAAGCCACAATAATATAGTGTTGAATTGATGCTAAAATGGGCAAAATATAGTAACAAGGCAGAATAGAGTCTAGAAATAGTCAAATACATAAATGGCCAATTGATTTTGACAAAGGTGCAAAAGGAATTCAGCTGATAAAATATAGTATTTTCAATAAATAGTGGAGGTTCACTAAAAACAAATCAACAAATAAACATTTTGTTTCATATTTCACACTAGAGATTTCCTTTTAAGGTGCTCTTGACTGCCTTCATCTTTCATGGTTTATAGGAAACATCCAAACATTCTTTGCCTTGATAAACTCTGAGAATACAGGCTGTTTCCAATACATCCAAACATGTTCTGCTGTCAAGATACCTTACTTTTTTATACATAAGTTTAACATTCATTCCAGTGTCCCATTGTCAGGGGACATAGGATAGATTACCTATGCAGAGTCACCATAAAGTCATTTTCATAAGACAAGAAATGAGAAAGGACTACTCTTTTACTTCTCCATGGAATGAGATAAACAAAATACAATTTAAATTTTTTTAAGAAAATTTTTATCCCATTTCCAAATGTTAGTCTCTTCAACTTCACTCTCTGTATATACTATCAAGCTGAGTTTTTATTTTCATATTGTTTCTTTTTCAGAAAAGTCATCATGATGACCTGTGATGTTAAAAAGTATGTTGTTTTTCTCTCTCTTTTTTTTTCCTGTATTTGTTTTTTGATTCTTAGCTTTTTGTGATCCCATTGAAAACAATACAAAACGTGTCCTGATTTAACACATGATTTTAAATTTTAATACTCAGATTCACCTCTTCTGATATCACATCAAAACTGTTCTTCCTGATAAGGAAGTTAAGATTTTTTGAAGGCCTTCATATATTTTCTGGCCATTCTTTCCTTTTGGTATGATTACAAGTTTCACTTAAATTTCCAGAAATGATTTTCATGTCTCTTGGTTTTGTTTCATTCTTTCTTTTCTCATTACATGTTCTTTAATGTTAATGCTATCATCATATTATGAAGTAAGTTTCCCCAGTTTCCATTCATTAATCAAGATTTTAGGAACTTTTCTAGAAACCAAAGTAGTCAAGGAGCAAACTTTCTTTAAAGTTTAATTATCCATATTATTACCCCACTTAGGTAACCAGAAGATAATATATGTCCTCAGAATGATCATGTGTAGAATAGCGTCATCTAATTCCCTTCCAGTCCCCTGAATTGGGGCAAATTAAGCTTCATTCAAAGGTCTGAATGAATTTTCCATGGTCTGTAGAAGGTTTATGGCAGCTGTTAGTTACAAATCTCATTAATATCTTTAATAAATCACCAAATCCTTATTGAACACCTACTTAAAGACATAAACTATGCTCTGGGGAAACAAGAAACAATAAATCCAATCCTATGAAACTTAAATTCTGGAACATTGTATGTGAAAATGATTATTTTTGCTATGGATTAAACATTCACAGTGATGGCAAAGGAAGTGACTGAAAAAAATTACTGTTATATAGTTTTGATAATCAAAAATGGACTCTATGAGATGATATATTTTGAACCAAGATGAGGAAAATAATAAACTGTGAGGCTGGGGAAGAGTTTCTCAGGCAAAGAAAATAGCAAATGCGCAGGCTCTGAGCGAGAAAGCCTTTGCACAATTGGTGGCAGAAAAACAAAGCTGGTGTCAAGGTCTTTGTAAGAATGAAAATGGCATAGATAAGATCAGAAGTGTAGGAAAGGATGAAATAAAAGAGGGCATTTAAAATCATGGTGAAGAGTTTGGAGAATTTTAAGCAATGACACAATGATATAATAGAGCTAAGTATGTGTTTTTTTGTTTTGTTTTGATTTGTTTTTGAGACGGAGTCTCGCTCTGTCGCCCAAGCTGGAGTGCAGTGGCCTGATCTCGACTCACTGCAAGCTCCACCTCCTGGGTTCATGCCATTCTCCTGCCTCAGCCTCCTGAGTAGCTGGGACTACAGGCGCCCGCCACCACGCCTGGCTAATTTTTTTTTTTTTCTTGGATTTTTAGTAGAGACAGGGCTTTGCCGTTTTAGCCAAGATGGTCTCAATCTCCTGACATGAGGATCTGCCCGCCTCTGCCTCCCAAAGTGCTGGGATTGCAGGTGTGAGCCACCACCCCTGGCCAGAGCTAAGTATGTTTTTAAGAGTCAGCTTCTCTGTGTGTAGTATGGATTGATGTGTGTGGTGTGGATTGGTGATGCAAAATGAAAAATGAAAGCTAGTTACAAAGTGATTACATTATGTTGCTGCACAGTAAAGGTAAATTTAGTAAGGTACGGGCATCATACTGATAAATAAGTGGATAAATCAGATTTATTGTGACAGAAAGTTGTTAGAATTCATTGATGAGATTGAAAACAAGTTGAGGGAAAGAGAGAAATCAAAGTCTATTCCAAATTTTTTACTAAATAAATTGACTGATCATGAGCCCCATTAATAAAAGAAAAATCTAATTAGAAGATCAAAATAGAAAAAAGAAACCTCAAGTGTTATGCCTCAAATATTTGGATTTAGACGTGGTTCTTTACCCAACATTTAGGGGATGAATAGAAAAAAAAAAATGAATTAGTCAGTAAAGGGGTATTGAGAATGAGTTTACTCTAAAGTAGGAGGCTGCTAAAGACAGGGTTGTTTCTCCAAATTGAGAGATGTATTTCAACGGGTAATGAAGTAAACAGCTACTAAAACTTCAACTAAATGAAGGAAAAAGGTGTTGTTATCTCTGGTTACAAAAAGGTTGTCAAAGACTATGAAGTAACAGTTTCAATGAAGGAGTTAGGATGACACTAAGATTAAATTGGGTCTGAGAATAAATGGGCAGCGAGGAAGTGCAAATACCAATTTTAGACTTTTGTTCCAAAAAGATTTTCTATAGATAATAAAATAAAAAAAACAGAGCAATAGATCGAGGGAACATCTGATCATAAAAGGGTTTTGATTTTGTTTGGGTTTGAAACCATGGAAAGTTCATATAGTATGGTTATATCCTGATGAGAACAATATGGGAGAAAGGGAGATATTGGTGATGCAAAAGGAAAAGCGTGAATAACTCCAAGAATAAGTCTCAAAAAGTCAAGAGGGTATAATATTGCAACTGTGAGTTACAGGTTTTACTTTTGATTGACTAAGAATGTTTATCTCAAAGTAACTAGGAATAAGACCAAGAATACAGATAATGATGCAGACAGTTTTGTAAACCAATTAAGTGAAAAAGAGAACGTTTTTATTTTACCTCTTATATTTCACGAAATAAAAGTGAGATAAGGCCGTCAATTTAAAGTGAGCATGGAAGTGGTAAGTTTGAAAGCAAAATGTGAAGGTAAAAAACTGATTGGTCCAGGGAATTGAACAGTAAATTAGTAGATTACTCAGGCAGTTTCAAGTGCCCATCTAAAGCTTGCGGTCATTATCTTCAAGCAAAAACAGTCAAAGTGTTCTTCCTGCCACCTCCCTCTAAACTTTCTTCATTAGTTCTTGTGCTCAGGCAAGAAAAAAAAAAGTAGTCTGGTTTAACTACTGTTTGAGTTATATGTCAATACTGCGATTATTCAGCCTATGTGTGCAATTGAGGAGTAGGCTAGATTGAAATGCCGCCAGGTATACAAAAGAGCTAAGTTACCTCCAAAGGAGCAAGCATATGGATATACTATGGAGTTAGAGTCAGTAATGGGACTGTGAGGGCTTGTGGGCAGGTCATGGGTATTGGCGGCAATTGTAGAATCAATGAATAGGAACTCTAACTTCAGTTGAAGTTTTGGAATGCAGGGTTCTGAATAAGAATATAAAATAAAAGATAGTTGTGAGAAAATGAGCTAATTGGAATCGAAATTCTGTGGGTTAAAAAAGAAATTATGGTGTGACCACCTAGATAGGCTGTGGAAAGAAGAAACCAGTGAATATTTTTGAGTTCTTTGTATGAACCGCCTCTGTAGATACTGAAATCCCAGAGAATAATGCCAGAAGTGTATGTAGGAAAATAGTAAGTTTGGGTTGATAAAGTCAGAAAAGAACTTTCTGTTATAAGTCTAAATTATCCTCACAGATGATAAACACAAAGAGTAAGATGGAGGTCATTAATGGGGAGTAATGTCTAACAACAGTAGATACTACCACGGTATGGTTATTCTTGGTCAGTATTACTCTGCCCTTATATCTGTATGTTATATCTAGGCCCTTGTAATTATTCTCCTGTTACAACTTAATAGTTTTGCTTCATTTCTAGTGTCTAGTCCCTGCCTTGTTCTGTATTATTGCCTCAAATTTTGCAGAGCTACTAGTTTCTAGGTAAGGTGTGTGTATTATTTACTGATGCAAAATGTAATTATTTTATACTTACTATGGGCTAGCTATATAACACGGTGTTTGGGTTACTATGTGATTTGGACACTTAGCAAAAATTATTGGTCTTCAGTTTTTCCCATGTGCTTATCCTTGCTATCAATTGACATTTTCTAAAGTGAGTTGTTTTATTATGATTTCTTCAAACATATTCTCATAGCAGAATCTTATGAATACATAACAAATTTAGCAACATTAGGTGACAAAATAACCATTAAAATATCTTGTATGTATTTCATATTATAAATGATGAATATGTTAAGAACTATATACAACACTCTAGGTCTCATCTCAAACACTGAAAATGGAGTCTACTGGTGACCTACTCACTTTATATTTACATTTACCACATTTGTAATTGTAAATAATGAGGTAAGCGCAACCATTGATTTCTTGGATTTCCATCAATTTCACAGTTATCATTTAATGTCTTTCTAAATACCTCATTTTGTGCTCTTAGGAAACCTGCATTAAAAAAAATCACATCATCTGTTTGAAAGTTTATGTGACATCCACAATGTACAGAAGCACATGCCTTTAATGTTTCCAGAATAAAAAAGCTTTGATGTTTGCAATTTGTGGTGCAATTTTACAGAAAAAAAAAAAAATTAAATGGTATGGAGGCTAATAAATACTTTGAGTAAAATGTTGTCTTTGTTTTGTGCAAAATGCATAAAAATATGCCCTTTAACCTATTAAATATTCTTGAAAGATAGAGGTGCTTTGTTACTGTAACTAAAGCAATTATCATTTAATTTCTTAAAATCCGGTATTTCCCCCCATATTTGGTGTATGTTATTATGAAATAGTGTGTGAATGGTGATTTTTTTTCACTTTGCTTCCAAATCTCTCTTGTAAAAAAGAGGAATCTATTTTGGCTAATAGATTTAGTAAGCCTTTAACATTTTGTCTGCCATTTAAATGGTGTCTTCATATTTGAATACTTTATACCTTTTAAATATGTTAAGTGCCATAATAATAATGTGTGTTCATGTTCATTCAGACACATAAGGTCTCAGAATGTGGGGTTATAATTCTTCAGAAGGAATAGTTTGCCAAGTTGTGATAACCTACTGGGAGACCTTAAAAATATAAATAAATGAATAAAAACACAAAACAAACAAGAAAGTAGACCAGGAAACGATTGAAATATCATGTAAAAGTAAAATGTATGAGGTTAATTTTAGTGATTTTTGAGGAAAAGTGTTCATGATATCTTACTAAGAGAAAAAAAATCAAGTAGAAAAATAGGTCATATTTCAGAATTGATAAATGAGTTGTAGTACATTCATGCAAAGAATATTATACTTTACAAGATTAGAATAAATATTGCTACACTCAGTCCTAGATTATCTTAAAAACACAGCAGACGGGGGTAACAACAGATTAGGTATTGGAAAAAAAGATCAGTAACCTTAGTAGAAAAAAATGAAAGTAACATCAGTGAACTGTAGGATAATGTCTAGCAGCCCAGTAAGCTGAAAATATTTCACAATAAAATCCACAGATACAAAGAGGTCAATGAATGTCAGCACAAAAGATAAAGAAAACTATATGAAGGCACTATATAATCAAGTTGTTCAGAACCAATTACAAAAATAAAATCTTAAAATCAGCTACAGAAATGCAACTTCATATAGAGAGCAATAAACATAAGAATGACAGTAGGTTTCTCTTCAGAAACAACACAGCCAAAAGGAAAATAAGACATCTTTAAATTAATAAAAGAAAAAAAACCCTGCTAACAAATATTTCATCATACACTAAAAGTATCTTTAAAAGTTAAGCAAATCAAAGGCTTTTTCAGACATGCTAAATGTAAACAAAATTCATTAGCTCTTGATGTACATTTTAAAATATAATAAAAGTTCTTTAGGCACAAGGAAATGGTACCAGACGAAAATATGGATGTACATAAATAAAGAACCAAAGTGGTAGACAAATTTCTTTCTCAATTTCTTTAAAAGATATTTCACTATTTACATAAAAATAAGTGTGGAGTTTAAAATATATAACCGTGAAATGTATGGAAATTATAAAGTACAAAGGGAAAAAGTTAAAATAAGCTTTTAATACTATAAGTAAAGTCAAATACTATATTTTGAAAATAGATTGTGAAACGATAGAGTTGTGAATACAATGCAACCACTAACACAATGAAACTAAGTTTTAGCTACTAAGTCAACAAATGAAGTAAGCCAAATAATAAAAGTATTCAATTTAGCCAAGAGAAAACAGAAAAGAAAGAGAAACCAAGAACAGATTGAACAGAAAACAAATAAAAGAAAATAGATTTAGCTTCTGCCTCATCAAGAAACATTAAACATAAATGATTTGAATAATATAATTAAAATAATTCAAACACAGATTAACAGACTGAATAAAAATACAAGGGCCAACTTATAGACTGTCTACCGGAAATGGATTTTAAACATGAAGTCACAAAGAAGCGAAAAGCAATGGGAAAGAAAAAGAAGGCACACAAGACTATTCCTCTAATTTTAAAATGTTACAGGTGTCTGCACTCATGTTTATTGCAGCATTATTCAAAGTAACCAAGATACAGAATACATGTAAATATCTATCAATGGATGAATAGATGAAGAAAATGTGAAATATATGTCTATGTACAATACAATTCAGCCTTAAAAAATAATAAAATTTTATAATTTGTAACCACATAAATGAACCTGGAAGACATTATGCTAAAATAAATAAGCCAGGTGCAAAACGACAAATACTGGATGACCCTATTTATACCAAAACCTAAAAAACTTGAACTCATATAAATAGAGACTATAATGATAGTTACCAGATGCTAGTGATAGGGGAAATGGGGAGATATTGGATAAAAGGTACAAAGTTACAGGGAGAAAACAAAAATAAATTTTTGAGATCTATTGCACAACTTGACAACTGTAGTTAATGTATATTTCAAAATTGCTAAGAGATTCCATTTTAAATGTTCTTATCACAAAAAAATAAGTATTTGAAGTGATGGACATGTTTGTTAGCCTGATTTAATCATTCCACCATTTATACATATATTAACACATCACACTGTACACAATCAATACACATACAGTTATCATTAGTCAGTTAAAACACATTTGCTCATATGTGCATCATGGTGCTATTCACTATAGCAAAGACATGGTATATATACACCATGTACTTTTTATTGCATCCCAGCACTATTCACCATAGCAAAGACATGGTACATATACACCATGTACTTTTTACTGATGTGTAGTATTCCATGGTGTATATATACCATATTCAAAACCATGTCTTTTTAGAAAGATGGATGTAGCTAGAGACCATTATCCTAAGTGAACTAATGTGGAAACAGAAAGCCAAATACTGCATGTTCTCACTTATAAGAGGAAGCTAAGCTTTGACTACACATGTACACAAAAATGGGGAACAATAGATAGACACTGGGGACTGCTTGATGGCAGAGGGTGGGAGTGGAGGTAGATTGAAAGGCTGCTTATCGGCTACTATGATCATTACCTGGGTGATGGGATAATTTGTACACCATGCCTCAGCAGAATGCAATTTAACTGTGTAACAAACCTGCACATGAACTCCTAGAACCTTAAATAAAAGTAGAAAGAAACAAAATGTAAAATATTAGAGTAGCTATTTTAATACCAGATAAAGTACACTTCAGATTTTAAAAATGCCATCATAAATAAAGAGGTTCATTTCACAATGATGGATCAATTATTTAGATAATACAATGATCCTAAAGGCTCACACATCAAATAACAGGGCTTAAAACTTCATGAAGTAAAAACTGACATTAAGTTTGAGGTAAATAGACAAATCCACAGTTATAGTCAGAGATTTCACTATGCATCTTTCAATAATTAATAGAACTGGTAGACAGGAAATCAGTGAAGAGATATAAAGCTTAAATAGAATTTCCAAAACAACTTGAAGAAACTGACATTTATAGAACATACCAAACAACAACAACAGAATGAATATTGATTACAAGTACATAAGAAATATTTCCCAAACTAGACTATATCTAGGCCAGTAGTCACAAGCCAAATCCTGCCCATGGTTGATTCTATAAACCCACAAGCTAAGCATGATTTTTATATTTTAAAGGGTTAAAAAAGAAGATTATTTAACAGAAACTGTACATAAATAATTCAAAAAGCATACAATATTTGCTATCTAGCCCTTTACAGAACATTTTTTGCTGACCCTTTTTATAAGCCATAAAACAAATGTCAGTATATATAATGGATTCAAATTATACAAAGTGTTTTCTCTGACTGCAATTTAATTACATTAGAATTGAGTAACAGAAGGATGCCCTAGCAATCTTTAAATAACGCACTTTGAAATAACGTATAGATTAAAGAGTAAGTCAAAAGAAATATTAGAAAGATTTTTGAACTAAATAAATATTTAAATACAGAATATCCAATTTTGTGGGATGGTGCCTAAGCAGTAATTGGGAGGTGGGAGTCATGGCATGAAGGGTCATATTAGAAAAAAAAAAAATAGCAATTTTGTGACTTTAGTTTTAATCTTAATAATGTAGATAAAGAACCAATTAAATATTAATAAAATAAAATAGAGGAAAATAACTAGAAATTGATTAAATTTAAAAAACAGAGAAATGATAGAGAAAGCCAATATCAGTAAAAACAAATTTTGAATAAGACCAACAACATTAATAAATCTTTATGCAGACCGATCAAAAATAAAAACAGAGAAGGTAAACAAGTATAGATAAGTGAAATCGCCACTGACTTTATTTAAAAAGATTATAAGAATATTATGAATATTTATGCCAATAAATTCAACAAGTTCGATGAAATGGACAAATTCCTATGAAATACAAATAATTAACACTCATTCCAGAATAAATAGATAACTAAGTCTCTTAATCACATTTGGAGTTTAAAATCCTTTTACACAAAGCCTTCACTAGTGAATTCTCCAGAACATTTAAGGAAGAAATAATACTATTTGTATACAAACTCCTGGAGAAAATTAAAAAGGGTGCCTTTCCAACTCATTTTGTCAGCATTACCCTGATACTAAAACTATAAGAAAAGATAAGTATAGGTCAACATCTGCCATGAACACAGATGCAAAAGTTCTAATTAAAATTTTTAGTAAATTGAATCCAAAAATGTATGAATTGGTTAGTACATCATATTAATGGAGCTTATTAGTGAAATACATATGGGTGCGTTTTGTGTGTGCATTTTCTTAAGTAAATGTGAGTCTGCAAAGCTAAAATACAGATCTTTGAGAATATAAATGAGAAAGAAGGGGAATACTAGAGGGAAAATGTACTAAACTTATGTGAGCATATCTTATTTTATAAATTTTGTATTGTAATCATAGAGCTGTTTTATATAAAAAATAAATTACACAAAAATAAAAAATACATCTTTTTCAAATTTTTTTCAAAAGAAAAAAACAAAGTTAACTATGTTTGTTTTCTATTGCTGCCATAAAATAATTACCAAATCTTAGTAGCTTAAAACAGCCTGAATTTATCTTATAGCTATACACATCAGAAGTTCAGTATCGATCTCACTGGACAAAAACCACATTGTCCAAGGGGCAGATCATTTTCCTTGTTCATGTAGGTTTATGGCAAAATTCAGTTTCTTGTAGCTCTATTCTTGCTGGCTGCAAACTGAAGCTAGTTCCCAGGTTCTAGAAGACGTTGCCTACCTTGGCTTATGGCCATCCACCTCTATCTTTAACAAATGTGAGTCAAGTCCTTGTCTTGTCACATCCCTCTAACCTTCTGTCTCATCACTCTGACTCAGATGGAAAGGTGTTACACTTTTACAGATGCATTTGATTAGACTGGGTCCATCTAGATGATACAGAAATCCTCTCAGTATCTCAAGTTCTATACCCCTTGTCACATTTGCAAAATTTCTTTTGCCATTTAAGATCATGTGTTCACAGTTTCCAGGGAATAGAACATGAACATTTTGTGGGTTGGGGGGGTTCATTATGCTGTCCACCTCAACAGCTTTTATCATAACCTTACATACAAATAAATATATACACACACACACAATATTTCATGTAAATTTCTATTAGGATAACACAAAGCATAATTATATTGTGATTGATAATATAAAAAATTATCAGCATAATGGAAAAAATCACAAATTTTAAGTAACATAGCTTAAATACCAGTGCTAAATTTGTTTTGGGAATGTAAGTTTGAGTTTATAAAGCATTTTCGTTTAAAAAAAAAAAAAAAACTCTAGTAATTCCTAGTTCAGATCAGTAAAAAGGCCTAGAATTGATGATGAAAACCTTATATATATAATATATATTGTGTATTATAATGAGCACTTATAATATCAGATTGCATTTTGTAACTAAAGGGAAAAAGTCTCTTTCAGGGTGTTGCAGTGGGACAGGGGCAGTGATTGATCCCAACTTTGGAACAGAAGATTTATATTGGGTAATTTAGCTTGGAATAACTTGCCGTGCAGAAAGACTATTGGAATCATGTTATAATGACCTAAATTCAAATCTGAAAGGTCTCTTATAAGCCAAATATAAGATACTTAAGCCTCAATGAAATAATAACTTCAGTGATTTGAAATATAGCAGATATTTTAAAATTAATTAATTCTCTTTGAAATATGCTAAGAAAGCTGGGGAAAGGTAGTATTTTCTGTCTCATGGGGCTGAAGACAAACAGATTTAGAAATCAGAACTCCCAAGGTAGCATCTTATTTGAGGATCATATCTTATTATTTTGAAAAGTATTAAATAAAAAGGATTTTGTAATACCTCAAGTGCTTATCTACACAAACAGTACCTCATGAAAACCAAATAATTGATGAGGAAAAATTTAAGCTTCTTTAAATAAGTAGTCCAACTACAATTTAAGTATAAATGATTCTTAATATCATCACTTTGCCACTAGAATAATGAATCTAGGCAATGATTAGTAAATCCCATCCATATCAAAAAAGGGAGATATGTAGAAGTTACATATCTTCCACATATGCCACCTTGTAGAAATACGTGACTCTACCAATGAAATATTTTTGCCAAAACTCAAACATGATAAATATCAGCATTCTAGTGGTTTCCCAAATGTCCAATAAACAGATGAAAAATGTATCAATCCTAATAGGCATAGCAAAATGTAAAAGTGGTAACTGACCAAAATCAAAGTGCTATTGGTTTCTCAAATGGCCAATAAATAGATGAAAAATGTATCAGTCCTAATAGTCATAGCAAAACTTAAACAAAAACAAAATGATATAGCACTACAGATATACAAGTTTGGGTAATAGTAAAGGGCTGATAACAAGTTTTGGTAAAAATGTGAATTAATTGGAATTATCATTATATTACTGGTAGGAATGAGTGTTTAGACATACCCAATAAAATTGAAAATGCAAGTATTCTGTGACCCAGTACTTTCACTTTTAGGAATACAGCCAAGATAAATGCAAAAATACTTGGAATACATTTTTTTTTCTTAGTGGGAATATTTATAATGCCCAAATCTTGGAAACAACTAAAAGATACATAGATATCAGAATTATAGATAGTAATAAAAAATAAATAGATAAATGGAGACACATTTTTTCAGCGAATGAGCCACTACTTTACTCAAAAACATGAATCTCATGAACTTAAGTTTTGAATGAAATAAATCAGATGCAAAATAACGTAAATTGTCTGATGCCATGAACATAAATTTAAAATTAAAATATAGGGCTACGGCCGGGCGCGGTGGCTCATGCCTGTAATCCCAGCACTTTGGGAGGCCGAGGCGGGCGGATCACGAGGTCAAGAGATTGAGACCATCCTGGCTAACATAGTGAAACCCCGACTCTACTAAAAATACAAAACAAAAATTAGCCGGGCGCGGCGGCGGGCGCCTGTAGTCCCAGCTACTCGGGAGGCTGAGGCTGGAGAATGGCGTGAACCCGGGAGGCGGAGCTTGCAATGAGCCGAGATCACGTCACTGCACTCCAGCCTGGGCGACTGAGGGAGACTCTGACTGCAAAAAAAAAATACATAGGGTTACACATTTATGGCATTAGAAATCAGGAGAGGGATGAGAAGAGCTGTCACTAATAGACGAATAAGGACGCTTCCAAAGATGTGGTAATGCTGTGTAAATTTTTAAATCGGATTAGTTGTTTCATAGATTATTAAATTGTACAAAGTAATCAATCTGTAGTTTTTATGTATCATTCTATTAATAATTATACTGTGTAAAAATATAATTAGGTACATTTAAAATTTTCAATTAAAAGTTCTTTTAAAACTTGTAAATGTTAAAATATATAAGAAGTTATATTAGCCACAATTCAAAAAATAACCTTACAAAGTGTAAGTACAGTATTCATAAGTACTATAAATAATTACTTTGCTTAAAATGATAGACTGTACAAAAATGTCATACATACACACCATGAAATAGTTTGCAGCTATAAAAAAAAAAAAAAAAAAAAAAAAAGCATGAGATCATATCCTTTACAGGAACATGGATGGTGCTGGAGGTCATTATCTTTAGCAAACTAATTCAGGAACAAAAAAACTAAATACCTCATGTTCTCACTTTTAAGTGGGAGCTAAATGATGAGAACACAGAGACACAAAGAGGGGAACAACACGCTCTGGAGCCTATTGGAGGGTGGAGTGTGGAGGAGAGAAAAGATCAGGACAAATAACTAATGGATACTAGGTTTAATACCTGGGTGATGAAATAATCTGTACAACAAACACGTATGACACAAGTTTATTTATTTAACAAGCCTGTACATATTCCCCTGAACTTAAAATAAAAGTTAAGAAAAAGAGACCACTTTAAGGAATTGATAACACATACATTTTTTAAAAAGTACCTGTAGATTTCAGGAAAATAGATGTTTCCAAATAACTTATTTTTCAACTGTCTACAATTCTACCTTTAGGTGTCAAAAGAGACTAAAGACTTGAGACACTGAGAATGTAGTATAGATTTGGAACAAATTAATTACTTGAGACATGCCCTTTAATTTATGTTAACTATTTTTACACAGTATGCTTCTATATATTCTTATACATTAACTGAAAAATATCAGCATTTTAAAGTGTAAAACTTTTACAAGGTTTCTAATTTAACATTAATGAAAGCACAATGGTATCACTGGTCATGCATTGAAATAAAGTAGAAAGATATTGGTAACCTTTCAATGACAGCTTCATGGAAGAATATGAAGACAGCTGTGGGTTATCTTCCCACATAAAAATGCTTCCTCATTTAATTGGAATTCATAAATAATTAAGAGCAAAATTTCAATAAAACATTTCATGTCAAACTATTAGGGGCACATATTTTAACAATTTTTTATAACTTTTTATTGCATTTTGCCACCAAGTTCTGGAGGCTTTCTTCAACTTTTTGTAAAGTAACATAAAATTATTTATGTAAAGATTAACCCATTTATAAAAATTCTATCAAATTGTTTTACAAGTGAGGTAAGACTATAAAACTTGCTCCAGAAGACAGACGATCATCAGAAGATAGTAATGTGACATTTAACAACTATATTTTCTAGTCATCAACTTCTTGTTTGATAGTCTGTGGCATGCTTTTAAATTTCTGATGAGTTTGAATAGCACTTGAAAGTTGAAGGGGAAAAAACACCACTGTTTCAGATAAGTGCACTTTTTTTCATTTTGAATAATTCTCTGAAATATATCAGACAATAGCAGCACCATTTAAAAGTTAAAATTTATATACATATATAGGGTAATTCAAGCATTTATTTTCCAGGAAATTAATCCGGATCCTATATACTTTCTTTTGCTACTATTTTTCCTTAAAGTCATTTTGGTTTTCTATGTTATCTGAAATTTTAAGAGATAAGCATGCATGCTCATCACAGGAATAGATCCTCTTGTTAGAATGTGGTAAAATTGTGGGATTTATCATAAATAGTCAATCTAAGAGAGGGATGAAGGGGCTCTTAGGGATGTGGTAATGTTATCAGATGAGCCTTAAAAGTATGATACATTAAAATTAATACAAATGGAATGATCTCTTGTTTAACAGTTTATAGTGGAGCAGTAAAGTCAGTGGTAAAGCTCTGCTTGTTGATTATTTGCAACCCTGATACCCTAGGATTGTCCTTCCTACCCCAGAAAGAAGAAAGGGTTTCATGAACATGCAGAGAAACTCCAAAAGCATCAGTACCTGAAATTACCACAAAACAAAAGTACCAGACCTGAAATTAGTGGTTATTACTTCAGATCACATAAAAATGTAGTCATATTTGACTGCAAGGGAGACTGATGTAGATAACTTAAAATGGTGAAAACATTATTGATTAGGAAGAAAGGACAAAATATAAAGTTCCACATTTAGATGCAAAAAAATATTACATAGTCATAGCATGATCTTGAATTATACATACCTCCTGTGAAAAAGATATGAAAGTTCTGGTGGACTACAAGTATACTATAAATTTTGTAAGTTATAAATACAAACAAAAGCCTCAGGTCAAAAAGTTAACAATCCCATTTTTCTCTCCACTGTCTTGTCCACATATGGAATGCGGAATTCAGTTAAAAGTACCTATTTAGTGTTGGATTGACCTAGAGGCTGAGAACTATGTAAATGATGACAAACAAGCAATCACAGGAAAAGAAGATATTTCAGTCAAGTTTAGATATTCAAATGCCTTCAGAGGCTAAAGAAGTAAATCTACTTTCTTGAGATAGACCAGATATGTAACATAAATATCTGAAGTGACTAAATTTAAAATTTATGTGCTCATCTCATAAAAAGGATATTTTTTTCGGTCAATAAGAAAGATTGAACAATTAGAATCTTCTACCTCAAAAACAAAACAAAACAGAGTTTTGTCCACCAGTAGAAATATGCATATGTAGTTGAAATGATTAACTCTGATGCAGGTTTCAGTACTGAATAAAAGGTTTGACTAAATTTTACGTAATTTATCTTTGACTTATAAAATGTTGTTATTTGATTTTTCAAGAAGCAACTTTTATACAACTCTTCTTGTTAGGTAAAATGTTGACTTTTTAAAGAAGTTTATGACTTGAGTTGTGTTCAAAAGGAATACAATTTTGAAAAGCAAACAAATGTTATCTTCTGGTATTAATTTGCATTATAGTTTTCATATCAGATTAAAAAAATGGATGTTAAACTCTTAAAGTTGTTCCAAGCTTACAGATAAAATGTCGACACATATGTATACTCATTTTCTGTCAACATTACAGACTACAGAAGCACAATTTATTCTGGCTCTGTTTAAGTGAGAAATACAAAACTGCTCTTCTAAATTTTGATTTTTAGGTTTCAGTTGCTATTTTGCCTGTGGTTAAGACAATTGCTAAGGCTTTATCCCAAGTGATTCAAATTGTATGCTAGTGATAATTGTGCCTAAATGCTCTTAATTTGATTTACATGGAATCTTTAGATGTATTCCTTCTAACAAAAATGTAATTGTAATTTAGTGTTATCGAACTGAAATTTTAGTCTCACATCCCTGAGGATGTTATGGTCATATTCATCTCTCCATTTTACAGCACTGATTTTAATTTATGTGTAAGGGTTATTTTCCTAATGGAGATGTTGACTTTAGCAAATTTGCCAACAGAAACAATTGTATGAGAGAAAAATAGCACAATACATAACTGGATAGATTTTTTTTTTTTTTAACATTCAACACCCATTTCCTATTTATTCTCAAAATTTATAATAATTTTTAATATAGAATAAACCAGTGAGCTCTTATTAAGTGCAAGACATCCATATAAGGTGCTTACTTGTATTATCTCAGTTACACTTTCAAAAAACTCATGAATACACTCTTCTTCTATTTTGTAACTTTATTTAACTAAGCGTTTTTTCCTAAACTATTGATTATATCCAGATTTTTAAATTTATTCTGGTGGCAAAGCCAATTAGAAGTTCTAGTTTTTATGGCGTATAACCATATTTGCCAGAAAAAGCTTCTCAACTTATTGTCTGTGGGGCAGTAGATGTAGAAGGGCAGAGGGAGCACATTTACCGCTGTTAAACTGCTGCTACTTCCGCCTGTTGCATGCTGGGGCGCTATCCTCCCTTTCAGCGCCATATGGCCAAGTAAGAAACATTAGAGCACATTACAGATTCATTATAAAATAGATATCTTGTTGCTACCATACTGCCCTAGATATTCTAGGCACACATATGTATACATGCTGCCAACAGACTGTCATTCATTATAGAGCAGTTTTATACCTTTTTAAGAAGGTGAATGTATTTTGGACTGCAGAGGTGAGCAGAGGGCAGGAAAAGATGAAGATATAGAGATTTAAGGGTCTGAATAATGTCCACAATTGCAACTGCAAGCACATCAGTTTACACATTCGTCAAAATAAGAGTGAGAGTTCAGCTTAAAATTTCCATTTTTTTCTGTAAAAAATAAAAAAAGAAATTGGGAGAATTCTAGGAAAGCATTTCTCTCAGAATTGTATTTGGTAAATCCTGTTGCCCATTAAGAAAAGATTTACAGGTGATCTTTAAAAGGGAGTTTGCAGTACCACACATTAACAGAAGGTGGGGAGTAAAACATCATCTTAACTACTTTCCTTTATGGCAAGAAGTATTGAAACTCTTTTATACCATTTTAAATTTGCTTAATTTAATCTCCCTGTTAATTTAAAAGAACATAAAACTGAAGATTTTTATCATCATGCTTTATTTTTCCCTCTGCGGACTTCTATTTTAATTAATGTCATGGTAATTTTATTCATGCAAAACTAGGCTCACCTAACAGCACCTCAATGATCTCACCAATCACAGTGTCATTCACTAAAATGGGGATACCTTATCTTCTCTTCTTTTACTTGTGCTCCTTTGTACATGTATAATGAATATAAAATAAAGTTCTTTTCAAGGAAAGTAACAAAATGCAATTTTTCAGTATTTTTCTGCTTTTAGGAACCTTGTGAATGATCTACACGTTCTGCCTAGTGTCAATGGTTGCATTTTGGGAGGGAACTGGTGGAGGAAGGGCAAATCATATGTCCCTTAATTGCTTCTCCTCATTGCAATTGGGACAGTAGCTCTATGTGATTTATAGAACTACTCCAAGGAGACATTTTTTTTTTTTTTGCTTATAAAAGTGTGACTCCTATGGAACCCTGGCCATTTGTAAAAAGTATGGTGGATACTTTTAGTCATCCTCTGAGGACAAAAACATATCTGGAATTCATTTATCATGGGATTGCTTTAAGATCACATGTACATGATAATCGAGGCTATACAATCACTTATTTCCAGTGTTCCTTGAAAAACAACTTGCAAGAGTGATCATATTCCTCTTCAATCTAGTCCTTTAATAATTAGCATGTATCTATTAACATTATAATAATATTTACAACCCTTATAGATACCATACTGTGTATTGAGACATAGCTGAAAATTGTATGCTTATTTTCTTACGGATACCTTATAATTAAGATGGGAATAATAGGAATAGGGAAATAGAATGCAGAGCTTTTTGAGTCTCAGATATTGTCTTATGGAGTCCTGAGATAACAGGCGATCTATCCTAGCAACAAATCCAAGACCACCCTATTACCTGCCTTAACAATGTCCTTACTAGAGTAGATTATTCTCAAGCTGCGTATGTGGCTACCTTATTTCTCACAAGAAATAATTTCTAACATTTTGGAATTCTCTCTGCAATACTTTACATAGACCCTATTTAAATCTATTACTAAAATATAGTGACATGATTTAATATAGGTTACAGATAAAACTCCTTAATTATGGTGATTCATTTATATACTTGAACCATTCCTGCAGTTTACACGTGGATAAACGGACTCATCTGCAGAAGTAATCAGGTCACAAAATTATTGAAGAAAAATAATTCAAAATGAACAGCAATTTGTACCTGATAACCCTGCATTCTTTTCTCTTTCATGGTTTGTCTTTTTGAACATTTTTAAATATTTTACCCTTGTTAATATATTTAGAATTGTTCACATCTAGGTAATATGGCGCATTTTTTATGTGCTCTTAGAAATTTAAAGTATTGTGAAACATTCATCTTGTGGAATATAATTAGTTTCAAAATAAATCTAATGTACAGTAACAGGCTACAATATAATGTGAATGTAGACAACATATTAAGTGACAATATACACATAATTACATTCAATATGATATACATTTTATAAATTATAAAAAATTTTAATGCATATACTCTTTGGGATATAAAAGAATATAAACAATAAGGCTGGGTAATCATGAAGACTGAATTCGGGATGTTGGTTGTCTTAAAGGAAGAGGCAAGGATTTGAGATAAGGACAGACCACAGAGGGAGATTTTTGAGATCTTTATTTCTCGTTTTGTGGGTAGATTCCTATGTTCTTCTTAAAATACAAACATATAATTATATACATATTCATACTTATATAAAATAAATAAATAGAGGGTTTTATGTAGATTCATGATCAGAGTGTGTTGCGAGGCAAAAATTATGGTGAATCTAACTGTATCTTAACAGAAAAATAAATATGAGATAATGAGATTAAATTCCAGCTCAGCGAATTTCTAGCTGGGATTTCGTGAGCAAGTAACTTAATACTTCTGACCCGAATTCACTTTATGCATACATATGTGTGTTGATCAATAATACTTTTGTCTCCAGGGAGTGGTAAGAATTAAATGATGCACTCATTCTGCTTCCTGGTTAGAGTAACAAAGGTTATTTTATTTTTCTTTCTAAGGAATCAAAGTTACTCAATTTTGCACTAAAATTACTGAAAAGACATTTATGACTAAAATTTCACAAATGTTAAGAATTTATTCACAGTTGTGTTTGCTACATTTCTATGAGTTGTTATTACACTACATTCTTTACGATACAGGATTTTTCGTGTTCACTTTGCCAGCAAGGGAACTCCAGCCAGCAACACTTCAGCTCAGGCCTCACTAAGCATGCTACCTGCTGCAAGAGGTGGCCCACCCACTCGGCCTGCCAGGCCTCACCTGGCTTCTGCACCGGCTCATCTTGTGGCCAGGCTGCACATGCCACCTGTATTATAGCTCGTACCCACTTTCAGCAGTTCCTGCATCCAAGAAAAATGAGAATACATTGACAATTGAAGGGTGAGGAGGGTGGGTAATTTTATTGAGTAATGGAACAGCTCTTGGTGGATAGGGAATGCAGTAATAGCTTATCTCCCATTGTGACTGAGTCTGGGGCTTTTATGGGCTCAGAATAGGGGAGTGCATGCTAATTGCTTTGAGTATGCAAAAAAGGTTAAAACAAAGGCACCACCCAAAGGTGGGCACAACAGTGTAAAAACCAATTAGGGAAAGGTAGGTATATGTAAAATAGGTGAGGGGTGGGGATCAATCAGAGGAAAGCATGACGAACAGGAAGACAGGTTCTCAATCTGATCTGTGCATTTGGCTTATAGCTTGGCTTTCAGGTTTTAAACTGTCTTTGGCTTGGAGGTGGGGTTTCACCAGGGACCCACCCCTCTCTGCTTAGGCATTCGTCTGCTTCCTGCTGCTTTTACTTGCAAAAATATATAATAGTACAAGCAAACGTATAAAAATAATTTATCACATAAAATGAATATGTGAAAAATAGGCTCTAAGAAGTTAAAACCTGACACTAGGTGCCAAGAAATTAAAATAAATTATCATTCTTTGGTGAACCTTAGCCCTTTTAAATACCTTATGTTTTTGCTACCCTGTTACTAATTAGCTCACTTATATTGAATCCAAATAAGCTTATATTTCCTGAGCAGATTTCCACATTCTGGAAATATCTTTTACCATCTCAATTGAAATAACCCATTTCTGCATAAATTTCTATATATACTTAGGTGTCTTGCAAGAAAAAGTGATAAAATAAATCATGCCAAAGCACATAAGGTGTTGGTACCCTTGTGTTTTACTTCCATAGGTAAAACATTTCTATTTCAACCAAACACTTATGATATTACAGTCATAGTATGGGAGCAAGTGTATTGCCATATCACAGAAAATGAGTATTCAACTATTTTGACTTGAGATATTCTTGAAATTTTCTCCAATAAGTAAGCATTGGTTTTATAATGTGAGGGGAAAGGTGTTTTTGTTTCATTTATTTCTATAGAATCATTCAGGCTTCACCTAATGTCTTTAATAATATCTTCGGAAATACATTCTTTGAAAACTAGCTATAATTTATGTAGCCAGTCAAAAAGAAACCAAGATTTAATATTGTGTTTCCTAGATTTCAGAGTCAGATTGATACTATAAGAAGCCTATAAAAATACCTCTGCACGTTTATTAGAATATATAGATCAATACTGTGGGTTCAATACAACAGAAAACAGCTCTGAAGCAGTGGCGAGTATTCATATACAAATCTTATTCTCAAATTGTCTCTAGCCTATCTTATCCAGAAGAGCTTATGTTTGGATTACAAATTCTCTACCTCTTCTATTTTCTAGTATTTGAATTCCTGGATGTATATATACATATATATGTGCGTTCGTATGTGTGTGTATGGGTATGGGGTAGAATCAGTAGTGTTAAATATTTTTGACACTTTCTAAGGAAAGCCTTTAATCCTGGTATTAATGATTTATTTTTGCAACAAATATTCAATGGTTCCTAATTTTAAGGGTGTAATATGCAAAGACTAAAGTTCTATGTCAAATATATACAGTTTAAATTTAGTAGAATGTTTTGCCCATCTGATTCAATTTTTTTTTGTAAGTATTTTTCAGGGAGTATCACATTGAATTTTTTAAAAGTCAATGAAATTGTTGCTATTATTTTTACTCCACGTCACAGATGAAGTAAATAAGCCAGAGATTTTAAATCATCTGCCCAAGGTCACACAGTAAGTCAATAGCTGGGCTTGGAACCCAACTGCTAACTCCAACCCATTGATTTAAACCATCATGTTTTCTACTTACACACTATTGTGGTGCATGGGGAATGATAAATGAGAATTTCTGATAACCAGAGCTCTAAATTTTAATGGCTAGAGACGACACACCAGTTGGCCTGTTAAGATATGGCTCTATTGAGAAGGTTTCATTTGAAGCACAAATAGAATATAGACATGTTGCCAGAGTAGCGACAATGTATTAAAATTATACACAAGAGAGTACTGCTGAATGGCCAGCTACCATTTATTCAACTCTTTATTATTTTAACAAAGCTTCGTTGAACATTTACTATGTGCAAGGGCTTTTTAAAATTTAATATGTAGTACTAGGTACAAAAAAATTATTATAGTATCACTGTTCCAGATCATATATACAGGTGAAGAAAGCAGGATGAATCATAAATTAAACAAAATTACACATAGAAAAAGTGGCAGAGGCTATCCAATTCAAAATAAATACTATGACTTGTAAGAATACAAGCATGATGATGAGACAGACATTATTAGTAAGGCATTTCTAGTATTCATCCATCATCTACTTTTCTTCTTCCTGGTCACAGAAATAACAATGTTCTCAGTGCTCTTGTAGTTAAAATAATTAGATTGGCCGGGCGCGGTGGCTCAAGCCTGTAATCCCAGCACTTTGGGAGGCCGAGACGGGCGGATCACGAGGTCAGCAGATTGAGATCATCCTGGCTAACACGGTGAAACCCCGTCTCTACTAAAAAATACAAAAAACTAGCCGGGCGAGGTGGCAGGGGCCTGTAGTCCCAGCCACTCGGGAGGCTGAGGCAGGAGAATGGCGTGAACCCGGGAGGCGGAGCTTGCAGTGAGCTGAGATCCAGCCACTGCACTCCAGCCTGGGCCAGAGAGCGAGACTCCGTCTCAAAATAATAATAATAATAATAATAATAATAATAATAATAATTAGATTAATTATAATCAGAAGTGATCCATGCAACTTCTGAGACAAAAAATAGAATAACTGTGACTTCTCCATGGTCCTTCTTTCCCAGCCATGGGAACAAAGACTCAGGGTGAGATAGCAGCACCTAGAGTACCAAAGGAGGTTGGATAGCAGTCAGAAGGCAGCCATACAAGAGAGTTACTCAAACTTATCATGAACACTGAATAAGAATAAACTTGCTATATTAAATTGCTGAGATTTTGAAGTTGATATTTACTGCAGCATAATCTAGCTTAACCAGACTAATGCAATGATTACCCTTGTCTTTTGGAAAATTATGCCTGAAAGGAAGATGTTGTAAAATTAACTGCAGGTCATGTATAATGAGCTAAGGAACTTGGTCTTCATTTTCTAATAATGATTTGCATATATTTGACTAAATTTTTGGGGCCAAGCACTCATCTCTAAAATCACAAAATTGTATTAGTTATATTTTTCACTTTTAATAGTTCATGACGATGTAATGTATAACTTTGAAAAGTTTACAATGCTAGTTATATGAAAAATATTTTTGACAGAATTGATATGGCCTTTCCCCCTCAAGATGGTAAAGAACATAAAAGATGTTACCTGACTTGGACAGCTAAAATGCTGGGGCAAAAGAAGGTATACCAAAGGACTTATTCTTTGCAGTGTGTCCTTACCCTTAGTTCAAATAAAAAATTAATATTTAGTTTGAAACATAAACATTTTTTGTTAAATCTATTGCATTTTCCCTCAAGATATAGCACATATATTAAATTACTTGCTGCTCAAAGCATATGGTAATAGCTTATATTCACTTATTAAACATGCATAATAGCTTATCTAGATCTTCCAGTAAAGTCTTCTTACAATAAGCTTTATAATTTACTTTATATGTTTTTTAAATGAGTAGCTGAATCTATTAAATTTTGTTACATTATGATAGAATTTTACAGATGCTTCTATATTATGGGTCACCAAAATATTTTGCATACTTTAATTCCAGAAAGTTCCCTTCAGTAACTCCCATTCTCTATTTCATAAGTATAATGAATACAGTAAATGTCAAGTAAAATATTTTTTCATAAATGAATTAGCTAAACTCTCTTCCTTTCCTGGGAAAAGAGAAGACTCACATTTTTCAAGTAAGAGGAAAAGATACAATATTCTGTTTATCCCCATCTCTACTTCAAAAAGATATGAGGGTAATGACCATGCAGGTTTAGAATTTCAGGGTGATAGGACTGTGTGGGCCCAAGAAAGTGGAGACAGTAAAATTAACTGTCTAGAACTGTGATCTCTTTTCAGCTGATGGCAGTAATTACCAGAAAAGCCCCACCTCCACTGTCTCTTCTTCTGCATAAAATGTCTCCAGATTATACCTATAAAGAAATAAATATGATCCATTTATTACAATCTTTCTTTACTGTAATATGTAATAGAAAGTGCAGTTAGGCATTTCCATATGCAGCCTTGAAGCAATTTAGCTCCTTTTCAAACAAACAAAGTTTAGTCAGAAATTTTCTTGTCAAGTCTATAAGTCTGTAATGTTTTTTCAAAGACTTACAATAATAAAGGAAATATTTTGTTCATTAACTAAAGTTATTTGTAAATATTATTTCCAAGTTACTTTTTATTTATTTTACGTTTGACCATAAATGACAAATAATAAGAACTGCATCTCTATATTCTCACTGTGAAATCTTTGAAGTTTATATTTAAAGACTGATCCTCTTGTTCTTCAAGTTGAAAAAGGCAACAAATGATGAGAAATTTTCTATCTGTGTCTCTCTTTGTTGAAACAGATATCTGTCTTTATTCATCTGAAGCTGAATTAATGTATATGATGGAGATATTGTGATGTGAGTGTGTGTGTGTATGTGTGTGTGTGTGTGTGATATGTGTGGTGAAGGGGGGGCTGCCCAAATAGAGCTAAATCGCTTTTCTCTTTGGCTTTCAGAAAACTAGACCAAGAAAGAATCTGATAACTTCTCCCAATTTATATCTCCAAACAGGTACAAGCCCTAGAGAAGATAGCAACCCCACATAACACTGTTACTCTCCTCATTCTCAGAGAGAATGAAACTAGTCTTTCATAAATATAAGTTAATAACAGAATAACAGTTGTCTAGACCGGTGTAGCCAATAAGTGCTGTTTAGGTTGCAAACCAAACTAAGCCACAAAGTATCTTATCTCCTTCCTTGGCTAAGAATGCTTATGACAAACCCTGTTATTTAGAAAATGAATAAATTAATGTTGTTCTTCTAAATTATATGGATTTGACAATATATTAATTATATTAATTTCATGGTCATGCCTAAAGCAAATTATTATTTACATAAAGGCCTAGAGTGAAAGTCAAAGACTTGAATGGGTTCAGCAAGCTTAAAGATTACTTTTAAGCCTCTATATTGCTAGTTACATTTGTAGACTTTACTATAATTTCCCAGGAAATTATAAGGAAATTTAATAAAGTCATATGTAAGAACAGATGCTTTATGAAATATTAGCTATTTTATTTTGTTAGCATTTTCTTAGTAGTAGTCATGTTTAGTTTCTCTCTTTAGAGGAATATGCAAATGATGAAAAATATTATATCATGGTGGATGGATTTCCAGATATTAAGATATTATTCTTTTACCCTGACTCATAAAAGTTTAATTTAATTTTAGAAGTATTACATCTAAACAACAAAGTTTTTCATGCTTTTTGCTTTTTCACCAAGTGAGCAACATTTTCAATAAAACCAAATTTGTATTTTGAATGGCTATCTTGAAGAAAATTAGCAAAAATGCACCCCCATAAATATTTTGTAAATTGATTTATACATTTTCTAATTCCTTGATCTGTGGATTGGGGAGCATTTCTATTTCTGAATGAGATGAACATCTATTGTAAGCAGAGAATTAATGAGGGTTGGGACAAGGGATGCCAGGCTTAAGTTGACCTAGTATCTTTGTGTCCTATACAAATTCAAAATAGAATTGGGCAGTGAAATACATGTCTGAAATAGAGGAATGTCAGAGTCTTCAATTTATTTTAGTCTCCCGGCCAGATAAATTATGATTCACTTTTATGGTTGATAACATTTATCATATGTTCAAAGATGATAACATATTTCTTCTTTACCCTCTTTTATTCCCTTTTTTGGTAAATGTATTACATTTTCTATAAGATTGCTCAAATGATATTGCCAGATATATCCCTCAGCTTGCCTCCACAGCTTAGTAGTAGATGATGTACTTGGTCCTTCCAGCTAAAAGAGCACCTAACATTAGGCCTGATATTGAAGGGGTCACCTCCCGGGACTCAAGAGGAACATGCACAAAGTCCGTTGAAAGTCTATTCAGAGAAGATTGCCAGGAGGTAGTAAAATGTAGAAAAGCAAAGGGTTGGAAGGGTTTTATTTTTTTTTTCTTTTTGAAAATATTTATTTTTGTAGATTGGAAAACTTTCTTTAACCCTCTTTCAATTCTTTTTTTTTTTTTCTTTAGCACTTAGAACAATAGAGATTTCATCAGAACTAAAGAATACGAATTGATTAAATTCAGTGTATGATTTTAAATAACTATTCAGTCAGTCTTATAGTATGCAAATTTCATGGAAGGAAAAAAGTGATGCATGTGTTCAGAATACTGCTACATAAATTGACTTAAATATCCTCATCTTTAGAAATATTCTACTTTAAAGTAAGACATACAAATAATATTATAGATTTTTCCCTCTTCAAGCAAAAGTGATATTCTGGTTTATATCAGTGATGAACCATGATGCTCAATGCCTGGAAAGAATGTATTTACCCAGGTCATAAAAAGAGATCTCATCATTTGGATTGTTAATACTCATTCTGTGACAATGTTACTGTAATTTTTAAAAAATAGTTTCATAATGTAATTGATATTTTAATGTAAAATGCCTCCACCAATTTTTCATTAAAAAACATGCAGTCTTTTCTTAATTAACACAAGTTAAGATTGTTTTCTCATTTGATATCGTGGGCCCCCTCAATCTGTATGACTGAGTACAACTGCACACAAGAGTTTAGTGCTGAAGTGGCATAAAAGGAGTTTTGGTTTACTTCAGTAGTATGTAGACAATGAGTTTAAGAAGCACATAGTTAACCTATGTAAATCACAAAGCAAACTAAAAAACTTATGTAACTTCCTGGTGGAACTTGCTAATTCAATGGAAATATAATTATATTTATAGAAAGACACACATTTGTAGTTATCCAAAGTTTATTATAATATTAACATCATTTTAAGATTATTTTAGCAAAAGAAAAATATGAAAAATACTTGTTTATTCAGGAAGATACGTATGATTCCAAGTTCAGCGCTTTGTAACTTCTTCTTCTGGCCCCAATTTTCGAATAAATACTATACTATCCTTTCAGCTATAAGGGTAGCACACTGAGGTGTAGTTTTTGATGTTGTGCAGTGGTATCATCTCAAGGGTAGATGGAAACGAGGGGCTTGAAATAGACCAAAAAAAGAAGAAGAAGAAGAAGAAAGATCCATAGATATTTCTGTTTTTAGAATCTCACTTTTACCTGGCCAACATGGTGAAACCCCGTCTCTATTAGCCAGACGTGGTGGTGCATGCCTGTAGTCCCAGCTACTCAGGAGGCTGAGGCAAGAGAATCGCTTGAACGCAGGAGGCAGAGGTTACAGTGAGCTGAGATCGCACCACTGCACCCCAGCCTGGGCAACAGAGTGAGAATCCATCTCAAAAAAAAAAAAAAAAAACCAAAAAACAAAAAACAAAAAAACAGGAATCTCACTTTTAAAAAAGGATAAATCTTTAAGTATTTAAAATTTGTATGATTCTTTTATAAAAGACACCACCATATGAATGTTTAAACACAAAAATGAATACAACCAGATTAATCTTTGCAGAAAGAGACCTGAGATCTTTAAAATGTACGTTATTCAATCAATGTACATTTCATATGACACTTCATAAGAGTGTGTCTGGCACATTCTCATGTACAATGTTCTTTTATTTGTTTGGACCTAGTTGTCTAGTGTATAAATTTTCTATTGTTATGTTAATAAATCAGCACAAATTTTGCAGCTTAAAACAACACAAATTTTTGTCTTATAGTTTCTATAGGTCAGGAATTCAAGTAGTTAGCTGTGCCTGTGGCTTAGGTGTCCCTAGACTGATTGAGGTGTTGTAGCTAAGGCTAAGATTCCCCTCTGTGGTTCAGGGTCATTTCTCAATTGTTAGCGAAATACATCTGATTTCCCCAATCTTACGCTGAAAACCTAACCTTTCTCAGATGATCAAGCCTGCCCATATTAAGCAATGAAGATCAGCAGGTAAAAAAAAGTCTAGGTCTTCATATTCTTAGCTCTTTCACCTAAATTTTACTTTTCCTTGATCTAGTTCATCACTCCAAAGATCCTTTTATATTTTTTCTCCTATTCAATACCTTAAAAACCTTTTTGTGTCTGATAATAATTTGCATATCAATGACTGTGCTACTTGTCAATTCTAACCTGCAACATAATAGTGACTTAAACAATATAGAAGTGGATTTCTTTTTTCACACACATATAAAAAGGCTAGAGATTAGTTATTTACCACGGAGATTACGGATTTTTACACCTTAAGGATCCAGACTCCGCTAACCTTTCTGCATTATTATTCCTATTGCCCACCTGGAATATTATTTCAGAGTCATGGAAACAAACACCGACTTCAAAGGGAATTCCTAGCACCACTGCTGAGTAAATTCCCAACAAATGGCTGTTGAATGAATGCCTACATAATTGAATATAGAGAAAGACTGAAAAAGTCAATAGTGTTCTTGAAGTACTTAACTAAATATTAATATCAGGTAGCACTGGCACTGGTAGACACTTGATTTTTAAAAATAAACTAGTTTTGATATATTAATAAACATATCCAAGGTATAAAACTGTCATGCTTTGCAGATAAAAAAAATAGTCTTTTGTTCAATTAGTAGTCATAGTTCTAAGGGATGATTGTTCTCTGCATTTTCATTTTTTTCAAACTGTTAATAAATATATCAGTATCAGATAAAGATATCTTCATTAAAGTAGATGAGTGAATATAAATTACACATCCCGTATTTTTAGCTATTGTCTTTTGTAGTCTTTTTTTTTTTTTTTTTTTGAGACAGAGTCTCGCTATCACCCAGGCTGGAGTGCAGTGGCCGGATCTCAGCTCACCGCAGTCTTTTGTAGTCTTAATTTACAATTACTACCATGACTTATGATACCAATGCTACATATATAAGTTAAATAGTCACAGATAGTAGGCACTGATTTTTAAACTTATTTTCTAGTTTGGATTTTACATCTCTATTTTACATTCTATAAACCAAAAAAAAAATTTTGACTGTTGAAAAGTTTGTAGATCAATACAATCATTTTAAGGATATAAAAAAGCCTTCAAGTCAGATATATTTTATTTAACTTAAATATATGTATTTTTATATAGTACATACATAACCTTTCGAATTTTCAAGATAATGTAGGAAAACGCCTTAATTTCATATTTCATCTGGATTTGCATAATATTAACAGAATAAAGAAAGCAAGTCTGAATCTTTTGCCTTTCCAATTATAACACCATTTAGACAATATTTGTAGGAATGGCTACAAAAATAATCTGTCTTTCCTAGAAATACTGTAAACTCTATACAGTACCAGAAAACATGAAAGTGAGGCTTCATCTACTACCCTGGGTATTTCAGGAAGTTTATTTAGTATTTTACTGTATCATGCACATGTTGAGAATCTGTGCTTAAAATGGCCACATTTTAGTTTCATATTTCTTCCTTTCTAATATGAGAATCAAAAATAAAATATCTGCAGGAAAACAAAGACAAAAGACAGTAAAAGAAATACTGTTTGACAAAATAATTGCTTTTTCTAAAGAAAAAATGCCCAGCTTGTATATAAGTACAATTTGAGACAAATCTTGATGAGTTGGCATTTGAGGAAATATTTTTGTCATTGTAGAAACTAATTGCATATGTTGAATCACACTTTAGAATATAAAAATTACTTTGTTAAAAATATAATATGCACAGTTATATTTTACAATGCACTTTTTGGCATATTACACAAAACAAAACACTGTTCAAAATTTATAGAAAACTGAGGTAGATTTTTTTTTAAAAAAAGGTCTTAGGAAAAATACCAGTTTTTAAATAGGAAATTTTGGGGAAAAGCCAAGGACTTTAAAGTGCTGAAAAGTGACTGAAATCACCATACCTACATACTAAGCAAGACATGAGAAACTTGTGTTTTTGTCAAATAAAGCTCTCATAGGGATTGTGTTATCCAATCTGCTTTGCGTTCTCTAGCTGCCAGATTTTTATTTCAATAGCCAATTGGTTCGAATTGAAAGATGTCCTTAGCTTTCCATTCTAGCCTGTGGGTTAATTTAGTTTGTTATGAATCTATACAGAGCTGTACTATTCACAATCCTTTATATTCACAACTTTGATTTATGATTTGAATTAGAATGTGAAATGGGAAAGGCTTCCACACAAATTCAGTCTGAATGCTGTAGGAACAGCTCAGTCAAGCACTAGAACTTGCACTTTCAAAATAGTCATCAAAATGCCAATTATTCCATGCAATAAACAGCAAGCAGCGACAGGAAAATTATTCATATGAGAAGCAAATCTGATGAAAGTCAATTTACAGAAAAGAACGATAAAAAATCTGCAATACACTTTTATACAAAATCCTCAGTAGATTAATATATTCTGTAGTTCATACAAATATACATTTTTCATCATTCAAAACACACTTTGACAACAAAACCAATCAAGCCTTTTGAAGGTTTTCATTCTCTTTCTAGGGTTCAAGACTTTTTGTTATCCACCCAGCTATTTTTGTTTCCCATCGTAAACTCTTTTATAAATGTGCCTAGAATATTCACTTCTTCATTCTCACTGCTACGTCATCACAACCTATTTCCCACATGCAGGCATACCTTTCTTCACGTATTTGCTTATATACACCATTGTACACTTTGAACATTGTGAAAGTTTGTTAATAAATAACCCTAGGCTGGGTGCAGTGGTTCACGCTTGCAATCCCAGTACTTTGGGAGGTGGAGAAGATGAATCTTCTGAGGTCAGGAGTTCGAGACCAGCCTGGCCAACATGGTGAAACCTTGTCTCCACTAAAAATATAACAATTAGCCAGGTGCGGTGGCGGGCACCTGTAATCCCAGCTACCTGGGGGAGGTTGAGGCAGGAGAATCTCTTGAACCTGGGAGGCAGAGGTTGCAGTGAACCGAGATCATGTCATTGTACTCCAGCTGGGGAACAAGAGTGAAACTCCATCTCCAGAGAAATAAATAAATAAATAGATAAATAGATAAATAAATAAATAACCCTAGAAAATTAATGTCTTTTTGGCACTACAATATTTTGGTCAGAAGCCAAAATCTTTTGTTAGAAGACATTCTGTATGTCTTTGATAACTTGTATATCCCTACCAAATGCATTTTCTTTTCTATGTATGTATTAATGTGTAGATTTTATAATCAATCATAAAATGTAGATAATTTTGGTAATAAAGAACATTTGTCTAGTTATACTCCCACCAGAGAATTCACTAGAACTCTCTGTCTCTCTTTGAAGCCCCACTTTTTCCCATTCCCAAATATTTCCAGAATCTACCAAGATCTGTCTAATCAATACCTGTAAACAAATTTTCTTAAATGTGTTTGATTTTTGATAATTTCCTCTTTTGCTCTAGCTGTGGGGTTTTATGCAGTCATAGAGAGGTACCTTCAGTGCTGTTTTTCCCTGTCATAACAAGAACATTATCCCCCTTTGCCTTTGAAGCCACCAGTGCTACTTTTCACCTTTCGTGTCAATCCATGCTAATTCCCAAAAGCCACTTAAAGCAAAAGGCACTCACTGAAATTGCTGTTATTACCAAAATGTACTAGCTGAAAATGCCAGCATTGCTCTGCAAAATTATCACAGATTGTGGCCACCAGTTTTAAAACCAATGTGGGCATTAATACTACTAGTTCTGTCTGTTGCTTGTATTGATTCAGAGTAAATTGAAGTGTGCTAATGCTAGGCAACACTTAATACTGTCTGATGAAGAAAGAGCAATCCTTAAAACTCACCTTTGTTCTACAGTCTTGTAGCAATTAGGATTCATATTTGCAAGCAATAAAGGCTGACTAGGTGATTAAACAGAAAAAGGACATGAGGGTAGCTCACAGATTTGTTGAGAGGCTTGGAGAGCAAGGCTCAAAGCTACATTTCCAGAAATATTCCAGAGCAGTGTTAAAAATTTATCTTAGAAAAATTTTGCTACTGCTGTTGAGTAGAACTAGATGCTGGAGTTTCATTGCTTTTATTTATGTAAAAGCAACCAGACTTTGCTGCTACTACTACTGTGAGGAAAAAGAGAAAGAGAGAGAGAGACAAAGACAGAGAGAACCAGACAGAGAGAGAGAGATCTGTATCTCTCATTCCTGTGTCAGTCTGATACACATATGTTTGATTAATAGAGCTTAGGTCATGTGCAATGGAAGCTAAGAGAGTGAATTCACAGAATCTTTTTAGTTTTTATAGATAAAAGTAGTTATTGCTTCCTCAGCAAGACTCACCAACTTGAATGTTCCCAAACACCAAACAACCTTCAAAGTTGGGTGGCTGAAATAAATAACAAATATATACAGTTATATGTAAAATGTATTTTTTTGTTGGCCTCCTTTGTGCCTCAATGTTTCACAGGGATAAAATGCAACCACACTTATTTCCACCTGGACTAGAGAAAAGTTATTTGTTTATAATAGAAGAGAAGATAATCTGAGTTATAAGCTCAATATTTTGCTCAAAATTACTATTCCATATCGTGCTAAGTCACTATTTTTAGACCCAGCTCATGTTTCTTGTTCTTTTAACATATAGTAAGTTCTGTCTCTGTAGACTACAGATTTCATATCTTAATAGTCTCTTGGTATAGTCCTCACCACTATTACTCCATTTATAACAGGGTGAATTGGTTTAAGTTCACTTGTCCCACTTTGCATATGATATTGTGGTTTAATGATTACGCAATTTCAATTCTGAGCAAGATGGCTGAATAGGAACAGCTCCAGCCTCCAGCTCCCAGCGCGAGTGACACAGAAGATGGGTGATTTCTGCATTTTCAACTGAGGTACCGGGTTCATCTCACTGGAGAGTGCTGGACAATCGGTGCTGGTCAGCTGGTACAGCCCAACAAGTGAGAGTTGAAGTAGGGCGAGGCATCGCCTCACATGGGAAGCACAAGGGGGAAAGGAATCCCTTTTCCCAGCCAAGGGAAACTGAGACACACAACACTTGGAATATCGGGTAACTCCCACCCTAATTCTGTGCTTTACCAAGGGTCTTAGCAAATAGGCACACCAGGAGATTATATCCCACACCTGGCCCATAGGGTCCCACGCACACGGAGCCTCGGTCATTACTAGCACAGAGGTCTGAGATCTAACTGCAAGGCAGCAGTGAGGCTGGGGGAGGGGCGCCTGCCATTGCTGAGGCTTAAGTAGGTAAACAGAGCTGCCTGGAAACCCCGAACTGGGTGGAGCCCACCCCAGCTCAAGGAGGCCTGCCTGCTTCTGTAGACTCCACCTCTGGGGACAGGGCATAGCTAAACAAAAAGCAGCAGAAACCTCTGCAGATGTAAATGACCCTGTCTGACAACTTTGAAGAGAGCAGTGGGTCTCCCAGCATGGAGACTGAGATCTGAGAATGGACAGACTGCATGCTCAAGTGGGTCCCTGACCCTTGAGCAACCTAACTGGGAGACATACCCTACTAGGTGCAGAACAACACTGCACACCTCTGAAACAAAGTTTCCAGAGAAAGAATCAGACAGGTACACTCGCTGTTCAGCAATATTCTATCTTCTGCAGCCTCCGCTGCTGATACTCAGGCAAAAAGGGTCTGGAGTGGACCTCAAGCAAACTCCAACAGATCTGCAGCTGAGGGTCCTGACTGTTAGAATGAAAACTAACAAATAGAAAGGACACCCACACCAAAACCCCATCAGTACGTCACCATCATCAAAGACCAAAGGCAGATAAAACCACAAAGATGGGGGAAAAGCAGGGCAGAAAAGCTGGAAATTCCTGGACACTTACACTCTCCCAAGACTAAACCAGGAAGAAGTTGAATCCCTGAATAGACCAATAGCATGCTCTGAAATTGAGGAAATAATTAATAGCTTATCAACCAAAAAACGTCGAGGACCAGACAGATTCACAGCCGAATTCTACCAGAGGTACAAGGAGGAGCTGGTACCATTCCTTCTGAAACTATTCCAATCAATAGAAAAAGAGGGAATCCTCCCTAACTCATTTTATGAGGCCAACATCATCCTGATACCAAAGCCTGGCAGAGACACAACAAAAAAAGAGAATTTTAGATCAATATCCCTGATGAACATTGATGCAAAAATCCTCAATAAAATACTGGCAAACCGAATCCAGCAGCACATCAAAAAGCTTATCCACCATGATCAAGTGGGCTTCATCCCTGGGATGCAAGGCTGGTTCAACATACGCAAATCAATAAACGTAATCCAGCATATAAACAGAACCAAAGACAAAAACCACACGGTAATCTCAATAGATGCAGAAAAGGCCTTTGACAAAATTCAACAGCCCTTCATGCTAAAAATGCTCAATAAATTCGGTATTGATGGAACGTATCTCAAAATAATAAGAGCTGTTTATGACAAACCCACAGCCAATACCATACTGAATGGGAAAAAACTGGAAGTATTGCCTTTGAAAACTGGCAGAAGACAGGGATGCCCTCTCTCACCACTCCTATTCAACATAGTGTTGGAAGTTCTGGCTAGGGCAATCAGGCAAGAGAAAGAAATAACGGGTCTTCAGTTAGGAAAAGAAGAAGTCAAATTGTTCCTGTTTGCAGATGACATGATTGTATATTTAGAAAACCCCATCATCTCAGCCCAAAATCTCCTTAAGCTGATAAGCAACTTCAGCAAAGTCTCAGGATAGAAAATGAATGTGCAATAATCACAAACATTCTTATACACCAGTAACAGATAAACAGAGAGCCAAGAGATGTAAAGGACCTCTTCAAGGAGAACTACAAACCACTGCTCAGTGAAATAAAAGAGGACACAAACAAATGGAAGAACATACCATGCTCATGGATAGGAAGAATCAATATTGTGAAAATTGCCATACTGCCCATGATAATTTATAGATTCAATGCCATCCCCATCAAGCTACCAATGACTTTCTTCACAGAATTGGAAAAAACTGCTTTAAAGTTCATATGGAACCAACAAAGAGCCCACATTTCCAAGACAATCCTAAGTCAAAAGAACGAAGCTGGAGGCGTCACGCTACCTGACTTCAAACTATACTACAAGGCTACAGTAACCAAAAGAGCATGGTACTGGTACCAAGACAGAGATATAGACCAATGGAACAGAACAGAGCTCTCAGAAATAATACCACACATCTACAGCCATCTGATCTTTGACAAACCTGACAAAAACAAGAAATAGGGAAAGGATTCCCTATTTAACAAATAGTGCTGAGAATATTAGCTGGACACAAGTAGAAAGCTGAAACTAGATCCTTTCCTTACTCCTTATACAAAAATTAATTCAAGATGGATTAAAGACTTAAATGTTAGACCTAATACCATAAAAACCCTAGAAGAAAACCTAGGTAATACCATTCAGGACATAGGCATGGGCAAGGACTTCATGTTTAAAACACCAAAAGCAACAGCAGCAAAAGCCAAAATTGACAAATGGGATCTCATTAAACTAAAGAGCTTCTGCACAGCAAAAGAAACTACTATCAGAGTGAACAGGCAACCTACAGAATGGGAGAAAATTTTTGCAATCTAGTCATCAGACAAAGGGTCAATATCCAGAACCTACAAAGAACTCAAACAAATTTATAAGAAAATAACAAACAACCCCATCAAAAAGTGGGCAAAGGATATGAACAGACATTTCTCAAAAGAAGACATGCATACAGCCAACAGACACATGAAAAAATGCTCATCATCACTGGCCATCAGAGAAATGCAAATCAAAACCACAATGAGATACCATCTCACATCAGTTAGAATGGCAATCATTAAAAAGTCAGGAAACAACAGGTGCTGGAGAGAATGTGGAGAAATAGGAACACTTTTATACTTTTGGTGGGATTGTAAACTAGTTCAACCATTGTGGAAAACAGTATGACGATTCCTCAAGGATATAGAACTAGAAGTACCATATTACCCAGCCATCCCATTACTGGGGATATACCCAAAGGATTATAAATCATGCTGCTATAAAGACACATGCACACGTATGTTTATTGCAGTACTATTCACAATAGCAAAGACTTGGAATCAACCCAAATGTCCATCAGTGACAGACTGGATTAAGAAAATGTGGCACATATACACCATGGAATACTATGCAGTCATAAAAAAATAAAATAAAATAAAATAAAGGATGAGTTCATGTCCTTTGTAGGGACATAGATGCAGGTGGAAACCATCATTCTCAGCAAATTATTGCAAGAAGAGAAAACAAAACACCGCATGTTCTCACTCATAGGTGGGAATTGAACAATGAGGACACCTGGACACGGGAAGGGGAACATCACACACCGGGGCCTATTGTGGGGAGGGGGAGGGGGAGGGGGGAAGGATGTCATTGGGAGTTATACCTGATGTAAATGACGAGTTCATGGGAGCTGACGAGTTGATGGGTGCAGCACACCAACATGGCACATGTATAAGTATGTGACAAACCTGCACGTTGTGCACATGTACCCTAGAACTCAAAGTATAAACACACACACACACACACAATACAAAAGAAGATTATGCATTTTCTGTGAATGAAATATGTATTACACTGGTGGTGTGGTAATTTAATGATGTATAATTTTGTAGTTTAAAAAACATTATATTTTGTAGCCCCCTCTGGGAGTGCAGTATGGAAGAAACAGAACGTGTGTGTGTGTGTGTGTGTGTGTGTGTGTGTGTGTGTGTGTATTTGTGTGTGCAGAATATTGTTAGAGGCAAATTTAATATTAGCTTATTATAAGCAGCTGCTGAAATGTAAGCAATCTTAAATGATCTCCCCCTATCAGAAGTATTATTGTGTCTATATAGATAATAAGAATGAATAAAGAAGGAGAACTGGAAAAATACTCACAAGGCTAGTTAATAATAACCAGCTCAACTTATCAACTAAAACTATATTCTGAATAATTTAGGAGCTGCTGGGGTAAAACAATTTGACATTTTTGATTATGATTTATAATGAGTATTGGAAAACACAGGATGAGAATCTGCAACTTAGGATAAAGTAGAGAGCATAGTCACTACATTTAATCTTACTTAGGACCTTTGCTTCAGTCAGTCTAGTCAATTAACAGGACTCTTTATCTAGCTCACTTAGCTGTAAATATTCCTTGTTGTCTTAGTCTTGTGCCGTAAAAAGCAGCAATTTTAAAACATATTCGAACTAAAAGAGTTTCATGACACCATATTTTTTAAATTCCATACCGATCCGAAACTTTAATCAAGGTGAATACCGTCTCAAGTATTGCAGCCACTGTATACATTTCTCACGGAACTTCCAAACGAATTATCACTTTTGTGTGTGCGTGTATGTGGGTACCTAGATTTGCTGGGACATCTGCATACCTGAATTTCATGGTCTAACATTTTTAGGGTCTAAAGCAAGAGCACAAATGGATGTCAAAAAACCATATGTTTAAATATTCAAATGCTATAAATCAAGTTAATAAAATGTTAATAATATATCATATCCTCCTTCTTTGAAAGAATATAATTTCATAAAGACCAATAAAACCATGCTCCAATTTGAAGTAGTTGAACTGCTTGGAGTTTCACAACATACCTTAGAAAGTATCCGCACCCCTTTCATCCCCATTCATGACTCTATCCTACTCCTCCTATAGACATGTCTGTCAGTGTGGGAGAAATTCCAGTTTTAGCAGGGAATCTGAGTTCTCAGATACTTGGAGAATGTTGTAGAAGAAGGATACCGAATACCCTCATCTCATGCACAGAAACTTGTTTGATGGAAGGTGAAAGTGGAACTTCTCAAGGTATAGAGCTCCTCTTTCTGAATATAAAGGCAGTGTTACTGAACATGAAACAACTCTCTGCTAGGAATGAGGAAGATATACCTTAACTGAAGGAAGATTATTGTGTGGTTTATACTCTAAAAAAGATTGAGATAACACAATATCTATGAAAATTCAATAAAAAGGAAAGTGAGATAAAGTGAGATCAAGGCATATCCCACTGAAATAGGTAACTGCTAAATTAAAGACTGTATTGGAAGCATTGAGTAGCATACTGGGATGGGGGAAATAGAAGTTGTTCAGGAAAGGACACTTAAATTTTTCTAGAATTTTGAGAAAACAAGCAAAAAAAGATAAATGAAAACATAAGACATGTGGAACTATGAGAAACTTGAAAATATTAAATACGTAGAAATAAGTACAGTTATATAAAAATTGGTAGTTTTTCTATTGTAGAATATTCAGTAAATAAAAGGTAACAAAATCAGCATTTCTTGAAGCAAAGTTTTATTTTAATTAAATATAATTAAATTTTCTTTTTACAAATCTTTTTTTATGATGCAAGTTAATGATATAAAACATTTGACAGTACATACTTCAGGAAAAGGCCAATACAACACCACGAGCAATACTTTTACAGCATGTAGAGAGAGCTGAGCAACACTCTTATATGCTATATCTATCATATACCAGCATCATCTTCTTGAGAAAATCTAGATATTGAACTTATAGATATTTTATAAAATATGACAGTTACATAAGAATTTTTAAAATGTAGCCAGCATTTAAAATTAGCTTTTTAAAGATCGTTTGTTTTCCCCTTAGGGTAGCTTCCTCCTCTTTTACTTAATAGACATCACTAAGCACTGCCATTTTAGTGTGTGCTCAGTGAATTAAAATCTTTCAATATTTTCTAGACAAAATATGGTTCAGGTGGCAACTTTGTAGCAAAAAACGTTATATTCTCAAAATTAACATACAATTTTTTGGCTTTTCTATGTTGTTCAGCATTTGCTTGTATTTCATTTTTATTTCACAGACACATATTTTTGAGAATTAAAAGTTCTGCAGATATGTCAATAATCCAACAAGTAAAATTAATCAGTTCAAACACAAATAATAAATAGTTTTATGTGGCCAGCATGTATGGAAAACATCAAATGAGGATTACTAATTTTTAGAGGCATACAGACTGATTTTCCATTTGAGAATTTGATATTAAAATTATAAATTCAGTAAAATATATATTTATATGTAGATATCATAACTAAAACATTAATATCTTCAATGCCAACTACTTTTTTTGAATCTAGGATTTTTTACACTTACATAGTTTATTCTATCTTTGCAACAAATTAGGACAGCAAACATTCAAATTACCTCTTTTGAATTCTGGTGCTATTCCAATATTTTCAAAATAAAATTTTCAGTAACACAAAATCAATTTTACATTTTAAAAACTTGAAAATATTGCTATGCTAGAGTAAAATGAATATTAATGTGAAAGAAAGAATCTCCTTTTCTGGAAAGAAACAG
This sequence comes from Piliocolobus tephrosceles, assembly GCF_002776525.5. Taxonomy (NCBI): domain Eukaryota; kingdom Metazoa; phylum Chordata; class Mammalia; order Primates; family Cercopithecidae; genus Piliocolobus; species Piliocolobus tephrosceles. Next base: position 81,882,612 of record NC_045437.1, on the reverse strand, counting down.
TATCAGCATTGTCCCAGTGGTACTTAGAATATGTTTTTGAGTGACATCCTTAGCCAGGGGAACATTGCATGATCAAGTAAGAAAAAAATAAAACATTAAATTTATTTTTAAAAGATATGCTCTGTAAATACAATTCTCTTACCTTCTGGAAGGAAAAGAAAATTGTTGTATTGTCCGATCTCAAAACTGGACTTTCTGAATATATGTTCCTTCCATTTCTTACCCCACATGAATTATACTGACATTTTATAATCATTTTCATTTTATAAGACACTAGTTTGATTAACACACTCTGGCCACAGCTGCAAATTCTGGAAGCTTCATAGAGCTATTAGAATAACATACCAGGGTTCCTGAGTTATATATTTGAGATAATTAAATCTAACAGTATATGAGCTTGATGGTCATTGAAATATATGAACTAAAGCTGTCCAGTATTGAATTGCAGTATCCCATTTCAACAGGACATTTTATTTATTTTTTCAGCCAGCATTGTTCAGCATGTTTAAAAAACTTAATAGTGAATCTGTATTACAGATTTGCATTTAATTTTATATACATTCATTGTACTTAAAAAAAAATCAAGCAAAGTAGTAATACATTTTTCTTGTTTCCTGAATTTTGGAAACTTGCACAAATTTGATGTAGGTCACATTTTGAGTTGTTCTCTTCAATGTCTTATGCAGTTTGTATTAAATGCAAATAACATCTGTGTCGCATCAATAACTCTAAGTGTTAATTTAGTCAGTTGACTTACAGAAAATAAAGTATGGCAGAGCAGCCTAATAGTTAATATTATTACAGAATTCTAGCACAGGATTTTCAGCTTTTGCTTTGGGGTATAAAGATATGGAATGAGTATCATCCCTACCCTTAAAATGAAATATGCTTATCTTAAAACCCATTGGATTGTGGAAATTTTAGAACAATCAACTAACCAAAAAGTTAAGGAAACAGTACTGACAGGCAGAGTGGGGATGTACAAACTGGTGGCCTTTGGCTAGATTCACCTACACAGAGGTAAAAATGGCTCAATTGAATAATTGATAAATTGCCGAAGACCAAGTGTAAACCAGAAGAACATTTTGAAATTTTAATGAATCTCAAACTACGGGAGCCCATATCATCTTCCAGGTTCTTTCTCCACACTCACAGAAAAGATAGAATCTTAAGAAATAAGCATTGTGATGCAAACCTAAGAAAGAAGAATAGTTTTATAGAAGAGGTAAAAAATTCTGCCAGATTCTTCTTCCCTATGTATACTACTGAACAAAAGCCTTAAACTGTGGAGAAAGTGCTGTAAGCACTGTATCCCTCAGGCCATTTGTGAAAACTCATGCAGCTGAGGAAAGGAAAATAAATAAAGCTTATTCTGGGGTGGGATGAAATTATGCATTGAGCTGAAAAGTATAGCTGGAGAAGTGGCTGGAGAACAAAACGGCCACATTTCTGAAACCCAGCGACACATGCATACCTAAGATTTGGGCTTGATAAAAACACCCAAAGAAAGCACCACACTCCAACCCCAACTGCCAAGATAACATGATTTGGATAACCAGTAAAAGGAGAAAACTGCTGGTAGGGAGCAGAAGGAACAAGAACAATCAAAAAGACCCATTTTGTGGCACAGTGCAGAGCAGATCTAAAACTTAAAAACAGTCATCATTCTAATAAACTAAGCTCCATCCTAAACAAAAGATAGTCCTACAGGAATCTGAAGGCTGTGGTTCATTGAGGCTAATTACAGGAACAACAAATCTAAAACCCAGACTAATTCCTAATTAGATGAATTCAAACATCTCCCTACACTACATGCCTGACAAAGGCATGCTTATTTCCAAGAATAAAAACTGTTTACCTCAATTTCCACTGTTCATACAAAATGACTAAATTTTAACATAAAAACTTACAGGACATGTAAAAAGTCAAGAAGAAGCACAGTCGTAAGAGACAGAGTAATCAAAACAAGACACAGATAGGACACAGATGTTGGAACTATCAGATAGAAAATTCAGAATAATTATTATTGATATGAAAAACACGCTAAAATTAGACAACATGCCAGATCAGCTTTGGCGTGACTCCTCTCTTCCTGTGGTTGTAGAGCTTAGCTCCTTCTTGGAGTGAGGGACGTACCTCCACAGTGCTCTTTCCCTCATCTATTTTTGGGAATCTACACAAGACTGTTACTTCTATGGGAAAGTAGGAATATGACTATTTAAAAACTGAAAATGACAAAGAGTTATTCTAGAATATTTAAACACTAAAATGATGAAAAATAATGATCAAACCCAAGTTTATTCTGTGAATCCCCAGTAAGCGTGAACCAGTTTTTTTATGAGAAACTTCAGCTCAGAGAATTGAGACACAAATTGTCATTACAGTCTTTTTTGAGGAGTGTGGGGGACTTGTTAAATATATTCTGTAGTGTAAAGTGACTTTTAAGAGAAAACATACAGTAAAAATGAATATTATTTTGAAACTGTAAGGAATCATCACATGGAAATGAAGGGATAAATAAAACAGCAATGGAAATGAAGATGTTTTTGATGGCTTTATCAGTAGACTTAGCACAGAGAAGAAATGAATGTGTAAGCTTAAACATAGGTCTATAGAAATTACCTAAAAATAAGTATAAATAGATAAAAGGTTACAAAAGCAGAGTATCACAAATTTGTGGAACAATATCAAATCTTGTATCACAAGTGTAATTATACCTCCAAAAGGAAAAGAGAAAAAGAAAAAAAGACTAGACAAAGAAATATTTGAAGATACTTTGATATTTTAAATATTAATAATAGGAAAATTCATATTTCTAAGCAATTCAGAAAATATCATGCAGAATAAAAAATATAAAACCAAACAAAATATTAAGAACAAAAATGTAATCATATTTAAATTGCTGAAAATAAGAGATAACACAAAAATCATTAAGGCAGTTTGCTAAAAACAGAAACATTAAATTTTAATGATCACACATAAGATTTAGAGCAGAATTTTTGTCTACACCACATAAGGGAAATAATAGTGCAGTGACACCTCTAATGTAATTAAGAAAAAGGAAAAAAAAAGAAAAACTAGAATTCCATACACAGTGAAAATACCTTTTCAGAATGAAGAAGGAAAACATACTTTCTCAAGCAAAAGCTTAAAGATACTATTGACAGTAAATAAACTCTGTAAGAAATTTTTTTTTTTTTTTTTTGAGACAGAGTCTCGCTCTCTTGCCCGGGCTGGAGTGCAGTGGCCTGATCTCAGCTCACTGCAAGCTCCGCCTCCCGGGTTTACGCCATTCTCCTGCCTCAGCCTCCCGAGTAGCTGAAATTTTTTAAAAAATATTTAATCACAAAGAATATGATAGAAGTTTAGAACTTGGATCTATACAAAGAAATGATAAACACTGAAAATATAATAAATAAGTGGTAAATTTTAATATTTTCTTATTGCTTTTCTGTTGCAAAGATAATTGACTATCATAAGCAAAAATAGAGAAAAGTATGGTATGTGTATAGCATTTGTAAAAGTAAAAAGCTAAACACAATAGAACAAAGGAGGAAAGAAAAAAATCGAGCTGTATAGTATTTAAACTACATATATAGCAGTAATTAATTATTTAAAAGTATACTCAGATTTATTAAAAATATACATTACATTGTATCACCAAAGGCTACCACTTAATATTTTAAAAACCATATAAATAATAAGTGAAAGAGATGAAATAGAATTATTTAAAAGGCTCAATTAATGCAAGAGAAGGCAGAAATAAAAGGGAGAAAACAGAAATAAATGGGAAAAAGCAGGATGGCAAGTTTTAATCCAATCATATCAATAACCTCTTTATATATCAACAAACATCAGTTATGAAACAGAAAGTGTCAGATCGATTTTAAAAAATTAAAAAGCAAGAATCATCTATATAATATTTATAAGAAAGCCACTTTAAATATGAAAACATATATAAAACTTAAAGGATGAAAAAATATTAATGTAATACATTTAGTATCAGATGAAAAGAACTCTATATGATATATATATTTATATAAATATAAATAAAAACATCTGCAAATTGCAAAACATCCTTTATTTTAACTTTTATTTTAGATTCAGGGGATACATGTGATAAAAAAATAAAAAAATAAAATACAACTGAATAAAACATAAAAAATAAAAATAAATTTAAAAAAACTGCAAAACATCCTTTATTTTAAATTTATTTTAGATTCAGGGGATACATGTGCAAGTTTGTTACCTGGGAGTATTGCAAAATACTGAAGTTTGGGGTACCAATGAGGCTGTCACTCACGTTTTTCAACCATCGCCCACCTCCCTCTTTGCATCTCTACTAGTCCCCAGTTTCTATTGTTGCCATCTTTATGTCCATGTGTACCTAATATTTAGCTTCTACTTGTAAGTAAGAACATGTGGTATATGGTTTTCTGTTTCTGTGTTAATTCCTACTTGCCACTTTGTGCCTTTTACATGGGGTGTTTAGACTATTTACATTAAAGGTTAATAAAAATATGTAAGATTGCAATTCTGTCTTGAAGTTCTTAGTTGGTTGCTCTGTAGTTTCTATTGTGTGGTTGCTTGATAGAGTCTGTGGGCTATGTACTTAACTGTGGTTTTGTGGTAGCAGGCATTGTATTTTCATCTCCATGTTTAGAACTTCCTTAAGGATCTCCTGTAAGGCTGGCCTAGTGGTAGTGAATTTCCTTAGTGCTTGTTTGTCTGGAAAATATTTTAATTCTTATTTTCTTATGAAGCTTAGTTTGCTGTGATATGAAATTATTGGCTGGAGTTTCTTTTCTTTAAGAATGCTGATAAAGAAAATGTCTTTTCTTTTAAAATGCCCAATCTCTCCTGACTTGTAAGGTCTTTTGCTGAGAAGTTTCCTGTTAGCCTGATACAGTCAATTTCGTGCATGATCTGATTTTTTCTCAAGCTACATTTAAGATTTTTAATATTTTTAGCAGTTTGGGCAGTTTGATGATTATATACCTTTGTGATGTTTGCTTTGTATAATGTTTTGGAGGTGTTCTCTGGATTTCTTATATCTGGATGCCTACCTCTCCAGTGGGATTAGAGAAATTTTCTTGAATTATTCCCTCAAATATATTTTCCAGGTTGTTGCATTTTTCCCCTTCTCTGTTAGAAATGACAGTTATTCATAGGTGTGGTAACTTTTCATAATCCCATATCTATCAAAGAGTTTGTTCAATTCGTAAATTATTCTTTCTTTATTTTTGTCTGACTGAGCTAGTTTGAAAGACCAGTCTTCAATCTCTGAAATTCTTTCTTCTGTTTGGTCTATTTTATTGATAAAGCTTTTGATTGAATTTTGAAATTCCTTATGTCACTTTTTCAATTCTAGCAGCTCTGGTTGATTTCCTTTAAAAATTTTTTATCTTTTCCATGATTTCCTGAATTGCTTTAGAAGTTATTTTTTGATGACTGTCAACATTGTCCCAGATCTCATTGAGCTTCCTTGAAATCCATGCTTTCAATACTTTCTCTATAATTTTTTTGTTTACATTTTGGTTAGGAATCATTGCTGGAAAGGTAGTGCAATCCTTTGATGGGGTCACTATATTAATATTTTTCACAGAGCCGGAATTCTTCAACTGGTTCCTTCTCATCTGGAGGTACTGGCACTTCTGTTTTTTGTAATTATTTTCAGGCAGGTAGAATCCTTTTCTTGTTTTCTTTCTCTATATTATTTTTATTATTTTCTTTCCCCTACTGTGTTCCCCTCTCTCTAGGTGGTGTGACTGTAGACAATGCTGCATAGAATATTTTTATTATACTTCGCTTCTATAGCCCTATGACCTTCTGTCAGCAGATTCTATATTGGGCCGTGAAGTTTAACATATAAACCAGTAGGTGGTGCTTATAGGCAAGAGCTAGATGCAGCCAATGCAGCTGGGTACACACTTGATCCTTGTTTACCGGGAGAAGCTTTCTGTTGCCTCAGGCAATGGGCTTATTCATAAAGTGCATGGTGGTCTGAGCACCCTGTTCAGCCCTGAGGAGGCAGACCAAATGGGTGGGCCTGACTGAAATGGTCTGTGTACGGGTCCCCACATGGCAGACACAAGCACCACCATGGGAGAATATAGTGGGTAGCCACAAGGCACCAAGAGTTGTGTGTAGCATGGAGCTGAGAAACCACTTTAGCCCCAAGTTCCCTGCATAGGGATGAAGGGTGGCCTAAACTCCTAATCCAAGAGAGTGGGGGCTCTAGAGGCCTGGAGATTTGCTTGGGTATTAAGCAGACAGAACTCTCCTTCACCAGGATCTCTACACAGGAAGGGTAGGATTTCTCAGGCTTCTGTTCCAGCCAAGCAGGTGTTCTGAATGCCTGGAGATCTGCCTGGGCATAGAGTGGAGATCTGCCACAAGATCACCACATAGGAAGAGTAGTGCAGAGAGCCCCCGCCAACAACTCCCCGCCACCCACACACCAGGATCTCTGAACAGGAAGAGTTACATGGCTCGGTCTGCTGATTCAGGTAAGCTGGTCTTCTGAATGCCTGGGGATATGCCTGGGAGTGGAATAGAGAAGGACTTACTGCACCATGATCTACATCCTGGAAAGACAGCTAACTTAAAGTGTAGATCTAGGACAGTAGGTGCTACAATTGTCTGGAGATCTGCCCGGCTGTGAAGCAGAGAGGGTCTCCCTGCACTAAGATCTCTACACAGGAAGGGTGACATGGGTCAGTCCACTGATCCAAGTGAGTGAGTGTTCCAAATGTCAGGAGATCTGCCTACTTGTGGAACAGAGAGAGCCCTGCTGCACAATTATCTATGTAAAGTAAGAATGGGGTGCTTCTAGTTGCTGGTCCAGGAAAGTGGGTGTTTCAAATGCTTGGATTCCTGTCTAAGGGGTCGCGCTGCACCACAGTCTCAGGTGAGCAGGCTGGGTCTCCTAGCAATAGCATGTGAAGACAGATTGTGAGTCACCAAGCTGACCTTGGTTACAAGTCTCACTTCTCAGGAGAAACTGCAACTATGGCACCTCCCTTCTTGCTCCAGGCTTGTGACAGGGGAGAGCATGATTTCTACTTATGGAAAAAATGCTCAGCATCAGAAATGCAGATCAAAACTGTAAGGAGATACTATCTCACATCACTCGGTGTATCTATTATTAAAAAGTCAAAATATAGGTTAGTAAGGTTGTGGAGAAAAGGGTATGCTTACACACTGCTGGTGGGAATGTAAACTAGTTCAGCTACTGTGAAAAGGACTTTGGAGATTCTCAAAGAACTTAAAAAAGAACTACCAGCCGGGTGGCTCTTTTTGACAAGTGGCTCATGCCTATAATCCCAGCACTTTGCTAGGCTGAGGTGGATTCCCATTTTCCTTTTTGAACTAAAGCTCACAGAGTTGACGCTTATGCACTCTCTTCCTATTTCTAAGTGGCGGAGACATGCTAAAAGCCTCTAATCTGCCATCTTGAAAATAATAAAATAAAAAAACTCCTTTAAAAATTACTAGTAAAAGAAGTAAAATTTCCAGAGGCAAAAAGAGTAATAATAATAATGGAGTTGACTAGAACTTTATTATAAAATGGAATAATATCAGGAATAATTAGTGATAATTCATACCAATAAAGGTGCTGATTCATCAAAAGAACATAACGTCATAATTATGTGTGGCTGCACCTAATTACAGAGTTACAAAAAGGCATGGGGCAAAAAGATAAAAACTGAAAGGAGAAAATGACAACTCCATACACACAAATTAGAAAACATAGAAGAAATAGATAATTTCTTGGAAACTTGTAACCTTCAAAGATTGAACCAGGAAGAAATTGAATATCTGAAAAAAACCTTTGTGTCTTCATGTGTCAAATGGGATAATAAGTGGACAATTGGTAAAAATACTCACTACAGAACTACACTGGAAGGTTGCATAAAAAGTTTGTGCTTCCTAGTGAGCTTTGAGGTCAGCTGTTCTGAGCAGACATTTTAACTCACTTGTGAATGGCGTGACATTCTAGAAGACACAGAGTTGTGAGATAAATTTTCTGAAAAGCCATTACAGGATCAGGATAGCTTTCAGACTTGGTAGAGTTATGGAAGAGATGTCACATAAATAATTAAGTGAGATCAAAAGATTAAAACATTTATTTTCTTTTTAAAATGCTCCTCTCCCCTTTTTCACCAGGACATTTTCAGTATACTTGAGTTTAAAAAGTATATATATATTATATATATATAATATATATAATAAATATATATAAAATAAAAATAACTGTAAATTTATTTGTTTATTTATTTAGTTCCTTGTATTTTCTCTGCTCTCACATAATGCAACAATTTCTGGCCAGACGTCATAAATGCAATATTGATCCACTATGTCTTTTATACTTTCTCATATTTTATGCCACTTTGTGGACATTTAGGAAGATATTTGTGACTTTATTATCCATATTATATATTGAATTTCTCATTTTGATGGTAATATTTGAAATTTCCAATAGCTATTTTTAAATTCTTTATTCCTTCATTTTTAATATTCTATTTTTATGTTAACTGACATAATATACTTTACAATCAATGTAGTAGGCTCCTCCAGTGCCAAAGTGAGGAGGATGTTAAAACATTCATATTAAAAATCCTCACACGTAGTTCGTTCCACATCTTTAAAGAAAGTGGCCCAGTTTTATACCTCAGAGCACACACTGGGCTGTCAGTGGCTCTGCAGCTGAATGGAGAAGGGAGACGTGGAGGAGGACTTTCAGTTCATTTTTATTTGATGTGTTTCAGTTATCATTGACAAATTTAGTCCTTGCCAACTTTGATTCTAGAACATTTCTGGGTTTCCACTAGTAAACAGACTTGCAATGAAGTGGCTGATTCCTCCTGAAGATATTCTGGTCTATGGTTTTCTCTGTTCCTTTTTATAATCTTCTAACTTTCAGTGAATTTGAAAGTCGTGTTTCCCAAAGACCCTCTTCTACTGCATTATTTGTTGTTTTGGGACTGCTCTAAGTTGTTTGTTTGTTTGTTTGTTTTTTGAGACGGAATCTCACTTTGTCTCCCAGGCTGGAGTGCAGTGGTGCGATCTAGGTTCATTGCAACCTCCGCCTCCTGGGTTCCGGAGATTCTCCTGCCTCAGCTTCCCGAGTAGCTGGGACCACAGGCGCGAGCCACCACACCCGGCGAATTTTTGTATTTTTTAGTGGAGATGGGGTTTCGCCATATTGGCCAGGCTGGTCTGAAGGGCCTGACCTCGTGATCTGCCCACCTTGGCCTCCCTAAGAGTTGGGATTACACACCCACCATGCCAGGCCTGGACTGCTCTAAGTTTTACTCAATCCACCCAAAACACAAGACACACTAATTTCAAAAATACATTTTCTAATTTGCATATTGAACAGAACCCATTAAAAATACAAATATATACATAAACATAGCTTACACTGATACATATTCCACATGAAGGAGATTTTATTCTAGATTTATTGTCTTATATTTCTTGTGTTTCTATACATAGTATTAAATTATTCCAATGCCAAATTTACCACTTCTGGCATCAATACTAAAATAATAATATATAAGTTAACATAGTTTGTTCATCAGACTTATCTTCTATACAGTAGTCTCCATTTATTCATGGTTTTACTTTCCATGATTTCAGTTACTCACAGTCAACTGCTGTCTTAAAATGTTAAATAGAAAATTCTAGAAAAAAATCCATAACTTGTGCCATTCTAAGTAACATGGGAAATCTCATACCAACATACTTTGTCCAGCCTGGGGGTTGTGGTGAATCATATCTTCATCCAACATATCCACCCATTAGCTATGTGTATCATCTGCTGCTCCCGACATTTAGCTATAGACATCATCGTGGCTTGGTGATCCAGAATTATCCAAAGCAAATGATCCTTCTTCTGACATATTGTCAGAAGGTCAATAGTACCTTAACACTACATCACAATGCCTAAGTCATTTACCTCACTTCATCTCATCACGTAGATATTTTATCATATCATACAATCACAAGATGAAGGGGAAGTACAGTACAATGAGATAGTTTAAGAGAGACCACAGTCACATAACTTTTATTAAAGTAAATTGTTATAATTGTTCTATAAGTTGTATCTCTTACTGTGCCTAGTTTATAAATTATTTATTTATTATAAAATATTTAATATTTATTATAAATTATTTATTTATTATTGTTATGTATGTATAAGAAAAAAATACATATAGAATTTAGTCCTATCTTCGGTTTTGGACATCTATTGTGTGTCTTCGAATATCTCTCCTGCAGATAAGGCGGAACTACTATAGCTCTGATATCTTTTATACATGGACCAAGTACAATCATTCAGGGATGAAACATAGTCAAATAATTTCTGTGAAACAATATCTAGTATCACTTATGCAAAAGTAATTTTCTAGAGTTAAAGGAATATCTGTATGCATGTGTGTGTATATACATGTATATTTTAATTAGAAAAGGGTTCTTACTGAGTAGACCAGGCTGGTCTTAAACTTCTGGGCTCAAGGGATTCTTACACTCCATCCTACCATGTAGCTGAGACTATAGGAGGGCATTGCTGGGCCCAGCAACTCTACATGTATTTTTTCAGTGTAGAAAATGCAGAAGTTACTCATTCTACATTATCATCATCACTAATGATAATATCCAGCACTGGTTATTTTTCAAGCCTAGTAAATATGGGTTCACTTTAACTCTTTTTATGCAAACTTTCTGTTATGGGTTGAATTTTGTCACTGACCACTCATATGTGTGTTGAATCCCTAAATCCCAGTACCTCAGTATGTGACTGTAATTGGAGATAGGGCCTTTACAGTAATAATTACATTAAAATGAGGTAATTAGAAGGGCCCTTATTCAATCTGGCTGCTATCCCTCTAAAAAGGGGAAATTAAGACACTCAAGAGAAACCAGAGGCACTTACACTTGCCCACAGAAAGGTGATTATGTAAGCACGCAGCAAGAAGGGGGCCATGTGCAAGCCAAGAAGAAAACCCTCAGAAGAAACCAAACCTACAATATTTTGATCTTAAACTGTGAGAAAATAAATTCATGCTGTTTAAGCCATACCATCTGTGTTATATTTATGGCAGCCCTAGAAAACTAAAATACTTGCTTAAGATCAGTTTATTAAAAAAAAAAAAAAAAAAAAACTAGCTAATAGAAAGCAAATTACCAAATAATTTATCAAATAACATGTTCAAAAAGAATCACCAAAATATTTTGCCAAAAATTTAGTTTCCAATTGTTATTTGGCTGATAAATTTGACAACAATTTGTTAAGCCAGGCTCAACAAGTTTAAGCAGTTTTAGACATTGAGGCTTTAAAGTTAGAGCAAATTTGGGGTCATTTTTTAAAACAAATAAAATAACAAAAATAAAAATAGAAAGGATGTCAGTATGTTACAGACAGGAGGGCATACTTCATATTTATCACCTGGCAAACTAGAGAAAAGTTGCATCAAACTGTTTTATGCATCTGTGAAGTGCTAAAGTCATCTGCTATCATCAGCACTAATAATGATGGGGATAACAATAATAATCTGCTACATTTACACAATAGTTTTTACTTTGGGAAAAGATTTTCAAATACATCTCCTCATTTGGTTCTTATAATGACTCTTTGAGAAACTAATGTAAATGTTTTACAAGTCTCATTTTATGAAAGAGAAAATTAGAGTACAAAGAAGATACTAACCTGACAATATCATGTAACTGGAGCTAGACTTCTACTTCAGGTTTTTAAAATGCTTTTAAATCAACAGAGTTCATGATTTGCAATGTTTTCCTAAATTCTATAAAAACACACTTAGAACCATAAATTTTCATTAACCATAACAAACAACTGGTAAGCGAGCATGTGTTAAACAATTGAAATATTAGAAAGAAAGATACGTCTCTGATGAGCAGGGCAAAAGGGAATGTAAGTCAAAAGATATCTAAAGACTCTACAGCTTCTGGAATAACAAATTGGTGGTTTTCCTTATTTTTCATTCATTGTTTCAGAAAGCATTTGACTTTTGATACTATCACCACTGTAAAATATAATAGTAGCAATAAGTGAATCTCCACGTTGTCCAAAAAAAAAAAAAAAAAAAGTTAGTAAATACTTTGACTAAAGTCAAAGAGTCAATAAATAAGATTCCCAAAATCCAATGAAGCTCTTTCATTTTGGATTAGAAGGGCTGTACTACCACATGTGCCTTCATGGTAAAAATCATAAATGATACAAAGCTTTCTAAAATTTCAGAGTACAAAGCAATATCTTTTCTGGGGTTATTAGATTAGATTTACTGAAAGATGGACTATATCATATAAGATGAAGAAGAATTCATATTTTATTAGAGCAAAGATATAGGAAGAGCATCACAAAGTTTGTTTGAGGAATGGCAATCCATTCATCTTCTTTGAAATATATTACATAAATAAAGAGCTTCTGGAATAATCACATACTAGAACCTGATTATGGCAAGCATTTTCTACAAGTCTAAAATTTGCAATAAATGTATTAGAAAATGGAAAGCCAATAAAGCTTGTATTATTTAATATTCTTTTAATTATAAAAAGATACTTAGGTTGAGCATCCCCAGTACAAAAATTTGAAACCTAAAATGCTCCAAAATCCAAAGGTTTTTGAGCATCAACATAATGCCACAAGTGGAGAATTCCACACACAAGTACTTAACAAAAACTTTGTCACTGACACACAATTATTAAAAACAATGTGTAAAATCACCTTCGGGCTATGTGTATAAGGTGTGTAGGAAACATAAATGAATTTCATGTTTAGACTTAGGCCTCATCTCTAAGATATCTCGTTATATATATTCAAGTATTCCAAAATTTGGAAAAAAAATCAAAATCCAAAGCACTTCTCATCCCAATAATTTTGGATATGAGATAGTTAGCTTGTACCAATTCTACTTGGGGCAGAAGAACCTGAGGGGAATTTGGGTACAAAGCCCAATAAGATTTAAAAGTTGGTGTATTATGATGTTATTCACCAAAATACATAAGCTAGAAGAAACTGATGTGCTGTGGAAAGGTAAAGTGGTTCTGTATGTCACAAATATCTTTTATATAAAAGATATAAATTAGGCTTTTTGGTAACATTATCCAATTGTGCTACTTGGAATACTGGGTAATTAAATAAAAAATCAAATTACATTATTGTAGTTGGGTCAAGAAATCCATTTTTGAGAGGAGAAAATCGAGTTTTTAAAATTATCTTAGAAAATAGATGAATGGGGTAGGGGAGAGAGAGAAAGAACACTCTCAAGGAACAATAGAGATTCCATACTATTTCCCATAAATCATTTTTCTTTTAACTACATTATTTTACTTGTATTGCCTATGTGACTATGGGATATTGTAGGAAGATTATAATGTATTATTAGTGAAAGCACTTGGCTTTTTGAAGGGATGAGGGCACCCAATAGCAGATTATAAAAAATGAGAAAGTTTCCTTCACAATGATATAAGCCTCAGAATGAAAATTCCTAATTACCAACAAATCACACTAATTTCTAGTTTCAAAAACCTAAGAGGAATATGAAATATCTACATATTTGTAAGAAAATAAAGAATACATTCCAATAAGCAAAAATTGGTATGGCGATGTTTGTAGAATTTACAATGCCACAAAAAATATAGACATTGCTTAACACTTTTATTTCAGTATGTAAAAGTTAACATAATTATTTTAACATAAAGCCAAGAATTGTGTTATTTTATTTTTCCATAATATTAATGTTAGTTTAAATTTTTATTATATATTTTCTTGGCAGCATAATGATCATTTTACAAGCCCTCTTGCTGTTTCTTCTTCACATCAAACTCATTCTGGCCCATGGCCATTCTATATGCTTTTATTTATTCTCGGACTATCCTGATCTAGATCTTTACATTATTACTGCTCTGCACATTTCCACTCTCTGTTAGAATACGAGTGCTTCAGGGAACTTGTCCATGGTCACTTTATCTAAATAATACCCACCCATCATTCATTCTTGCTCTCATTTTTCTTCCAGGCATTCGTAGCTGCTCAGTGTTAGTTTTCTCTCACTGAAAAGACACATTCCAATGGAACAGGAATTTTTCTTCAGACGCCTGGAGATAGAGTTCATGATCCACTTCTCCTGTGTTGTGCCTAATCTTTCCATTGTCCATTGGTTCGTCTGGCACTGTTTGGCACAAAGAGAGTCACCAGCCACCTGTTTTCCAAATGAATGAATTAAAGAATGAGGCAGTTTTTGCCAAACAATGTTTAATGCAAATCTTCTTACTCTTGCGTTCCAATATCTGTTGTTCTTGCTACGTTTCTTTATTGTTAAAATATGCTGTGGGCTGTCAGAATGAACTTCCAGTGGCAAACTCAGGTGGTCAAAATTCAAACAGAACTAGGTGGCCATCATTGCATGAAGGAACAGCCGCACACTCTTGTGTTCTCTGAAAGATGTTGTAAAAGTATCACAACACCTACCTGCCTACAGTCAAGCCAAACTACTTTCTGTTGTGGGTACCAAGATAAACTATGGCCAGTAATCATCTACCCACCAGCAGTTTGAAACAAATATCTGACAGAAACTTCTGGTTTTGGACTTGGAAAGCAAACAGAGCTCACATGCCCAGCCAATCAGGGCTCAGCTGTGTCAATCAGTCAGGGATCCGTTGCATTGACCAATCAGAACTTAGCTGCACTGGCCAATCAGAAATGATCTTTCATCCTTAATCTGCATAAGCAAACTTGGTTGGGAACCTGGGGTGAGGGGTGCTGTTGTTCTATAAAATCATAACCCTCTCTTTGTGCTCTGCAACACACTTTCATTTAACCCAAGGTGGTGGTGTGTCCTGGGTTTTCAGACTGGACTGTTCACTGGAAAAAATTATTTTTCCTTTAAAGCTCCTTTCAGAGACATTTTGTTCACACTCTCAATTTTGATTCCATTTTCAGTCTTCTTCGGTTTGTATAACCTTCCAATCAATCATCAGTTTTTACTTTTTCTTTTTCTTTTTCTTTTTTTTTGCATTAGTAGTACGTCATCACTGTCTTTCCAACTTACATTTGCCAATTAAAACACTGGTTACTTCATACCTATACTGTAAAATCAACCTCTTAGGCAATATTGCACACTAATAATTACACCATGCATGTAATTCTAATTGCTTATAAAATGGACATCAACTTGTTATTCTCACACTTTGATCTTGTTCTAAATTATTTTTCTCCCACTATTTCCTACTGCTACTTACCACCCCTTATTATTGCTTTAGTAATTGTTGGGCTTGCAATATCTCATTTTTATGTGTTTTAGTTTTCTTTCACTGTACATGAGCCATTTTTTCTTTTTAATTTCATCTGTTATTCTTCAATACTTAATTGATGATGCACCTCCATTTATTTCTTTTCTGATTCACTCCATTTTCCAATATTCTCTCTTGAAATTTAATGTTTTATATCAGATAATATCTTACAAATGTAGATTATGGTAGAACATAGTTTTGCTGATTGATTAGTATTTTCCTCACTCTAAATTAGAAATCCCTTACAACTTAGAAATATAAGTGCATGCATAGAAACTGACTGTAAAATTTGGTCTCTGTGATGAAATAGGTTAATTATATACATATTCCTAGAGGGATAAGGCCTAATGTTGTGTTTTGAAACACACAAGCTTCCTAAAGTTAGCAACAGTATGTAATTTTAAATACAATTTTCTGAAATAGTGAAAAATATGGTATAGGAATGTTTATAAAAGATTCCTTTATTGTGTAGTAAGTAATAATTTGTCAAGCATAGACAGTAAGACTAATGAAGAGAATAACCAAATAGACAAATGGGTCTGTATACGTTGTAAATATCTTTGTTCTAGGTAATTTAAAAGATAATGTATTAAAGGATAGAGTAAACTAAGAAAGTGGGAGATTAATGCTTTCTGCCTGAATGCTTATTTGGCTAGAACAGATATTCAATTTACATCGAGGTAAGGCCATTCCTGCCAAATTTTGGTCTAGATGGTTTCACAATGGGTGTTACTAGGTTTTAAGTATTCTAGAATAATTGATTTTTTAAAATCTATTACAAGATTCTAATGAGCAGAGTTACAACAGTCCAAACAAGTTGGCTAAAAAAAGAAATAAATTAGACTAAAAGTAAAGATAGGTGAAATTGATTTGGAGAATGCAGATTCTAAAGCTGATATTGGCTTTGTTTTTGATGTTAGAGTACATAAGTCTTGGTTATAGTGATTAACCTAAAATCAACTTATTTCTTAGGAATATTGAATGAGTATAATCAAAATCATAAGTGAGTAACAAAAAGTCACATGGGTTCCAATGCCACCAAGATATAACAGATCAACAACAATCAGAGTTTTTACCACAATCATATGTAATTACTTATCCTTTTAAAGTTTAGAATTCAGAATTCTGATAGTAAAGAAATTCTAAAAAGAAATATGATTAATTTTTAAAAATATGTAATAGCTGCTGTATTATTTTTATATCATTCTTAAAAAAGATAAAATCACAAGAGCTAGTCAACTTCAATGAAATACTAGAATAAATAAAATGTTATAAACTATCAAAAAAATCAAGAGTGTTGGAAATGATGATTTCTTTGCATCTATTCAGCTATATAGGCAAGATACTTTAACAGATTCTGAAGAGGTTGATTTAACTATCAAAACTAAATACAGATTGAGCACCTTTAAACTGGAAATCCAAAATTTGAAATACTCCAAAATTTGAAACATTTTGAATGTCAACATGATGGCACAGGTAGAAAATTCTACATCTGATACCCTTGGTTTCTGATGATTTGATGTACAAAACCTTGTTCATGCATAAAGTCATTAAAAATATTGTACAAAATTACCTTCGGGCTATGTATATAAGGTGTATATAAAACATAAATGAATTTCTTCTTTAGACTTGGTCTTTATCTCATTTTGTATATGCAAATATTCCAAAATAGAACAAAATCCAAAATGCTTCTAGTCCCAAACATTTTGGATAAATGATACTCAACCTGTATAATTTGTATTCACTTTTGAAATGGGCTTTCACTTTAATTTTGAAAATGACTAAGATATTCAGGAAAACATGACTTTTGCAATTTGTCGACCGAACTGTGGAGTGATTATCTTATTGCTCACTTCCCCCCCCTGCAACCACACTTCTCCTTGTCCGTGTAGAGGAACTACAAAATCTGGTTAGTATCTGATGTATTCTGAGTGGAGATAACATATTGTAGTATTTTGACCTTTTCAATATTCTACACTTTAATTGGCTGTCCATTCTATATCCTCCCTACAGGTTAGTGGGACAGAAAGCAAGGGAAAAATGCAATGAGTAGCCAATCAAATCACAGAACATTGAAAAGGTCAAAGCTGTATAGTAGAAGACTGTAATCGACAGAATGTATGAGACATTAAAATTCTACCACTTCATTCTTATGGCAAATACTATAATGAAACAGAAAATGGCACTATAGAAATCTGTTCGTATGACAATCATTGTTCTGAAAACTGAGAACATAATTTAACACATTCCAATTATAATTTTAAAAATTGCATTATTTTGGCATCCTACAGATTTTGTAGTGTAGTTAAATTACACACTGTCAGCAGAACTAGTTGTCTAACAGTATATATTCAGTCTAACACAGAATGACATATTAATATTACATTAAATGGCTCTACACTTATAAAAATCTAAAGAGACATCCCTAAAATAAAGAACTGAAGAATACTTTTTCTCTTACACAGGACTCACTAAACTTACTTGAAGAACTTATGGAAATCATTTTTTTTTTGTTTGTTTTAAAAGAGAGAAGTAATATGAGAGAGTATTTTTCCATTTAGACAAAAGCAATCTTAATCGATGTTTTTTAAAAAAGACTCAGTAGTCCCTAAAATAAAACTATACTTTATTTTATATATTTGAATATATTTGGCATCTGGTTCTTAGATAATATATTTGGCATCTGGTTCTTATATAATAATTAAAGAAGACAGGTTCAGTCAGAGGATTGGCCTAGAAGCCACAATTTAAGTGTCACTTCATAGAGTCAATATTCCCTTGACCACTCACATCTAGAGGAGATCAACTGAAAAAGAGAGAGTGGGGGGCGGGGGGAAAGACTTACAGGATTTCAACAAATGATATTGTAATGAATGTTGGCATAATTCAGATGGAATGAAAAGCTTACAATGAATTATTACAGAACAAGATATTTTAATACCCATATTTGCTGTCAAATTTTTTAAAAGATCATGCTTATACATAGCCATTAATATTAATAACAGTTGGTGTATAATTGCCTATAGAAAGGAATCAATGTGTTTATAATTTGTTTTCAGCTGTTATTTTATTTACATTTTTAATAAGTTTGAGAGTAAGAGGTTTTTGAAGAAAAATGAAAAGCTACATATGTACATTTTAAATTTCCTACCAATGCCTTTTTATTTTAACTCTATAGATCAATGAAGAAATCCAGAAATTCTTTCCCCTTTTTAGGAATATAGAATAGTTGCTTCCAAACTTTTAGTCTCTTAACCAGAATTATATCAGAATTTGTATTAAAAGTCTTTCAGCTCAACTTTAAGTAGGAAATGCACATGTGAATTTAAAAAAAAATTAGGCACCAGCATTTCCCTCCATGAGCAAACAGGTATAAATTACTATCAGATTTTTCAGATATTGAATATGCCTAATTTAAATAAGGCTTATTTTCTAATAATACTAACTGTATTCTTTTCTTTTTAATTTTGGCAATCACAAAGTGGGTCTGCATTGAAATGCACTTACCTTTTGGGATACTGTTTGCACTGATTTCAGAGTTCTGGGAAACTCAGTCAATTTTTATTTATCTTATGATTGCTGAGCATTGTTTAAGATTGTACCCATTACCTATTGCATTTACAGATGTCTAAGTACAAGCAAAACAGTGGCAGTTACACATTGCCCTGACTTTGGAGAAAGGAAATTTTGTCTTAGTGTCATCCTCTGTCCTCCTGAGCAGCAGCAGTTTTTGGAGTAATACTTTGAGTTTACTTTTGTGGCTTTGGCAATATATTAGTGTACACATTCTATAACCCTTCTTCATGGAATCCAAATAATTTGTTTATTTCTTATCTAAACCCTACACTCTTTGGATCCAACAATGTGCTTACAGTCTCTTTGACTAAATAGGTGACAGTGGGGATGGAGCTCAAGGATGATTTTTGGAAAATTTTCTCTAACATTTAAATTATCTCTAAAATTTTCTCTAAAGCCAAAAAACATTACAAGAATGTTCTGCTCATTAACCCAAATGCTTTTTAAAATATATTTGTTAATGTACAAACCTAGGCACCACATTGTTGTGAAACATTTACTAGCTTGATTGTTTCCTGAGCCAAACTGTGTATATCAACACACAGATATGTTCTTAGATTCCCTTAAAACATAAGGGAATAATGGGAATAATGTTTAAATTTTCCTTTTCCTGTGTGTCAACTCATTACCTCAAATCAAGATCTTGTGACACCATTTATTCTTAACTCCAGGGTTCAGCATAAAAACTTCATATTCTCTGTTTTTCAGGACTTGTTCTTGATAGAAAAAGCCAAACTTTTTATAAAATTACAAATTATTGCTCTTTCATATAAGCCTAGCTTTTACAAATCAAGAGAATTTTGGCATTGACAAATTGTCTCTGATATTTGACAGTTTGATACTTATCTTTTAAAACTGGAAGCTAAAACACAATTGACCTGGTTTACTCAACAGCAACATCAGCTGTGTATAAAAGGGGGAAGGTGGAGAAATTATTAATGGGTAAATTAAAATGATGGAAGAGACATTTCAGTCAAATTAATGCATACTTGATTTTGCTCAGATCTCAATCAAATAATGTATCGGGAGAACCCGCTCCCGATGGTTATGTGGGTTATTTTCTATCTCCTAAGTGTCTTGGCTGGTTTGATAAATAAAGGGAAAGAGCAGGAGAGAGAGAAATTTAAAGCTGGGTGTCCCGGGGAGACATCACATGTCGGCAGGATCGGTGATGTTCTCCCAGCGGTAAAACTAGCAAGTTTTTATTAGCAATTTTCAAAAGGGGAGGGAGTGCACAAATAGGGTGTGGGTCACAGAGATTACATACCTCACAAGGTAATAAAATATCAATAAAATATCACAAAGCAAGTGGAGGCAGAGCGAGATCACAGGACCACAGGATGGGGCGAAACTAAAATTGCTAATGAAGTTTCAGGCATGCATTGTCATTGATAACATCTTATCAGGAAACAGGGTTTGAGAGCAGACAACCTGTCTGACCAAAATTTATTAGGCGGGAATTTTCCTCATCCTAATAAGCCTGGGAGTGCTACAGGAGACCACTGCTTATTTCATCCCTTCCGCTTCGACCATAAAAGAGGCACGCTTCCAAGGGTGCCCTTCACAGGCCTGCCCTCAGGGGCGCATTCTCTTTCTCAGGGATGTTCCTTGCTGCGAAAAATAATTCAGGGATATTTCTCCTATTTGCGTTTGAAAGAGGAGAAATATGTCTCTGTTCCATCCAGCTCACCTGCGCCAATTCAAAGTTACCTCCCTTGTTCCCTGAACATCGCTGTTATCCTGTTCTTTTTTCAAGATGCCCAGATTTCATATTGTTCAAACACACATGCTCTACAAACAATTTGTGCAGTTGACACAATCATCACAGGGTCCTGAGGCGATATTTATCCTCCTCAGTTTATGAAGAAGATGACGGGATTAAGAGATTAAAGTAAAGACAGGCATAGGAAATCACAAGGGTATTGACTGGGGAAGTGATAAGTGTCCATGAAATCTTCACAATTTATGTTCAAAGGTTGCAGTAAAGACAGGCATAAGAAATTATAAAAGTATTAATTTGGGGAACTAATACATGTCCATGAAATCTTCACAATTTTTGTTCTTCTGCCGCAGCTTCAGCCGGTCGCTCTGTTCGGGGTCCCTGACTTCCCGCAACAGTAATGCATGCATAAAAAAATTTTTGAGGCCGGGCGCGGTGGCTCAAGCCTGTAATCCCAGCACTTTGGGAGGCCGAGACGGGCGGATCACGAGGTCAGGAGATCGAGACCATCCTGGCTAACACGGTGAAACCCCGTCTCTACTAAAAAATACAAAAAACTAGCCGGGCGAGGTGGCGGGCGCCTGTAGTCCCAGCTACTCGGGAGGCTGAGGCAGGAGAATGGCGTAAACCCGGGAGGCGGAGCTTGCAGTGAGCTGAGATCTGGCCACTGCACTCCAGCCTGGGCGACAGAGCGAGACTCCGTCTCAAAAAAAAAAAAAAAAAAAAAAAAAAAAAAAATTTTTGAGCAGATGTCAGTATGAACCGAATATTATAATGCTCTATTATGATAAGGCTACCTTAAGGAAAATGATGTTTATTATTTACAAATATATAGTAATATTTTCAGGTTAAAAGATAAAATTTCTGGTATTTTCTTTCAGAAAATCTAGAAAAAACTAAAATATAAATGTGTATAATGGATGCAGAGACAGATAAAGCAATATAGTGAATGTAAAGACATATAAAACATTACTGTGGATGGAGAGGCATATGAAACAATATTAAAGAGACAGGTAAAACTATATTGATAGAAGATTAGTTATTACTGAAACCTGATTATGGATACATAGGAATTCATTGTTTTATCTATTTGATATTAATGTTTAAACACTTTTAAAATTCTAATTCTGATAATAATAGTTTATCAAACCAAAAATTCTTCTGACAGTAACAATGAACTCTGTACTCTCCATAAAATTACTGCTCGATGACACTGCACGTTTATGAAAAACATAAAGAAACTGGAGGAGATAAAATCCTTTAAAAAGGGAAACATATCTTGTGAATCTATATTTGATTGACTTTTCCATTGAAGGCACATTCCAGTCAATGAGGCACATAGGGACCACAGCTTAAGTAGTAAATGGGAATCTTATGGGCTCAGAATTCAGTCATAGCGATGTGGTTGATAATTGAAAGGAGAATGCCAGAGAGTAGAGAAATTAAGAGGAAAGATGTTAGATCTTGTGAACAAATGTTCTCTGAAAAGGAATTTGAAAGAGAGATTTGTATTCCAGTGAATAGTTTGCAAACTGGGGAGACACAGTCTTGGGTGTAAAATGAATGTGCTTTCCAAAGAAAAAAAAGAGAGGGTTTGGATTTTATATCAAAAGTCCCTGCCCAGTTTCCCAATCAGGTATGTTATGCAAATGCAGGATTTAAGCTTTCCTAGGTTCTGATTGTTTGGTGCAGTGGAGTTGTGTCTGGTTGATGCAGCTGAACCCTGATTGGCCAGGGCAGATGAGTTCTGATTAGTTGGTTTCCAAGCCCAAAACCAGAGATCACCGGTTTCTTTCAAACTGGTGGGGGGAGCAGATTTGTGTCCACAGTTTATCTTGACACCAACAACAGAAATTGATTTGGCTTGATTGTAGAAAAGGGAATCCTGTGATACTTTTACATCTTCAGATAGGTTGAGGTGCAGCAGTTCAATCAATTATAATTCACTGTAGCATCAAACTCCTGGGCTCAAGCGATACTCCTGTCTCAGTCTCCCAACTAGCTAGAACTACATTGTGCCTGGCTAATTATTTTTTACTTTTCTGTAGACAGGGTCTCCTTTTGTGGCCCAGGCTCATCTGGCACTTCCAGCCTCAAGTAATTCTTGGCCTCCCAAAGTGCTGGTATAGCAAGTGTAAACCACTACGCCTGGTCTACAATATCTTTCTTAGAACAAAGAGTATGTGATTGCTCCTTCACTCAACCACGTCCACTTGGTTCTGTTTTAACACTGAGCACTTCAGTTTGCCATGGGAGTTCATTTTGTCTGTTGGCCAGGGAGATAACTTTAACAATCTGAATATATGTTGTCATTTAACCTTTGTCTGCCTACTATTTTTTTTTTTTTTTTTTTTTTTAGAAGGAATCATGCCTTCTGTCTCCCAGGCTGGAGTGTGGTAGCGCGATCTTGGCTCACTGCAACCTCCACCTCCCAGGTTCAAGCAATTCTCCTGCCTCAGCCTCCCAAGTACTGACTACTATATTTTACATTTAGTAGTGTATGACTCCAAGAAGTCCAACAGAAAACAATAGTTTTGAGGCAGAAAGTGATAAATGTTATTGCCTAGTACATGGCGTAAAGGTTTAGTGTCCAAGTCCTGCCAAGTTAGACACTTTGTGGTCTCTGTTAAAATTTCAGATAGACCATATCTTAGGAATAAGGAATGTATTTTAAGAATAAATTCTGTGTGCTGAATTTTAAGTAAATATAAGTGAAAAAACAAACTATGAAGGAATATAACCTGAATGAGCTCTAGGGCAATACCAAACAATCTAACATTGTGTAATTTAAGTCCCAAAAGGAAAGAAGGAGAGGATATGGAAAGATACTGACAAAACTATTGGCAGAAAACTTTTCAATTTTGGTTAAAATATTAATTCATGAATTTAGAAATATTAGTAATCCAGGAAAAAAGAAGAGATTAGGAACCAATCATAAAAATGATGTCTGATTTTTCATTTTTTAAAAAAGGAAATGAAAGAACAAAAATCGTCAGGCTAGAATTTGGTATCTCACAAAAATATTCTTTAAAAATGAAGCAAAACTAAAAATATTCTCAAGCACTAGCTGATGGAAATAGTTTTCAGCAGATACTGCCATAGACATTCTTCAGACCGAAGGGTAATGATGCCACAAGGAAATACAGATTTTAAAAAGCATATACCAAGAGCACTGTCATTGATAAATATGTCAATAAGCATAAAAATGTTTTTGTCTTGAGTTCCCCAAAATTCAATTGACTAGTGAAAGCAAAACTGCTAACAGTGTATTAAGATAGAACTCAGATAAGTGATAATGATACACAAAGAATGGGAGAGGCTGAGTAAAACTACTATTTTGCCCTTATAATGGTGAAGTAATAATATTAATATGAAGTATAATATGACACATTAAAGATCAATATATATTGGAATTTATAAAGCCAGCATAAAAGTATGTAAAAATATGTAGTTTATAATCCAAGAAAGTAGATAAAATGAAATGTTAAAACACACAAACAACAGCAACAAGATTAAAAACAAAATAAAAGGTGGCATGGCAAGAAAGGAGGAGCAATGGGGAAGACTATACAAAAAACAAATAGCAATACAAAATATTGAAACCTTTTAAATTAATAGCTACATTAAATACAATGGATAAAACTGTCTGATTATAAGGCAGTGTTTGCCACAACAAACACAAAAGCAAACTGATCATATGGTATTTATAAGAGACACTTTCTTTATAAAGACCCAGGTACAAATTTTTAAAAATACAAATATAAAGCTAGGATATAACCAAAATCAGAGCTGAGGTGAAGGAGATAGTGACATGAAAACCCATTCAAAAAATCCAGTAGCTGATTTGGAAAAAAAAAAAAAAAAAAGACCATGAGCTAGACTAGTAAAAGGAGAAAAGAGAGAATATTGAAATAGAAACAATCAGAAATGACAAGGGGGATACCAACATAGACCCCAAAGAAAAACAACCATCAGAAAATATTATGAACACCTCAATGCATGTAAACTAGACAATCTAGGAGAAATTGATACATTCCTAAACACATAAACCCTCCCAAGACTGAACTGAAGAAATTGAATCCCTAAACAGACCAATAATGTGTTCTGAAATTGAAGCAGTAATAAATAGCCTACCAACAACAACAACAAAACAAAAACAAAAACAAAACAAAACAAAAAAACCCAGAACCAGAAGGATTCATAGCTGAATTCTACCAGATGTATGAAGAAGAGCTGGTCCCAGTCCTCCTACTAAAATTTCTCCTAGCATTTGAGGAGGAGTGACTCCTCTCCAACTCATTCTATGAGACCAGCATCATCCTGATACCAAAACCTGACAGAGATACTGCCAAAAAGGAAGCCTTTAGGCCAATATCCTTAATGAACATCAATGCAAAAATCCTCAATAAAATACTGGCAAACTGAAACCAGCAGCACATCAAAAAGCTTATCACCCTGATCAAGAAGGCTTCATCCCGGGGATGCAAGGTTGGTTCAACACAAACAAATAAATGTGATTCATCACCTAAACAAAACTAAAGACAAGACCCACATGACTTCTCAATAGATGTAGAAAAAGTCTTTTGATAAAAATTGAACAGTCGTTCATGATAAATACTCTTAGTAAACTAGATATTGAAGAAACATACCTCAAATAGTAAGAGCCATCTATGACAAAACCACAGCAAACATCATAATGAATGGGCAAAAGCTGGAAACATTTCCTTTGAAGACTGGCACAAGACAAGAATGCTATTTCTCATCACTCCTATTCAACATAGTATTGGAAGTTCTGGCTAGGGCAATCAGGAAAGATAAAAAAATAAAGGGCATGCAAATAGGAAGACAAGAAACGATCCCTCTTTGCAGATGACATGATTCTATATCTAGAAGGCCCCATAGCATCAGTCCAAACGCTAATTAAGCTGACAAAAACTTCAGCAAAGTCTCAGCATACAAAATCGATATGCAAAAATCACTAGCATTCCAATATACCAACAATGGTCAAGCTGAGAGCCAAATCAGGAAAGAATGCCCACCACAATTTCTACAAAAAGAATAAAATATCTAGGAATACAGCAAACTACGGAGGCAAAAGATCTCCACAAGAAGAATTACAAACCACTGCTCAATAAAGTCAGAGATAAAACAAACAAATAGAAAAACATTCAATGCTTATGGACAGGAAGAATCAATATCGTTAAAATGGCCATACCACCCAAAGCAATTTATAGATTCCATACTATTCCTAATAAACTATCATTCACATTTTTCACAGAACTAGAGAAAGCTGTTTTAAAATTCGTATGGAACTAAAAAAGAGACCAACTAGCCAAGGCAATCCTAAGCAAAAAGAACAAAGCTGGAGGCATCATGCTACCCAACTTTAAACAATACTACAGGGCTACAGCAAACAAAACAGCATGGTACCTTTTCCAAAAAAAAAAAAAAAAGACACATCGACCAATGGAACAGAATAGAGAACCCAGAAATAGGACCACACAGCTACAACTATCTCATCTCATGCCAGTCAGAATGGTGACTATTAAAAATTCAAATAATAACAACAGATGCTAATGAGGTTGTGGAGAAAATAGAACACATATATCCTGTTGTTGAGAGTGTAAATCAGTTCAGCCATTGTGGAAGACAGTGTGGTGATTCCTCAAACACGTGAAGACAGACATACCATTTGACCAAGAAATCTTATTACTCTGTATACCCAGAGGAATATAACTTTTTCTATTATAAAGACACACACAGGCATATATTCATTGCAGCACTATTCACAATAGCAAAGACATGGAATCAACCCAGTATGGTTTGACTGTGTCTCCACCCAAATCTCATCTTAAATTATAATTCCCACAATTCTCACATGTCGTGGGAAAAACCTGGTGGGAGGTAATTGAATCATGGGGACAGACCTTTCCTGTGCTTTTCTCTTAACAATGAAAAAGTTTCAGGAGATCTGAGATTTTAAAACTGGGAGTTTCCCTGCACAAGCTCTCCTCTTGTCTGCTACCATGTGAGAAATGCCTGTCACCTTCCACCATGATTGTAAGGCCGTCCCAGCCACAAAGAACTATAAGTCCATGAAATCTCTTTCTTTTGTAAATTGCCTGGTCTCAGGTATGGTCTTTATCAGCAGTGTGAAAATGAACTAATACAGTAAATTGGTACCAGTAGAGTGAGGTGCTGCTGTAGATACCCCAAAATTCGGAAGCAACTTTGGAACTGGGTAATAGGCATGGATTGGAACAGCTTGGGGGGCTCAGAAGAAGACAGGAAAATGTGGGAAACTTTGGAACTTCCTACAGACTTGTTGAATGGCTTTGACCAAAATGTTGATAGTAATATGGACAATGAAATCCAGGCTGAGGTGGTCCAGATAGAAATGAGGAACTTCTTGGGAACTGGAGCAAACTGGAACTGGAGTTATGTTTTAGTAAAGAGACTGGTGGCATTAGGCCCTGCCCTAGAGATTTGTGGAACTTTGAAAGAGATGATTTAGGTTATCTGGTGGAAGAAAATTATAAGCAGCAAAGCATTCAAGAGGTGACCTGGTTGCTATTAAAGGTATTCAGTTATATAAGGGAAGCAGAGCATAAAAGTTCAGAAAATTTGCAGTCTGACAATGTGATAGAAAAGAAAATCCCATTTTCTGAGGAGAAATTCAAGCTGGCTGCAGAAATTTGCATAAATAATGAGAAGGCAAATGATATTCCCCAAGACAATGGGGAAAATGTCAGAGGTCTTCATAGTAGCCCCTTCCATCACAAGCCTGGAGGTCTAGGAGGAAAAAGTGGTTTCATGGGCCAGGCTCAGGTTCCCTGTGCAGTATACAGCCTAGGGACTTGGAAGCCTGCATCCCAGTTGCTCAATGTAGAGCTCAGGCAGTGGCATCAGAGGGTGCAAACCCCAAGCCTTGGCAGCTTCCATGTGGTGTTGAGCCTGAGAGTGCACAGAAGTCAAGAATTGGGGTTTAGGTACCTCTGCCTAGATTTCAGAATATGTATGGAAACTCCTGGATGCCCAGGCAGAAGTTTGCTGCAGGGGCAGGACGTTCATAGATAACCTCTTGTAGGGCAATGAGGAAGGAAAATGTGGGGTTGGAGCCCCCACACAGAGTCCCTACTGGGGCACCACCTAGTGGAGCTGTGAGAAGAGGGCTACCATCTGCCAGGCCCCAGAATAGTAGATCCACCCACAGCTTGCACTGTGCACCTGGAAAGGCTGCAGATACTCAATGCCAGCCTGTGAAAACAGCTAGGAGTTGGGGTATACCCTGCAAAATTACAGGGGTGGAGCTGTCCAAGGCTGTGGGAGCCCGCCTTGCATCAGTGTGACTTGGATGTGAGACATAGAGTCAAAGAAGATTATTTTGGAGCTTTAAGATTTGACTGACCTGCTGGATTATGGACTTGCATGGGGCATGTAATCCCTTGCTTTGGCCAATTTCCCCCATTTGTAATAGCTGTATTTACCCAATGCCTGTGCCCCCATTGTAGACAAGAAGTAACTAACTTGCTTTTGATTTTACAGGCTCATAGTTGGAAGGGACTTGCTTTGTCTCTGATGAGACTCTGAACTGTGGACTTTAGAGTTAACACTGAAATTACTTACGACTTTGGGGGACTGTTGGGAAGACGTGAATTGTTTTGAAACGTGAGGACATGAAATTTGGGAGGTGCCAGGGATGAAATGTTATGGTTTGGCTGTGCCCCCACCCAAATTTCTTCTTGAATTGTAACTCCCACAATTCCTACGTATCATGGGAGGAACCCGGTGGGAGGTAATTGATTCATGGGGACAGGTCTTTCCCGTGCCGTTCTTGTGATTGTGAATAAGTCTCAGGAGATCTGATGCCTATAAAAAACAAGTTTCTCTGCACAAGCTCTCTTCTCTTGTCTGCTGCAATGTAAGATGAGCCTTTCACCTTCTGCCATGATTGTAAGGCCTTTCCAGTCATGTGGAACTGTAAGTCCATTAAACCCCTTTCTTTTGTAAATTGTCCAGTCTCATGTCTTTATCAGCAGCATTTAAACAGACTAATGCACAACCTAAATGCCCACTAACAATAGACTGGATAAAGAAAATGTAGTAAATATACACCATGGAATACTACGCATCTATTAAAAAGGAAAGAGATCATGTCTTTTGCAGGGACATAGATGGTGCTGGACTCCATTATCCTTAGCAAATTGATACAGTAACAGAAAACCAAATATTGCATGTTCTCAATTCCAAGTGGGAGATAAATGATGAGAACACATAAACACATAGAGGGGAACAACACACACTGGGGCCTTTTGAAAGATGGAAGGTAGGAGGAGAGAGAGGATCAGAAAAAAATAAGTGCTAGGCTTAATACCTGTGTGATAAAATAATTTGTACAAAAAAAAACCCATGACACAAGTTTACCTATATAACACACCTGTACTTGTACCCCAGAACTTAAAATAAAAGTTAAAAAAATAATTTCAAAAGGAAAAAGTAGACAAAGGATTGCAGAGGGATTAAATCAAGAATAAAGCCTCCACATCAATTATTAAAATTCATAATTTACTAATGTATTTTAGAGGAAAGACCCAAATCACCAAAAGTTTCCTGGGGTTCAAGGGAAAAAAGTGTTTGCATCATTAAACTTGCTGTGCTCAACTAAAATTACGCTGAGAAAGAAAGGTGGCAGGCAGAGAGAGAGAGAAGGATAAGCTGAGGAAATAAAGAAATAAAGCAAATGTAAGAGTTTTGTTTAAGAAGTAATTGTGGGTTGTCTATTGGCATATACAGCTAACTAGAATCAAATATAAAAGAATCAAATATATATTGAGGGAGTACAAACTGGTGTCAAAAGAAACATTAGCCTGAATTTAAAGAAACTTGGAGTATTCTATATCTACTGGCCGGATGAGGTTTAAATAATGCTACTCACCTGCCAAAGAGAGTACATTCTCCAATGCCTATTTTTGATATGGCCAAGGAAAAATCTTCAAGAGGGAGGAGTTTGAATCACAAGAAACAATAGATACTCATCCCAGGAAGCAGATCAAAGGATAACCTAGAAACATTCTCTACTCTCAGAGGAGAAGAAGCTCATTAGGTTTCAGAATTTCTGTCTGTATTTTTCTTTCTGCCTCCTATCATTTGTCTTAGATCTTTCTACTTTCCCAATAAGGCCATGTTTTTGCAGTTATACTATTCCTATTTTACACTTAATATTGAGTAAGTGAGATAGATAACTTGTATTGTTAATGGATAGGTCTCTGATGCATGGGAGTCTTCATCCAGATCTGGTATAGAGACTACACCTGTCACTCCACCATGAAGAGACTGTAGAACATCAACCAGAAATGCTGGATATTGAGCTTGATGCTATGTTTAAATATAAAGGAAGATTGTGGTAATTGCTGGGGCTGTTCATAAATGATTGACACAAGAAAAGATTGTACATCCCTACCCCCTTTGAAAGAGAGTTTGGCCGTCTGACTCGATTTGATTAGCATAATGCGAATAGAAGTGATATATAACATGTCCAGGTGGTATCTTTAAGAGCCAGCATACAATTCACAATTTTCCCTTTCCCTGCTTTGGTGACTATGAATCATGTATTAAGATTGAACATCTGTCATCTTGGGTCCCTGAGTGACTCTGATCTGAGCCTTTAGAAATTTTAAGTAAAATATATAAGGCCACAGAATCTGTTACAATACAGAGATGGAAATTCAAAACTTGACTCATGTTATACTAAAAGCATGTTCTCTTAATCACGTTATTACAAAAGAAAAACAGACAAAACAAAGGAATAGCAATTCACAAAATAATGAACATAAATCATCCAAAATATATTAGAATGTTTACTTCAGCAAAAACAAAAAGAATATTTATGAAAGTCTATATTGTCTATTGTATTGACAAAGATATGTGTATACATGCATACACACAATGTTCAATACTAGAGATAATGCAGTGAAATAGATACTCTCTTGAACTTTATATTGTGTTATGTCAGTATACTCTTTCTGGAGAGTAATTTGGCAATATTTATTTGATCCTATCATAATATGCACTCCCTGAGATCCAGCAATGACAGGTCAAGGAAGTTATCATAAACAGATAATTTCACAAGCACACAAAACTTAATGTGTATGGATATACAAAATGCTTTTTTCACATCCAAACATATTTTATGGGTCAATGAAAGTTATATGGCCATGCCAAAATTTATATAGACACAGAATATAATGACAGCAAATGCTTGGAAGGAAGATAATTAGAATATGTTCAAATGTCTACCACAGACTGATCGTCTATCACCAAATATTCACTACACACTTTTCCTCTGTAAAAAAATGTATATATACTCTCTCTTTCTAAAACGATATCAAACTAAAGTATTTTTTAGTCATTAACATCAAACTCAATGTTAAATGATATGATCTGGCTCTGTGTGCCCACCCAAATCTTATGTCCAATTGTAATCCCCAGTGTTGGTGGAGGGGCCTGGTGGGAGGTGATTGGATCATGTGAGGTGGGTGGCTCCTTGCTGGTTTCATGATAGTGAGTTCTCACTAGATCTGGTTGTTTAAAAGTATGGCACACCTCCCCTTCTCTTTCCTCCTCCTGCTTTTGCCATGTAAGACATGACTCCTTCCTCTTCACCTTGTAAGTTTCCTGAGGCATCCCCAGCCATACTTCTTATAAGTCTACAGAAGCATGAGCTAATTATGCCTTTTTTTCTTTATAAATTACCCAGTTTCAGGTAGTTCTTCATAGCAATGTGAGAATGGACTAATACAGTAATGATGCGCTGTAGTTTCCATGTTACATTCAACTATGGATGTATGCTCCACATCCAACAGAATTCTTCCTTTCCTATTAACTTTGGACACACATGATGTGGGTGATGGAGGGTATGCCATCTTTGGTTTATTATGCTAGAAGGTATTTGGGGATTCCATGGCTTTTTAGGTCTTGGACATTCTTGGATTTTTATTCCCTACATGTAATTATCGGTGCACACCTCTTAGACACTTAGTGGGATGCTTACTTTTTTTTTTTTAACTCCAATCATCTCCAGGTACCATTCATATATTCATATTTTTGAATCTTCTTTTGCAATTGATATATTCTGTGTTTTGTTGCACAAAGTGTGTCTTTCTCTCTAATTAGAATGACTAACTTGAATCTTTTTTTAATAAAAATTCATTAATTTGGTCTCATTTCTCACATTTGCCATTTCTAAGAGAAACATTTGCCTCACTTTCACACCCACATTTGGGCCTTTTTTCTCAAGAATATTGTTCATTCATTCATTGTTTTTAAGAATAAATTCAATAATTTTACTTTCTTTTTTAATTATTATTATACTTTAAGTTCTAGGATACATAATTTGACTTTTACATTGGAATTTGATGACTCAAAGCGTTTCTGAAATTTATCTCTAATTATGTCTAAAATAACTGGATTTTTCAATGCTTCCAGGCTGTGAATTTCTGAAATTTGTCTAATTCATTTCATTTCTGCTTGCAAAGTAGATGATTCATTTCTGAATCCATGTTTTTTTTAATACCTATCATATTTACCAGCAACGTTTTATTTTCTAAATTCTTCCAATAAAACGAAATAGCTATGAACTAAATTATCTGGAGGGAGATTATATGATATGTTGCTCAAACCAGAACACTTTTGAGGGAAAAGGAAATTCTATAAGTGGTAATACTGGGATTAACTAAGACTGTACTAAGCAAATTTGGATGGAAACTTACCCTAATTATCTACTGTCTAAATCATAGTAGATGAGAGTTTTAAAAAATATTTTGGGCTGGGCGCGGTGGCTCAAGCCTGTAATCCCAGCACTTTGGGAGGCCGAGACGGGCGGATCACGAGGTCGGGAGATCGAGACCATCCTGGCTAACATGGTGAAAACCCGTCTCTACTTAAAAATACAAAAAACTAGCTGGGCGCGGTGGCGGGCGCCTGTAGTCCCAGCTACTCAGGAGGCTGAGGCAGGAGAATGGTGTAAACCCGGGAGGCGGAGCTT
This sequence comes from Piliocolobus tephrosceles, assembly GCF_002776525.5. Taxonomy (NCBI): domain Eukaryota; kingdom Metazoa; phylum Chordata; class Mammalia; order Primates; family Cercopithecidae; genus Piliocolobus; species Piliocolobus tephrosceles. The sequence goes on along the minus strand of NC_045437.1, from coordinate 81,849,955 downwards.
GCAGTGAGCTGAGATCTGGCCACTGCACTCCAGCATGGGCGACAGAGCGAGACTCCGTCTCAATATATATATATATATTGCTAGTATATAAACAAAATCATCATCTTTCTATATCCCAAACGTAGCTAATTTTTCACTGTCTAAAAAGACTAATGGTCCTATATCATATATCTTAATATTCTTTTACACAACACCCAACATCTATATAATACATTATATGTGAGAAAAAAATGGGCAAGTTTATGCCTTAGTTTAAAAAAGTAACCCTAACATTTTTATGATTTAAAGCAATATAAATTTGTTTCTCTAATATGTTGCTTATATATTATTGGTTGGCAGCAAAACCTTTACCCTCTTTGAGAATATTATGTACTGAATCGAATGCCCCTAAATTCATATGTTGAAATATTAACCCCCAGGACACCTTAGAATGTGACTGAATTTGGATATAGGACGTTTAGAGAGGCAAATATTGTTAAATGAACTCATATGGATGGGTCCTAATGCAATGTAACTGATGCCCTAATAAGGACAGGAAGGGATACCAGGGCTGTACCTGCACAGAGGAAGTATCACGTGACAGGCAATGAAAAGGCAAAAAGAGAGACCTCAGGAGAAACCAAAATTGCCAACACCTTATCGTGGCCTGATGGTCTCCATAACTGCCAGAAAAAATAAATTTCTCTTGTGACATTTTGTTATGGAGGTCCCAGCAAACGAATACAGAGACTTGAGAACGCAGCTGCTGGGAAGCCCTACTTGAATACGGGTGTTATGGTCTGAACGTTTACATCCCCTTCAAAATTAATGTTAAAACTTAATCCCAAATACAACAATATTATGAGGTGGTGTCTTTAGGAGTTGATTAGGCCATGTGCATTGATGATATTAGTACCTTATAAAAGGGCTTGATATAAGCCCTTATAAAAGGGCTTGAGAGTGTGAATTTGCCCCTTCCAGCTCTTCTGCTGTGGAAGTGTGCAGTGTACTTGTCCTCTGGAGGACGCAACAGCAAGCCAACGCGATGAAAGCAGAAAACACACCATCTCCACACACTGAATTTAATTTCTGTTCTTTATAAATCATCCTTTCTTATGTATTTTGTTGTAGCAGCAAAGCCAGACTAAGAAAATTGGCTTCCATGTTTACTCGAACAAGGGAAATGAAGCATGATGAGTCACGTGCTAGATGGAAAAAAGCCCCTATAGGAAATTACATATATCATTGTGTTCATATTTCATTGGCAAAGTAAGTTGCATGGCCACACATAACTTCAAAAGATGAGATTAGACAAATGAAATCCTGCCATGTGCTCCCACCACAGGAAAAGAACTGTAAATGCCAGTGAATACTTCTAATGAGACACAGAAAATCTATTCCACTTTTTGCTTGGAACTGATAAACTTACGTTTATCATTATGCTTTGTGCAGACCACTATGTAGCTCTTTCTTACTATCTTGACTATTAGTAGTAACTCAAATTAGGTTATAAACTCATTAGAACACAGACTTTAATTTTGGGGGGCCTTTAATCTAATATCTAGAAGAACACAAGTCATTGTTCCAAGTTTGTACCCAATAAATGCTGCTTAATTTACATTCTGATTGATACATATTTTTTGAACCATCATGAGTATATGTCATTTAAGCAAGTTGAAATATCATCATCCTAATTATCTGCCATCCAAAATATCACAATTCAATATTTTGTTAAGTGTTTTGCAATGGATTAGCAATATATATCATGAATCACCACCTTTCTATCTTCCAATAGTAGTTTTTATACTGCTTGCTACCTAACTGCTAAGCCAATATTATTTGTCTATAAAACTGTTGAAAAACACTCCTGCTGATCAGTAGTGGGATGTGCTTGTCAATAGCCACTGCACTCCAGCCTGGGCAACATAGTGAAACTTTGTCTGTAGTTAAAAAAATAAAAAGAAGAAGAAGAAATAAAAATAAATAAATAAATAAAAAGATAAAAATATCAACTAGGTCTTTATAAACATGTTGAACTGTATGCACCCTTAGTATGAATCAATTTATCTATTTTCATGACCTGTTTTCTTCTTTCAGTAACTTGATTCAGACGGGAACTGCAAAGTAGTATTGGTCTATATGTGTTCCCTTCTTTCTTTTGCTTTACCTGAAATACTTTTACTATAGTAATGGAGTTTGTGGACTGTAAAGAAAATGGGTTTTGGTCCACATGTGATCAATTAGAAAAGGAAAAAAATGAAAACAAGTAGCAATATGAAATAATAACTAAGAAGTACAGATAAAACTGGAATCAGAAATGACTAAGAAACATGACAGCGACTCCACCCTACAATCAAATAATTTTCAGGGACGTTAGAATAAGGACTCAAGCTAATTTTACCTGAATGTCAAAATAAATAAATAAATAAAACTTTAGTATGTATCATCTATTTTCTACAAAAAAATTCATTCTACAATATAAGATTTTTGAAGGTAGAAATTATATTTATTATCTCTCTCCTACAAAATCTCAAATTTGGCCGCATGCATTGGCTCACACCTCTAATCCCAGCACTTAGGGAGGCTGAGGTGGGAGGATCACCTGAGGTCAGGAGTTCAGGACCAGCCTGGCCAACATGGCAAAACACTGTCTCTACTAAAATACACAAAAATGAGCTGGGTGTGGTGGTGGGCACCTGTAATCACAGCTACTAGGGAGGCTGAAGCAGGAGAATTGCTTGAACCCAGGAGGTGGAGGTTGCAGTGAGCCACGACTTTGCCACTGTACTCCAGTCTGGGCAACAGAGCAAGACTCCATCTTGGAGGAAAAAAAAAAATCTTGAATTCTAGTACACAAGTTTCTTGAAGGTAGGAATAAAGTATGCTTATGTATAGATTCATGTAATCATAGTGCTACAGTAACTTTAAATATGATACTTTTATGATTTTTCATTTGACCATGTAAGCTGTCCATGTTTTCTCAGCTAATTAACTGAAAAGACAGTCTGTTGAATACTGGAGTTATTAAGTTTTAAGCTCATGATTCTTGCAGGAAGATTCTATTTTTAAAAATTCCCTTGAACCTACACAATGTTGATGAGTACATAAACATTGTTCAATAAATTTTGTTGATTACTTAAATCAATAAATGAAATAACTTATATTTAACATCTAGGAGATGGTACTTTAACCCAATGTGAGATATTTTAGGTGGTTTGATTGGTCATGCACTTGGGGACAGGAAAACTGACTCCAGGGAAACTGTGGCCTTCTTCGTAGCCTCAAGTTCTATTTGGGTAGTAAATTGCATGACTGTCACTTGGTGTCTCCTCTTTATGTAATTTAAATTGGTCAGATGATGCTTGAAATTAAGAATAAAAACAGAAGATGAATATCTTATAATAATCCTGAAATTAGTCTCCTAGTAAAATGAGATATTCCTAAATACTCTACGGGTTTCTCCCTTCATTTTTTCGCAACTCTCAGATACATTTCAGTAATCTTAGTAATCTTTTGGTCTGAGAAATGAGAGACACCGTGAAACATAAACCTGCTGGATTGTAGAATATTGTTATTTCTTTTTCTCCATGTAAAAATATCTGTAGGTAGTCCCTGGTATAAATGAGGTAGACCAGATCTCTTTAACCTCTAAATGAATGTTTCAGTAAAGGAAAAAAAAAATGTTACTTTATAAGCATGTCTTAATTATCTTATTTTTATAGAAAGGGTACTTTCTAGTAAAAAAAAAAAAAATGTAATTTGACATCAAAAGAAATTTCTCAGTGATAGCCAATATGCATTGTTTTAAAAAAACCTTTTAAAACAAACATTAATTTTCTCAAACATTTATGCTAAAAGAGTGGCTAACACTAAGATGTTATCTCATAATGTTAGCTATATCTTTATTTGCTATTTATGAGGCTGTTGATGATTTGTGAATCATATTGTTTGGGAGCAAGAATGGATAATTTAGAAAGTGTATCAATGTATCAGAATAGGTTTAGGATTTTTCTTTGAAAAATTATAACATTTAAAAATGGAAACTATTTCTAGTGTATTATTTATATAATTTTAAAAATAAAAATTATATATAATGAGTTGGAATTTTACAGTGAGATGTTACTCTTAAAAACAAAACTATTAAACTTGATAATCTTGACAATTCGTAAGGACAAAAACTGCTAAATTTAAGAATCTTCTATTCTATTAGTGACCATAAATGATACTTTCTTATGACGCCAGAAATAATTCAACCTCAAATATCGAATGGCTTCAAATGTCATCTATCTACTAGGATTGTGTTTTCATATTGTTCAGTAACATTACATTATCTTTTTATTTTATTGAGTTGCTTTAGGCCACAGAGAGATGAGCCCATCAAAATTTAAAGCAAATTTGATACTCAGATGAGTTTTGAGGGCCTATTTTGATTTTCTGAAAGCTTATAAAAGATATATAATTTTTCTATGCCCTTTTCTATGTACTGAAAAATAATCATTTCAAGTGAGTTCTTCTCCAAGAGAGGGTAAGCCTGATTAGCTTACATCTGAAGTTTGATTAAAGCTTTTATCTAAGATTCAAGCTCTTTCCCAAGATTGCCCATATCAGCATTCTGCCTAACCCTCAAATTATTTCACTTTTTTGTTGTCATTGATGTTATTGCTGTTATAACAGTATTGCTCTTTGTTATTTGGCCACTGTGCTGGTTTAAAGATTCTTTTGCACTCTAGCTTTATAGTTCATAGGTGGGTAATTTATTTTTGTAAATTGTGGTACTCTTATTATCCTGTGTAAACTTATATGATGCTATCTTCAGACATTATCCACATGATATTTGTATTTCCCAAAGATATTAACTACTCTAGTTATTCTTCTCAATGTGTGAAATCTGATAAATTACTGTATAATTGTTGTGATATAAGACAGAGCAAGACAGTTTCACTTCCAGTAGTGTGCCGGTAAGCAGACTCTCCAAAAGGGTCATTGGGTAAGTGAGCGGCAGCTCTGATTGGTAATATTTTCTGTTTTCCATTATGTGACTACTCCCACTCCAGCAATTTAAAACTTCCAAAGTGAAGTCGCAAAATGAGTAGTTGAGATAGAAAGTGGATAACAGCTTCTCCCAAGCCAGTTCCAGCTGACTTCAGCAAACCACTATTTTCTCCCTACCCACTTATATCCTTTGCATGCTGCCTGAGATTTCCATTGTTGGAATCAATGATGGAAAGTGCTTTTGTATTTTGGTATTAAGTAATGCTTTCTGAATTTTCTAATTAAATCTAATTATTATTTCAATAAAGGTACATCAGCTATCTACTATGTTAGCTGTTAATACAATATTGCTGTCCCTAAAAACCTCTGTCCCTAAAAAATACAAATAAATAGATTTTTATTTCTTTCTCAGGGAAAAGGAAGAAAGAAAGCATGTACTCATAAAATATACTAGGAGGGTAGATAAATCTTCCCATAAGAAGTTTCATATAATTTACAAAGATTAAAAATGCACAGATATGTGTAAAGTTTGAGATGTTTTGACACATACTGTGTACATGGATGTTATCTACAACCCTATGAAGAGATAGAAAATGTTTATCTTTCCAGAAAGTTCTTCCTGCTTCTTCCCAGTCAAACCTGGTCATTCTCAAGTAGAAACCACTAACACAAGTGACTAGTTTTCATGTTATTAGAGAAATTCATTCATATAAATGTATTCATAGAATCATAAATATATGCATTTGAATCTGGCTTCTTGTAAAATATTTTTTGAGGTTTAAACATGTTTTTGGGTACATTCGTTGTATATTCCTTTTTACTGACATGGCATAATACTTATTTTTCTAAATTTCTCTCTTTTCAAAAGATAATTGATATGTTTCAAGCTTTGTCTATTATGAATATAAAGCTTTATATGAAGATTCACATAATCTATTTGTTGATGCATGTTGTATTATCCTGAGTTAATTGAAATGGAATTCCTGGGTCATAGGGTAGGTTCATGTATACCTTTATTAGAAAATTCAAGGCCAATTATCAAAGATTTTGTACTATTTTACATTGCCATTGGTTGTACCATATAGATACTAACATCTGGCGATGTCAGTCTTTTTAGAAATATCCATTCTGGCAAGCCAGTAATAATATTTCATTGTACTTTTAATTGGTGTGTCCCCGATGACTATTGATATGGATCATTTTTCAGATGCTTATTTAACATTTGTTCATGTCTATATCATATTTTGTAAAGTACTTCTTAAACTCTTTTAACTAGTTTTGTTGTTTTTATTTGTCTTATTATTTTATTTGTCTTATTGTAGGAGTTCTACATATATTGTGTAGACAGGTTTTTCAGTACATAAATATACAATGAGTATATTATTTATATAACTTATCTACTCATTTCTAAACTGTACTTTTGATGAGATAAATTTTTACTATTTTTGTTGAAATACAATTTAGAATTTTTTTAAAGTTTGCCTTCTGTGGTCTTTTAAAGAAATGTTCACAACTATATTATGAAGATACAGTCATACTGTTTTATTCTATAAATTTTACAATTTTAGTTTAATATTTAGGTTTACGATTCATCTCAAATTAATCTTTACAATATATTTCAAGGTAACAACAAATTTATTTTTTTCCCTATGGATATGAAGTTGTTCTACCAGTGTTTACTGAAAAAATGTTCTTGAACCGTTAAATTTCTTCAATGTCTCTGTTAAAAATTGCATGACTGGGGGGTCGGGCATGGTGGCTCACGCCTGTAATCCCAGCACTTTGCTAGGCTGAGACGGGTGGATCACGAGGTCAGGAGATCGAGACCATCCTGGCTAACACGGTGAAACCCCGTCTCTACTAAAAAAATAGAAAAATTAGCCAAGTGAGGTGCACCTGTAGTCCCAGCTACACGGGAGGCTGAGGCAGAAGAATGGCTTGAACCTGGGAGGCGGAACTTGCAGTGAGTGAAGATCGCGCCACTGCACTCCAGCCTGGGCGACAGAGCGAGACTCCATCTCAAAAAAAAAAAAAAAAAAAAAAATTGCATGACTGTATGAATCTATTTCTTATATCTTTCAGGGAACCATTTATCTGTGCTTATGTCATCACAAGACTGTCTTGATTCCCACAGCTTTAAAGTAAGTCCTGAAATCAGATAGTAAAATTCTCCCAATATCATTCTTTCTCAAGATTGTTTTATAGGGTAAAGACTTCACCTGATCTATTTCTTGTGTCAATCTGTTAATAATGGCTTTCAAGGAAATTTTCCATTTTATCCAAGATGTCAAATCTTTGACATAAATCTCTGATATAATCCTTTGTTAAGCTTGTAACAATCTGAAGTGACATCCTTTTCTCTTTCATTGCCTGTACGGGTAATTTTTCCCTATTTTTTTCTAATTCGTATTAATGGCTTATAAAATTGCTTACATCTTTTTAAATAAAATTTTTCCGTTTTATATCTTCTATTTGTTCATTTGCTATTTTCTTGATGGTCACACTTACTATTTTATTATTTATATCCTCTAATTACTTTGCTTTAATTGTGTGCCCTTTTTATTAGCATTCCAAGGTGGAACATGCATGATTGATTTCAAACCATTCTTATTATCTAATACAAAAATTTTCTCCAGCCACTACTTTTGTGTAACTTATGAAGTTTGATGTGTTGTGTTTAAACTTTATTCAATTCAAAATTTTGTATCTTCCTTTTTAGTTTTTTTTTTCTTTTTTTAAATTATACTTTAAGTTCTAGGGTATGTGTGCACAACGTGCAGGTGTGTTACATATGTATACATGTGCCATGTTGGTGTGCTGCACCCATTAACTCGTCATTTACATTAGGTGTATCTCCTAATGCAGTCCCTCCCCCTTCCCCCTTCCCCCCTCCCCACAATAGGACCCAGTGTGTGATGCTCCCCTTCCTGTATCCAAGCGATCTCATTGTTTAATTCCCACCTATGAGTGAGAACATGTGGTATTTGGTTTTCTGTTCTTGCGATAGTTTGCTGAGAATGATGGTTTCCAGCTGCATCCATGTCCCTACTAAGGACACAAACTCATCCTTTTTATGGCTGCATAGTATTCCATGGTGTATATGTGCCACATTTTCTTAATTCAGTCTGTCACTGATGGACATTTGGGTTGATTCCAAGTCTTTGCTATTGTGGATAGTGCCACAATAAACGTACGTGTGCATGTGCCTTTATAGCAGCGTGATTTATAATCCTTTGAGTATATCCACAGTAATGGGATGGCTGGGTCAAATGGTACTTCTAGTTCTAGATCCTTGAGGAATTGCCACACTGTTTTCCACGATGGTTGAACTAGTTTATAATCTCACCAACAGTGTAAAAGCTTTCCTATTTCTCCACATCCTCTCCAGCACCTGTTGTTTCCTGATTTTTTTAATGATTGCCATTCTAACTGGTGTGAGATGGTGTCTCATTGTGGTTTTGATTTGCATTTCTCTGATGGCCAGTGATGATGAGCATTTTTTCATGTGTCTGTTGGCTGTATGAATGTCTTCTTTTGAGAAATGTCTGTTCATATCCTTTGCCCATTTTTTGATGGGGTTGCTTTTTTCTTGTAAATTTGTTTGAGTTCTTTATAGGTTCTGGATATTAGCCCTTTGTCACATGAGTAGATTGCAAAAATTTTCTCCCATTTTGTAGGTTGCCTGTTCACTCTGATGGTAGTTTCTTTTGCTGTGCAGAAGCTCTTTAGTTTAATTAGATCCCATTTGTCAATTTTGGCTTTTGTTGCCATTGCTTTTGGTGTTTTAGACATGAAGTCCTTGCCCATGCCTATGTCCGGAATGGTATTACCTAAGTTTTCTTCTAGGGTTTTTTATGGTTTTAGGTCTAACATCTAAGTCTCTAATCCATCTTGAATTAATTTCCATGTAAGGAGTAAGGAAAGGATCCAGTTTCAGCTTTCTACTTATGGCTAGCCAATTTTCCCAGCACCATTTATTAAATAGAGAATCCTTTCCCCATTTCTTATTTTTCTCAGGTTTGTCAAAGATGAGATGGCTGTAGATGTGTGGTATTATTTCTGAGGCCTCTGTTCTATTCCATTGGTCTATATCTCTGTTTTGGTGCCAGTACCATGCTGTTTTGGTTACTGTAGCCTTGTAGTATAGTTTGAAGTCAGGTAGTGTGATTCCTCCAGCTTTGTTCTTTTGACTTAGGATTGTCTTGGCAGTGTGAGGTCTTTTTTGGTTCCATATGCACTTTAAAGCAGTTTTTCAATTGTCAGATTCACCAAAGTTGAAATGAAGGAAAAAATGTTAAGGGCAGCCAGAGAGAAAGGTCAGGTTACACACAAAGAGAAGCCCATCAGACTAACGACAGATCTCTCAGAAGAAACTCTCCAAGCCAGAAGAGAGTGGGGGCCAATATTCAACATTCTTAAAGAAAAGTATTTTTAAACCCAGAATTTCATATCCAGCCAAACTAGGTTTCATAACTGAAGGAGAAATAAAATCTTTTACAGTCAAGCAAATGCTTACAGATTTTGTCACCACCAAGCCTGCCCTACAAAAGATCCTGAAGGAAGCACTAAACATGGAAAGGAACAACAGGGACCGGCCATTGCAAAAATATATCAAAATGTAAATTACATCAATGCTAGGAGGAAACTGTATCAACTAGCGAGCAAAATAACCAGCTAATATCATAATGATAGGATCAAATTCACACATAACAATATTAACCTAAATGTAAATGGACTAAATAGTTAAATTAAAAGACACAGACTGGCAAATTGGATAAAGAGTCAAGACCCATCAGTTTGCTATATTCAGGAGACCCATCTCACATGCAGAGACATACATAGGCTCAAAATAAAGGGATGGAGGAAGATCTACCAAGCAAATGAAAAACAAAAAAAAAGCAGGGGTTGCAATCCTAGTCTCTGATAAAACAGACTTTAAACCATCAAAGATCAAAACAGACAAAGATGGCCATTACATAATGGTAAAGGGATCAATTTATCAGGAAGAGTTATCTATCCTAAATATATATGCACCCAATAGAGGAGCACCCGGATTCATAAAGCAAGTCTTAGAGACTTACAAAGAGACTTAGACTCCCATATAATAATAATGGGAGACTTTAACACCCCACTGTCAACATTAGACAGATCAACAAGACAGAAAGTCAATAAGGATATCCAGGAATTGAACTCAACTATGCAGCAAGAAGACCTAATAGACATCTACAGAACTTTCCACCCCAAATCAACAGAATATACATTCTTTTCAGCACCACATCACACTTATTCCAAAATTGACCACATAGGTGGAAGTAAAGCACTCCTCAGCAAATGTACAAGAACAGATATTATAAAAAAGTGTCTCTCAGACAACAGTGCAATCAAACTAGAACTCAGGACTAAGAAACTCAATCAACACCGCTCAACTACATGGAAACTGAACAACCTGCTCCTGAATGACTACTGGGTACATAACAAAATGAAGGCAGATATAAAGACGTTCTTTGAAACCAATGGGAACAAAGATACAACATATATTTTTAATTTCTTTTTTTTTTTGTTACAACTCATTATTTTTATTTATTTTTTATTATTATTATACTTTAAGTTTTAGGGTACATGTGCATAACGTGCAGGTTTGTTACATATGTATATTTGTGCCATGTTGCTGTGCTGCACTCATCAACACGTCAGCACTCATCAACTCGTCATTTACATCAGGTATAACTCCCAATGCAATCTCCTCCCTCCCCATGATAGGCCCCGGTGTGTGATGTTCCCCTTCCTGAGTCCAAGTGATCTCATTGTTCAGTTTCCACCTATGAGTGAGAACATGCAGTGTTTGGTTGTCTGTTCTTGCGATAGTTTGCTGAGAATGATGGTTTCCAGCTGCATCCATGTCCCTACTAAAGACACAAACTCATCCTTTTTTATGGCTGCATAGTATTCCATGGTGTATATGTGCCACATTTTCTTAATCCAGTCTGTCACTGATGGACATTTGGGTTGATTCCAAGTCTTTGCTATTGTGAATAGTGCCACAATAAATGTACGTGTGCATGTGTCTTTGTAGCAGCATGATTTATAATCCTTTGGGTATGTACCCAATAATGGGATGGCTGGTTCATATGGTACATCTAGTTCTAGACCCTTGAGGAATTGCTATACTGTTTTCCATAATGGTTGAAATAGTTTACAATCCCACCAACAGTGTAAAAGTGTTCCTATTTCTCCACATCCTCTCCAACACCTGTTACTTCCTGATTTTTTTAATGATTGCCATTCTAACTGGTGTGATCAAAACACACCAGTATATCATTGTGGTTTTGATTTGCATTTCTCTGATGGCCAGTGATGATGAGCATTTTTTCATGTGTCTGCTGGCTGTATGCATGTCTTCTTTTGAGAAATGTCTGTTCATATCCTTTGCCCACTTTTGGATGGGGTTGTTTGTTTTTTTCTTGTAAATTTGTTTGTGTTCTTTGTGGGTTCTGGATATTAGTCCTTTGTCAGATGAGTAGATTGCAAAAATTTTATCCCATTCTGTAGGTTGCCTGTTCACTCTGATGGTAGTTTCTTTTGCTGTGCAGAAGCTCTTTGGTTTAATTAGATCCCATTTGTCAATTTTGGCTTTTGTTGCCATTGCTTTTGTTGTTTTAGACATGAAGTCCTTGCCCATGCCTGTGTCCTGAATGGTATTACCTAGGTTTACTTCTAGGGTTTTTATGGTATTAGGTCTAACATTTAAGTCTCTAATCCATCTTGAATTAATTTTCATATAAGGAGTAAGGAAAGGATCTAGTTTCAGCTTTCTACTTATGGCTAGCCAATTTTCCCAGTACCATTTATTAAATAGGGAATCGTTTCCCCATTTCTTGTTTTTCTCAAGTTTGTCAAAGATCAGATGGCTGTAGATGTGTGGTATTATTTCTCAGGCCTCTATTCTATTCCATTGGTCTATATCTCTGTTTTAACAGCAGTACCATGCTGTTTTGGTTACTGTAGCCTTGTAGTATAGTTTGAAGTTAGGTAGCGTGATGCCTCCAGCTTTGTTCTTTTGACTTAGGATTGTCTTGGCAGTGCGAGGTCTTTTTTGGTTCCATATGAACTTTAAAGCAGTTTTTTCTAATTCTGTGAAGAAACTCATTGGTAGCTTGATGGGGATGGCATTGAATCTATAAATTACCTTGGGTAGTATGGCCATTTTCACGATATTGATTCTTCCTATCCATGAGCATGGTATGTTCTTCCATTTGTTTGTGTCCTCTTTGATTTCACTGAGCAGTGGTTTGTAGTTCTCCTTGAAGAGGTCCTTTACATCCCTTGTAAGTTGCATTCCTAGATATTTTATTCTCTTTGAAGCAATTGTGAATGGAAGTTCATTCCTGATTTAGCTCTCTGCTTGTCTGTTACTGGTGTATAAGAATGCTTGTGATTTTTGCACATTAATTTTGTATCCTGAGACTTTGCTGAAGTTGCTTATCAGCTTAAGGCGATTTTGGGCTGAGACAATGGGTTTTCTAAATATACAATCATGTCATCTGCAAACAGGGACAATTTGACTTTTTCTTTTCCTTACTGAATACCCTTGATTTCTTTCTCTTGCCTGATTGCCCTAGCCAGAACTTCCAACACTATGTTGAATAGGAGTGGTGAGAGAGGGCATCCCTGTCTTGTGCCAGTTTTCAAAGGGAATTTTCCAGTTTTTTCCCATTCAGTATGATATTGGCTGTGGGTTTGTCATAAATAGCTCTTATTATTTTGAGATACGTTCCATCAATACCGAATTTATTGAGTGTTTTTAGCATGAGGGGCTGTTGAATTTTGTCAAAGGCCTTTTGTGCATCTATTGAGATAATCATGTGATTTTTGTCTTTGGTTCTGTTTATATGCTGGATTACGCTTATTGATTTGCATATGTTGAACCAGCCTTGCATCCCAGGGATGAAGCCCACTTGATCATGGTGGATAAGCTTTTTGATGTGCTGCTGGATTCAGTTTGCCAGTATTTTATTGAGGATTTTTGCATCGATGTTCATCAGGGATATTGGTCTAAAATTCTCTTTTTTTGTTGTGTCTCTGCCAGGCTTTGGTATCAGGATGATGTTGGCCTCATAAAATGAGTTAGGGAGGATTCCCTCTTTTTCTATTGATTGGAATAGTTTCAGACGGAATGGTACCAGCTCCTCCTTGTACCTCTGGTAGAATTCAGCTGTGAATCCATCTGGTCCTGGAATTTTTTTGGCTGGTAGGCTATTAATTATTGCCTCAATTTCAGAGCCTGCTATTGATCTATTCAGGGATTCAGCTTCTTCCTGGTTTAGTCTTGGGAGAGTGTAAGTGTCCAGGAAATTATCCATTTCTTCTAGATTTTCTAATTTATTTGCATAGAGGTGTTTATAGTATTCTCTGATGGTAGTTTGTATTTCTGTGGGGTCGGTGGTGATATCCCCTTTATCATTTTTTATTGTGTCTATTTGATTCTTCTCTCTTTTCTTCTTTATTAGTCTTGCTAGCAGTGAATCAATTTTGTGGATCTTTTCAAAAAACCAACTCCTGGATTCATTGATTTTTTGGAGGGTTTTTGTGTCTCTATCTCCTTGAGTTCTGCTCCGATCTTAGTTATTTCTTGCCTTCTGCTAGCTTTCGAATGTGTTTGCTCTTGCCTCTCTAGTTCTTTTAATTGTGATGTTAGAGTGTCCATTTTAGATCTTTCCTGCTTTCTCTTGTGGGAATTTAGTGCTATAAATTTCCCTCTACACACTGCTTTAAATGTGTCCCAGAGATTCTGGTATGTTGTATCTTTGTTCTCATTGGTTTCAAAGAACATCTTTATTTCTGCCTTCATTTTGTTATGTACCCAGTAGTCATTCAGGAGCAGGTTATTCAGTTCCCATGTAGTTGAGTGGTTTTGATTGAGTTTCTTAGTCCTGAGTTCTAGTTTGATTGCACTTTGGTCTGAGGGACAGTTTGTTACAATTTCTGTTCTTGTACATTTGCTGAGGAGTGCTTTACTTCCAATTATGTGGTCAATTTTGGAATAAGTGTGATGTGGTGCTGAGAAGAATGTCTATTCTGTTGATTTGGGGTGGAGAGTTCTGTAGATGTCTATTAGTTTTGCTTGCTGCAGAGATGAGTTCAATTCCTGGATATCCTTGTTAACTTTCTGTCTCATTGATCTGTCTAATGTTGATAGTGGGGTGTTGAAGTCTCCCATTATTATTGTATGGAAGTCTAAGTCTCTTTGTAAGTCTCTAAGACTTGCTTTATGAATCTGGGTGCTCCTCTATTGGGTGCATATATATTTAGGATAGTTAGCTCTTCCTGTTGAATTGATCCCTTTACCATTATGTAATGGCCTTCTTTGTCTCTTTTGATCTTTGATGGTTTAAAGTCTGTTTTATCAGAGACTAGGATCTCAACCCCTGCTTTTTTTTGTTTTCCATTTGCTTGGTAGATCTTCCTCCATCCCTTTATTTTGAGCCTATGTATGTCTCTGCATGTGAGATGGGTCTCCTGAATACAGCAAACTGATGGTTCCTGACTCTTTATCCAGTTTGCCAGTCTGTGTCTTTTGATTGGACCATTTAGTCCATTTACATTTAAAGTTAATATTGTTATGTGTGAACTTGATTCTGCCGTTATGATATTAACTGGTTATTTTGCTCGTTAGTTGATGCAGATTCTTCCTAGCCTCGATGGTCTTTACATTTTGGCATGTTTTTGCAATGGCTGGTACCAGTTGTTCCTTTCCATGTTTAGGGCTTCCTTCAGGGTCTCTTGTAAGGCAGGCCTGGTGGTGACAAAATCTCTATGCATTTACTTGACTGTAAAGGATTTTATTTCTCCTTCAGTTATGAAACCCAGTTTGGCTGGATATGAAATTCTGGGTTTAAAATTCTTTTCTTTAAGAATGTTGAATATTGGCCTCCACTCTCTTCTGGCTTGTATAGTTTCGGTGGAGAGATATGCTGTTAGTCTGATGAGCTTCCCTTTGTGGGTAACCCGATCTTTCTCTCTGGCTGCCCTTAAGATTTTTTCCTTCATTTCAACTTTGGTGAATCTGGCAATTATGTGTCTTGGAGTTGCTTTTCTTGAGGAGTATCTTTGTGACATTCTCTGTATTTCCTGAATTTGAATGTTGGCCTGCCCTACTAGGTTGGGGAAGTTCTCCTGGATGATATCCTGAAGAGTGTTTTCCAACTTATTTCCATTTTCCCCCTCACTTTCAGGCACCCCAATCAGACATCGATTTGGTCTTTTTACATAATCCCATACTTCTTGCAGGCTTTGTTCATTTCTCTTTCTTCTTTTTTTTTTAGATTTCTCTTCTCGCTTCATTTCATTCATTTGACCCTCAATCGCTGATACTCTTTCTTCCAGTTGATCAAGTCGGTTACTGAAGCTTGTGCATTTGTCACGTATTTCTCGTGTCATGGTTTTCATCTCTGTCAGTTCGTTTATGGCCTTCTCTGCATAATTATTCTAGTTATCAATTCTTCCACTCCTTTTTCAAGATTTTTGGTTTCTTTGTGCTGGGTACATAATTCCTTCTTTAGCTCTGAGAAGTTTGATGGACTGAAGCCTTCTTCTCTCATCTCGTCAAAGTCATTCTCCATCCAGCTTTGATCCATTGCTGGCAATGAGCTGCGTTCCTTTGCAGGGGGAGATGCGCTCTTATTTTTTTCAATTTCCAGCTTTTCTGCCCTGCTTTTTCCCCATCTTTGTGGTTTTATCTGCCTCTAGTCTTTGATGATGGTGACGTACTGATGGAGTTTTGGTGTGGGTGTCCTTCCTGTTTGTTAGTTTTCCTTCTAACAGTCAGGACCCTCAGCTGTAGGTCTGTTGGAGATTGCTTGAGGTCCACTCCAGACCCTGTTTGCCTGGTTATCAGCAGCGGAGCCTGCAGAAGATAGAATATTGCTGAACAGAGAGTGTACCTCTCTGATTCTTGCTTTGGAAGCTTCCTCTCAGGGGTGTACTCCACCGTGTGAGGTGTGGGGTGTCGGTCTGCCCCTAGTGGAGGATGTCTCCCAGTTAGGCTACTCAGGGGTCAGGGACCCACTTGAGCAGATAGTCTGTCGATTCTCAGATCTCAACCTCCATGTTGGGAGATCCACTGCTCTCTTCAAAGCTGTCAGACAGAATCGTTTGCCTCTGCAGAGGTTTCTGCTGCTTTGTTGTTGTTGTTGTTGTTGTTGATTAGCTGTGCCCTGTCCCCAGAGGTGGAGTCTACAGAGACAGGCAGGGCTCCTGGAGCTGCTGTGAGCTCCACCCAGTTTGAGCTTCCCAGTGGCTTTGTTTACCTACTTAAGCCTCAGCAATGGTGGGCGCCCCTCCCCCAGCCTCGCTGCTGCCTTGCAGTTGGATCACAGACTGCTGTGCTAGTAATGAGGCAGGCTCCGTGGGTGGGGGTTGGACCCTCCTGGCCAGGTGTGGGATATAATCTCCTGGTGTGCCCGTTTGCTAAGACCCTTGGTAAAGCTCAGTATTGGGGTGGGAGTTACCTGATTTTCCAAGTGTTGTGTGTCTCAGTTCCCCTGGCTAGGAAAAGGGATTCCCTTCCCCCGGGCTTCCTAGGTGAGGGGATGCCTCGCTCCGCTTCATCTTTCGCTGGTCGGGCTGCAGCAGCTGACCAGCACCAATTGTCCAGCACTCCCTAGTGAGATGAATCCACTACCTCAGTTGAAAATGCAGAAATCACCTGTCTTCTGTGTCGCTCACGCTGGGAGCTGGAGACTGGAGCTGTTCTTATTCGGCCATCTTGCTCCGTCCCCCTTTTTAATTTCTTAACACATGAGTTATTTAGTGGCAGGTTACTTAAAGTTCAAATATTTGGGGAATGTAAAGATGCATTTTTGCTATTGACATCAAATTTAATATAAGTAGAATTAAAGTACATATGTTTGAAAATCAGAATATATTGAAATATATTAAAACTTCTTAAATGGCTCAACAAATGATCTGCCAGTGAATTTTCTATGTGTAGTTGTAAAGAATAGCTATTCTCTTGTTTTATGATGTGTTGATCTATGTCAATAAGGTTAATTTGGTTTATTTTGTTCAATGGTTTTAAACTCCATTGATTTTTAATCTATTTCTCTTAGAAATCACTGGAAGAGTGTTACTGAAATCTTCAAATTAATATCTGTCTGCTTACTTCTCTAGTTTAAATACCTGACTGTACTTTGATATACATTTAAGATTATTGTATCTTTCTGATTAAAAAGTGCTTTTATCATTATGGGATGTATGTTTTTATCTCTGGTAATATTATTTTTCTTAAAGTATATTTTGTCTAATATTAGTAAAGGCAAATAAGTTTTTTTTATATTTAGTGTTTACAGGTTGTATGACTTGTTTTTTAATTTTACCAATTACATATTTATGCACTTCTATTTTCTAAATGTCTATCCTGTCTGATTTTAATATAGTCAAATCTTCATATGTGCTTTAACTTATATTTATGTTTTTTAGCATTTGCGTATATTTAAAATATAAAATATTTATACATTAAAATGTAAAATAAATTGCATAAATTTGATTTTGCCAAATTTTATGTGTATTTCTTCAAACATTATTTCCTATACAATTTTTCTCTTGTAAGTCTGGGTTTTAAATACATATGTTAGATTACTTAATATTGTCCCACTGGTCACTGATGATCTATTCTCTTTTTTTCATCCTTCTTCACAGTGCATAATTTTAATTGCTCTGTCTTCAAGTTCAGTGATTTTTATTCTGTGGTATCAAATTTATTGTTAATCTTATCTAGTGAAATTTTATATATTTTATTTTTTAGTTCTAGAATTTGTATTTTGTTCCTTAAAGTTTCTATTATTTTCCCAAAAATGCCCTTTTATTCAATCATTTTGTGGGTCTTTTTTGTCCAAATTTTTGGTATTTCTATGAGGACTGTGGAAAATTCCTTGAAAACTAATTGCAACAAACAAGCTCTCTCTTTGTCTCATCCTATTGACAAGTTTTTGTTTCACTATGTGTCTCAATTTTCTCATTCTTACATGTCTAGTGATTTCGAATTGAAGTATCCAATATTTCAAATGCGACTTTGTTTAGATTTTAGATTGTAGAATTTTAAAGATGCTAGAATTTTCTTATTGTGGGCAGTAAAATTACAGTTCAATCAGAATGCTCAGTCTAGGTTTATTTGAGGCTTGCTTGGAGCAGGTCCAGATTAGCCCTTTCCCTACGGTTAGAGTACTCACATTTCTAAGACACAGTCTAGAATATTTTCTTCCAGGTTTTCCAGAGTCTCATCCTGCACATAGATAGCTTATAATTTGGCTAGAGACACAAGGGGACTACATGCAAATTTTTTTCCATAAGTTATTGGGGTACAGGTGGAATTTGGTTACATGAGTAAGTCCTTTAGTGCTGTTTTGTGAGATTTTGGTGCACCTATCACCTGAGCACTATATACGGCACCATATTTGTAGTCTTTTATCCCTCATCCCACTTCTACTTTGCCCCCCAAATGCCCAAAGTCCATTGTACCATTCTGATGCCTTTGTGTCCTCATAGCTTAGCTCTCACATATCAGTAAGAATATACTATGTTATGATTTTCTATTCCTGAGTTACTTCACTTAGAATAATAGTCTTCAATCTCATCCAGGTCACTGCAAATGCTATTAATTCATTCCTTTTATGGCTGCATAGTATTCCATTATATATATATATGTGTGTGTGTGTATATATATTCCATTATGTATATTACATTATATATATATATATATTCCATTATACATAACATTATATATACCACATTATATATATTCTATTATATATCTATCTATCTGTATCTATCTAGATATTTATATCTAGAGATAGATAGATAGATAGATAGATAGATAGATAGATAGATAGATATCACAGATTGTCCACTCATTGATTGATGAGCAATTTGGGTTGGTTCCACAATTTTGCAGTTATGAATTGTTCTGCTATAAACATGTGTGTGCAAGTATCTTTTTCAAATAATGACTTCTTTTCATCTGGGTAGATACCCAATAGTGGAATTGCTGATCAAATGGTAGTTCTACTTGTAATTCTTTAAGGAATCTCCACACTGTTTTCCAGAGAGGCTGTACTAGTTTACATTGCCACCAGCATGTAGAAGTGTTCCCTATTCAATGAAACCATGCCAATATCTGCTGTCTTTTGATTTTTTTTATTATGGCCATTCTTCCAGGAGTAAGGTAGTATTGCATTGTGGTTTTGATTTGCATTTTCCTGATCATTGGAGATGTTGAGCATTTCTTCACATTTTTTGGCCATTTGTGTATCTTCTTTTGAGAATTGTCTATCCATGCCCTTAGCCCAATTTCTGATGGAAGTGTTTGTTTGGTTTTTTTCTTACTGATTTAAGTTGCAGATTCTGCATATTAGTCCTTTGTCCGATGTGTAGATTGTGAAGATTTTCTCCCACTCTATGGGTTGTCTGTTTACTCTGCCGACTGTTCCTTTCGCCATGCAAAAGCATAGTACTGGAAGTTCTAGCCAGAGCAATCAGACAAGAGAAAGAAACAAATGGCATCCAAATTGGTAAAAAGGAAGTTAAACTGTCACTGTTTGCTGACTATATGATCATATACCTAGAAAACCCTAAGGACTCCTCCAGAAAGCTTCTAGAACTGATCAAATTTCTGGATGCAAGATTAATGTACACAAATCAGTAGCTCTTCTACACAACAACAGTGACCAAGCAGAGAATCACATCAAGAACTGAACCCCTTTTACAATAGCTGCAAAAAAATAAAATATTTAGGAATATACTTAACCAAGGATTGGAAGCACATCTAAAAGGAAAACTACAAAACACTGTTGAAAGAAATCACAGACAACACAAACCAATGGAAACACATTCCATGCTCATGGATGGATAGACTCAATATTGTGAAAATGAGCATACTGCCAAAAGCAATCTACAAATTCAAGGCAATCCCCATCAAAATACCACCATCATTCTTCACAGAATTAGAAAAAAAAATTCTAAAATCTATACGGAACCAAAAAAGAGCCAGCATAGCAGAAGCAAGACTAAGCAAAAAGCACATGCGAATTTTCTGAGATTCTTCTGTACATAGTGATCTACTCTCTGTTATTCTAACCCTGAAATTTCAACTGTCTCATGAGTCCTGAACTGTGGTGATCTCTTTTTGTTGTTGTTGTTGTTGTTTTTCCCAGTTTTTTTAAGAAATATTTCTCCAACAGTTACCTGTGGAATCCTTGGGTTACTGAAAAGATTCTTGTTAGTTTGAAATTTTTTCTCAGCATCTAAACTTTACATAAGTTTGAAAAACACTTCAATAAACTGTCATCTAAATTGAATAAAAGTTAAAATATGTTGAGGTATTATCAATGGGCCGGTTCCAGTTCTTAATTTTGCCACACAAAAGAGTTTGAGAGCAAGCCCAAAGTAAAAGTAGGTAAAGAAGTTTACTGCAAAGTGACGGTAAATTCTGAGAGGCAGAGTGGATTGTTCAAAGCTAGAGGCAGCCTCTAGTGCACTAAGGGAATTCCCTTTATGGGGGTTATATATACGTATTCATAAAATATTGGTGAGGTAAAGTATGCAAAGGGGACCCATGGTTGGTACTTGTGCTCAGTATCTACATGCTCTAGCATGCATCACATGTATCATTAGCATATAAAATTTCTACCTAGTGGTGCTTTTTTTTTGCTACTAAGATGAGGAAATGGTCACTATAAGCTAAACCTTGAGCCTGGCTGCACATGGAGGACCCTGGAGAAGTCCTTAGTTTCACCCACCATCCCAGGCCCCCACCAAGGCAGGAATTTGTAGCTAATAGCTTCTTGGGCTTTTGGTGCTGATTGGCTGGAGACTGGGGAAGCTACATCATGAATAAGAAGCTTTTGTTCTCTTTCCTGGGCCTTATTAGGTAACAGGAACTTGGAACCATCTGGCAGTCTGTTGATATCCCGCAGCACAGCTCATCTTGCAAAAGAATCAGCTGCTGACAGGAGAGTGCGAGTGAAGGGAGACTGTAGCAAAAGGAGCCCATGGGGCTTAACACAAGGGGACAAGTCACTATGGCCTTCTTCCATTATTTATCCTGCCTCAGGAGGTATGCCTGAAGTTCCATGGCTCTGAAATAGAGCTACAATTTAAGAACTGTTTATTTTTTCACATCATGGCTTATCAGCACAGGGAAAAGAAGAAAATAAAATGTGGTTTTCTATATTTTTATGTTAAGAAGTCAGTTTTCAAAATATCAAGGAAATGGGAAAATATAAAATGCTTGCAAAATAGCTGGCACTTCCCAGAGCTTCATACAACTGAATATGTTCACAGGTCATTTTTCTTTTACAGAAAGGTAATAGGCAGTTCCCAAGAACTTCAACAAACAGTATGTCTATCCCAAAATTTGATCAAAAGATTCAGCTCATACCCTTTATTTTGAAAATGTATTATATATTTGAAAATGTATTAAAATTGTGACACTTGAGATACTTCACTTGAATGTATTCATAGATCTCAATCATATACAGAGATAACTCCTGCCTGACTGCCTCCAAACCCATATCAACCATACATTTACTCTCTAAACTGGCAAACTTTAGAGAGTGAAAGTGTAAACTAGGAATGTCACAGATAAACAAAGAGGTATGCTCACCCCAATCATGGTCTTAAATAGCACCATTATCTATTCAGTTATTTATGCCAGAAACTATAAAGACATTTTATTTCTATTTTTCCCTATCCTCAAATCCAACCTATCAAAAATTATTTTTCTCATGTGTGGAAAACATATCTAATGTCTTTTAATATATTTCAATTTCTGCTACTACTATCTTAGCAGAGAATATGAACATTTATTATGTTGACTGTTCTAACAGGTCTTTGCACATACTCCTTGGTCCCTCAAATACATACTCCACAGAACAACACTGTCATTAAAATCTACATTAAAATCCCTTAATGGTTTTCCATTAAAACTTTTAAGAAGTCAGTTCCTATCATATCTCACCAAACCATGCCGTAAGTTAGCCCTAATCTAATTTTCACCTTAATTTATTATGATTGTCCTTCTCAAGTATTGTGAGTTAGGCCCATAATCATGATATTATTTAGCCACATCAAATCCTTTCCAGGCACAGGTCCAATGTGCATGTTTTATCTCCTGCCTGGAATGTTCTGCTTCTACTCTAATGGACTACTCATTCATGGCGTGTCAGCTTAAACGTTACCTCTTCCAAGACATTTACATATTAATTACAAATTATTTATACCATTCTATAATTTTTTCTACCTCTGTCTCTTATTTTTATTTCATTATCATAAGTATCATAATTGCAAATGTTATTTACTTTTTAACCTTTCTCCCTGACTAGAATACAGAGTCAATGACAATAGCATGCCATTCTATTTTGTTTACATGATATTCTGACATCACTCAAATTCAAGTAAATAGTGGGACCTTGTATCTTTGTTGATAGCTGAGCAAAATAAGATGTTATAAAAACCATTGATTTATTTGCATTCACCTCTCAAGAAATAAATGAAACTTAGTCTGGGAATGTGTAGCCAATGCAGAACCTGGCATCCTAATATGCACCTAGAAATGAATATACCTAGGCTTTATTTTATTAATTGTGTCCAAACTAGATATTAATCTTTTAAGACTCTGAAAATTTTTGTTCTTGAGTTAATAATTACTCTAGATATTTATATCTCTAAGTATTTGTAAATGATGAATTAGGATTTTTTAATAAAGAACCAAATCTCTAATATTAAAAAACTCTAAAATTTTTCTTCTTCTGATGAGAAATTATTGAAATAGAATACTGCCTCTCGAATAAAAATTTAAGCAGTTACCCTTTAATTTTCATAAAATTTGGTAATTATTAGACATTTGGACCAGAGACTAATAATGCAATACTGATGGTACTGGCATGAAACCAGACACATAGACTAATGATACTGAAGAGAGAGCCCAGAAATAAATCTTCATATTTATAAACAATTGATATTTGACAAAGAGATGCCAAGAATGCACAATGGGGAAATAATAGTCTCTTCAATACATGGGTGTCAGAAAAACTGTTTATCCACATGTAGAAGAATGAAATTGGACCCTCATTTCATGCCATATACAAAAATCAACTCAACTTAAATTTAGTTTTTGAATATAAGACCTAAAACTAAAACTGCTTTGAGAAAATACAGGAAAAATGTTCCAACACATTGTTCTGAACAATAATTTTTTTGGATTATGACCCTCAAAAACACAAGTTGCAAAAGCAAAGATAGTCAAATAGGATTACTCTGAACTAAAAATCTGCACACAAAGGAAAAACAGTCAATAGAACTGAAAGACAACTTACCGAATGGGAGAAAACAATTGCAAAATCCCCCTCTGACAGGAGGTTAATATCGAAAACTGCTGAGGAACTCAGAGAACCCAATAGTGAGAAAAACATAACTTGATTGAAAAAAATTAACAAAAACTTGATTAGAAATTTTTCAAAAGAAGACATACAAATGGCCAATAAGCATATGGGGAAAAAAAATGTAATATCACTAGGCATCAGGAAAACATTTAAAACCATTATGAGATGCTACCTCACCCTGATCAGAACGGCTATTATCAAAAAAATAAAAAGTATTGGTTCTCACCACATTCTTATGTGGAGATAAAGGAATGCTTGTTAACTGTTGGTAATGTTAATTAATTAAGACATTATGAAAAACAGTATGGAAGTTCCTCAAAAATTTAGAAATAGAACTACAATATGATCCAACAATCTCACCAAGGGGTACATATCCAAAGAAAACGAAATGAGTATGCCAAAGGAACACCTACACTACAGCATTCATTGCTGTATTATTCACAAGAGCCAAGAGATAGAATTAAACTAGGGCTCATCAATGGATAAAATGTGGTATTTATACACAACGGGATATTGAGCAATTAAAAAATGAAATCCTAACATCTGCATAAGCATGGATGAGTCAAAAGGGTATTATGTTAAGTGAAATGGGCCAGGAAAAAAGGGCAAATATAGCATGTTCTCACTCATATATGGGAGCTGGGAGCTTAAATAAAATAAAGTCATGGAGATAGACAATAGAATGAAGGTTATTAGAGGCTGAGAACTGTAGTGGATGGAGGGGGATAAAAAGGGGTTGGATGGCTGAGCACGGTGGCTCAACCCTGTAATACCAGCACTTTGAGAGGCCGAGCCAGGTGGCTCACCTGAGGTCAGGAGTTGGAGATCAGCCTGGCCAACACGGTGAAACCGCATCTCTACTAATAATACAAAAAAACTAGCTGGGTGTGGTGGTGTGCACCTGTAACCACAGCTACTCCAGAGGCTGAGGCAGGAGAATCACTTGCACATGGGAGGCGGAGGTTGCAATGAGCTGAGACCCCGCCACTGCACTCCAGCCTGAGTGACAGAGGAGACTCTGTCTCAGAAAAACAAAAACAAAAACAAAAAAAACAAAAAAGGCGGGGTTTGGCTAATGAGTAGCCAGAAACAGTATCATCTTATCAGTTTAAATGCATCTGGGTTAAATATTTTACAAGATGGTTGTTTTTTGAAATATTTATAGCATAAATGTGTTTAACTGTAAAATGCTGTATTTTGGCTTTTAAAGTAATCATGAGAGTGATTTTACATAAATGCTATTTGAAATTCAAATTTTTAAAATAAAAATGTGTCTGTAAATACAAAAGTTATGGCAATTGAAGGTTACATAATAAAGAAATTTTGTTAAAGATAAAATCTATTTTTGTCCAGCAACATAGATGACTTTCTGGTTCATTTATATCAATTTTGAAATTAATTTTGTGGGAGGTCTTATTCTAAGTGTATTGTCAATCAAATGAGCATGTCAATATTGATAACTCAGTTTCCTATTTCACTTAATTGGTGATGAACTATAGTTATACTAAAAAGTTCAAATGAAATAATTCATCATGCAATTTATTATAAGAACATAGAAAATTGTTGTGGCCAATTCTGCTGTGGCCAATTCTCCTGAAACTTTTTTTTTTTTTTTTTTTAATTAAGTGATAAAATACCTGGAAGTCAAAATATTTCTAACAGCGAGGACTGCCTTTATGTTTTAACATGTGTTATTCCTTTAGAGGTGGAAAGTTTGCTTAAGTATTCAGGAGTGAATACAACTTACCTTGTTGCCCTCCTTGAGATAAACTAGACAATATTATTAATTTTGAAATTGCTCAGGCCTGTTTTTATTTGTTTGTTTGTGTTAATTGGCAGGATCTTGCCCTGTTGCCCAGGCTGGAGTGTAGTGGCACAATCATAGCTTGCTGCAACCTCGAACTCCTGGGCTCAAGTAATCCTCCTGCCTTGCCCTCCCAAACAGCTGAGATGATAGGCATGAGTCAGCACACCCAGCCTATCATTGTTTGATTGGCTTTATTTATTACTCAATCACAAACAAAAACTGAAAGAAGGATAGAATGAAAGAAAACATTTTATAAATGCTTATTTTATTATTCATTCATATATTTTTTTCAAATTGCAAGTTAAGTCTGATGAAAAAGAAAGAGTTATTTGACGGGCATTGGGCAGTCTTTCTTTCCAATACTCTAGTTCTAGAGTATTCTCATGCCTTTCATCTGAGTGATTGAGCATGATAGCTAAAGTATGAGTTACTATTGTCAGAGACAGCTTCCCATTTACAAAAAGGCAAAATTCCTGCTGAAAGGATGAACTCTGGCATACAGAAATCTACCGATTTCAGTTTTCTGAGATCTAATACATCTGATTCATCCTAGTGTCTTTAGGTTTGTTGAGAAAACACAAAACATTCAATAGCACACGACTTAACATTATAAAACATGGTCATTGGAATTTTTAATAGAAAGGGTAAACACTAGAAATATAATTTTTAAATTAGATGCATGCTTTTCACCCCATTGATTAGTGCCTATGAGTTAAAAGCTTGCAAACAAGAAAAAAATATTCTCTGGTAGAAAGGGAGACTTCTCATGTCTTTCTGAATATCTACAAAGTTATTCTGGGTTTTATGTGATTGAGTCTGAGATATAAAAACAATCTAGGTTTAGAACTTGTAGTGTGGAGTAACTGGAAGGAAGACAATCAAACATGTTTATTAATAACAAGCATTAGATTCCCAGTTAGGTAGGGGTATTACACTTACAGGGATTCTTTTTAAAGTATTTCTGCAAAGCATGGTCAACCCCACCATGTTCTTCAACCTTACTGTCGATGGTGGGCACTTGGACGACATCTCTGTCAAACTGTTTGCAGACAAGTTTCCAAAGACAACAGAAAACTTTGGTGTTCTGAGTACTGGAGAGAAAGAATTTGGTTATAAGGGTTCCTGCTTTCACAGAATTATTCCAGTGTTTATGTATCAGAGTGCTGACTTCACATGCCATGAAGTCACTGATGGCAAGTCCATCTATGAGGAGAAATCGGATGATGAGAACTTCATCCGAAAGCATACAGGTCCTGGCATTTTGTCCAGGGCAAATGTTGGACCTAGCACAAACGGTTCCCAGTTTTTCATCTGCACTGCCAACAGTGAGTGGTTGAATGGCAAGCATGTGGTCTTTGGCAAAGTGAAAGAAGGCATGAATATTGTGAAGGCCATAGGCTATGGAACACTTTGGGTACAGAAATGGCAAGACCAGAAAGATCACCATTGTTGACTGTGGACAACTCTAGTAAGTTTCACTTGTATTTTATTTTAACCACCAGACCATTCCTTCTGTAGCTGAGGAGAGCAGCCCTCCACCCCATTTGCTCACAGTATCCTAGAATCTTTGCGCTCTTGCTGCAGTTCCCTTTGGGTACCATGTTTTCTTTGTTCCCTTTCATACCTAGCTGGATCGCAGAGAGTTTATGATGATGAAATTAAAACTAAATAACAAAAAAGTATTTCTGGTAGTTGTTGGTGAAGTGATTTGGAAACACTACTCCAAGAGAAGAATTGGTAATTCTATAAAAAATTATTTTTTTTGGCGGGGGCGGAGCAAGATGGCCGAATAGGAACAGCTCCAGTCTCCATCTCCTAGCGCAAGTGACACAGAAGACCGGTGATTTCTGCATTTTCAACTGAGGTACTGGGGTCATCTCACTCAGGAGTGCCGGACAATCGGTGCTGGTCAGCTGCTGCAGCCTGACCAGCGAGAGCTGAAGCAGGGCGAGGCATCGCCTCACCTGGGAAGCGCAAGGGGGAAGGGAGTCCCGTTTCCTAGCCAGGGGAACTGAGACACACAACACCTGGAAAATCGGGTAACTCCCACCCCAATACTGTGCTGTAAGCACACTGGCACACCAGGAGAATATATCCCATACCTGGCCGGGAGGGTCCTATGCCCACAGAGCCTCCCTCCTTGCTAACACAGCAGTCTGCGGCAATCTAACCGCAAGGCAGCAGCCAGGCTGTGGGAGGGGCGCCAGCCATCGCTGAGGCTTAAGTAGGTAAACAAAGCCGCTGGGAAGCTCAAACTGGGTGGAGCTCACAGCAGCTCAAGGAAACCTGCCTATCTCTGTAGTCTCCGCCTCTGGGGACAGGCCACAGCTAAAAAATAACAGGGGAAGCAGCAGAGGCCTGTGCAGACGCGAACGACTCTGTCTGACAGCTTTGAAGAGAGCAGTGGATCTCCCAGCACGGAGGTTGAGATCTGAGAAGCGGCAGGCTGCCTGCTCAAGTGGGTCCCTGACCCCTGAGTAGCCTAACTGGGAGACATCCCCCACTAGGGGCAGTCTGACACCCCACACCTCACAGGGTGGAGTACACCCCTGAGAGGAAGCTTCCAAAGCAAGAATGAGACAGGTACACTCGCTGTTCAGCAATATTCTATCTTCTGCAACCTCTGCTGCTGATACCCAGACAAACAGGGTCTGGAGTGGACCTCAAGCAATCTCCAACAGACCTATAGCTGAGGGTCCTGACTATCAGAAGGAAAACTATTAAACAGGAAGGACACCTATATCAAAACCCCAGCAGTACGTCACCATCATCAGAGACCAGAGACAGATAAAACCACAAAAATGGGGAAAAAGCAGGGCAGAAAAGCTGGAAATTCAAAAAATAAGAGCGCATCTCCCCCTGCAAAGGAGCACAGCCCATCACCAGCAACGGATCAAAGTTGGTCAGAGAATGACTTTGACGAGATGAGAGAAGAAGGCTTCAGTCCATCAAACCTCTCAGAGCTAAAGGAGGAATTACGTACCAACCGCAAAGAAACTAAAAATCTTGAAAAAAGAGTGGAAGAATTGACAGCTAGACTAATTAATGCAGAGAAGGTCATAAACAAAATGACAGAGATGAAAACCATGACACGAGAAATACGTGACAAATGCACAAGCTTCAGCAACCGACTCGATCAACTGGAAGAAAGAGTATCAGCGATTGAGGATCAAATGAATGAAATGAAGCGAGAAGAGAAACCAAAAGAAAAAAGAAGAAAAAGAAATGAACAAAGCCTGCAAGAAGTATGGGATTATGTAAAAAGACCAAATCTACGTCTGATTGGGGTGCCTGAAAGTGAGGGGGAAAATGGAACCAAATTGGAAAACACTCTTCAGGATATCATCCAGGAGAACTTCCCCAACCTAGCAGGCCAGGCCAACATTCAAATTCAGGAAATACAGAGAACGCCACAAAGATACTCCTCCAGAAGAGCAACTCCAAGACATATAATTGCCAGATTCACCAAAGCTGAAATGAAGGAAAAAATCTTAAGGGCAGCCAGAGAGAAAGGTCGGGTTACCCACAAAGGGAAGCCCATCAGACTGACAGCAGATCTCTCGGCAGAAACTCTACAAGCCAGAAGAGAGTGGGGGCCAATATTCAACGTTCTTAAAGAAAAGAATTTT
>NC_045437.1:81809409-81811114 GCF_002776525.5 Piliocolobus tephrosceles | reverse complement strand
TCTGAAACTATTCCAATCAATAGAAAAAGAGGGAATCCTCCCTAACTCATTTTATGAGGCCAGCATCATCCTGATACCAAAGCCTGGCAGAGACACAACAAAAAAAGAGAATTTTAGACCAATCTCCCTGATGAACATCGATGCAAAAATCCTCAATAAAATACTGGCAAACCGGATTCAGCAGCACATCAAAAAGCTTATCCACCATGATCAAGTGGGCTTCATCCCTGGGATGCAAGGCTGGTTCAACATTCGCAAATCAATCAACGTAATCCAGCATATCAACAGAACCAAAGACAAGAACCACATGATTATCTCAATAGATGCAGAAAAGGCTTTTGACAAAATTCAACAGCCCTTCATGCTAAAAACGCTCAACAGATTCGGTATTGATGGAACGTACCTCAAAATAATAAGAGCTATTTATGACAAACCCACAGCTAATATCATACTGAATGGGCAAAAACTGGAAAAGTTCCCTTTGAAAACTGGCACAAGACAGGGATGCCCTCTCTCACCACTCCTATTCAACATAGTGTTGGAAGTTCTGGCTAGGGCAATCAGGCAAGAGAAAGAAATCAAGGGTATTCAGTTAGGAAAAGAGGAAGTCAAATTGTCCCTGTTTGCAGATGACATGATTGTGTATTTAGAAAACCCCATCGTCTCAGCCCAAAATCTTCTTAAGCTGATAAGCAACTTCAGCAAAGTCTCAGGATACAAAATTAATGTGCAAAAATCACAAGCATTCTTATACACCAGTAACAGACAAGCAGAGAGCCAAATCAGGAATGAACTTCCATTCACAATTGCTTCAAAGAGAATAAAATACCTAGGAATCCAACTTACGAGGGATGTAAAGGACCTCTTCAAGGAGAACTACAAACCACTGCTCAGTGAAATCAAAGAGGACACAAACAAATGGAAGAACATACCATGCTCATGGATAGGCAGAATCAATATTGTGAAAATGGCCATACTGCCCAAGGTAATTTATAGATTCAATGCCATCCCCATCAAGCTACCAATGAGTTTCTTCACCGAACTGGAAAAAACTGCTTTAAAGTTCATATGGAACCAAAAAAGAGCCCGTATTGCCAAGACAATCCTAAGTCAAAAGGACAAAGCCGGAGGCGTCACGCTACCTGACTTCAAACTATACTACAAGGCTACAGTAACCAAAACAGCATGGTACTGGTACCAAAACAGAGATATAGACCAATGGAACAGAACGGAGCCTTCAGAAATAATGCCACACATCTACAACCATCTGATATTTGACAAACCTGAGAAAAACAAGAAATGGGGAAAGGATTCCCTATTTAATAAATGGTGCTGGGAAAATTGGCTAGCCATAAGTAGAAAGCTGAAACTGGATCCTTTCCTTACTCCTTATACGAAGATTAATTCAAGATGGATTAGAGACTTAAATGTTAGACCTATTACCATAAAAACCCTAGAAGAAAATCTAGGTAGTACCATTCAGGACATAGGCATGTGCAAGGACTTCATGTCTAAAACACCAAAAGCAACGGCAGCAAAAGCCAAAATTGACAAATGGGATCTCATTAAACTAAAGAGCTTCTGCACAGCAAAAGAAACTACCATCAGAGTGAAAGGCAACCTACAGAATGGGAGAAAATTTTTGCAATCTACTCATGTGACAAATGGCTAATATCCAGAATCTACAAAGAACTCAAACAAATAT
>NC_045437.1:81727739-81809309 GCF_002776525.5 Piliocolobus tephrosceles | reverse complement strand
CCACACATCTACAACCATCTGATCTTTGACAAACCTGACAAAAACAAGAAATGGGGAAAGGATTCCCTATTTAATAAATGGTGCTGGGAAAATTGGCTAGCCATAAGTAGAAAGCTGAAACTGGATCCTTTCCTTACTCCTTATACGAAGATTAATTCAAGATGGATTAGAGACTTAAATGTTAGACCTAATACCATAAAAACCCTAGAAGAAAATCTAGGTAGTACCATTCAGGACATAGGCATGGGCAAGGACTTCATGTCTAAAACACCAAAAGCAACGGCAGCAAAAGCCAAAATTGACAAATGGGATCTCATTAAACTAAAGAGCTTCTGCACAGCAAAAGAAACTACCATCAGAGTGAACAGGCAACCTACAGAATGGGAGAAAATTTTTGCAATCTACTCATCTGACAAAGGGCTAATTTCCAGAATCTACAAAGAACTCAAACAAATATACAAGAAAAAAACAAACAACCCCATCCAAAAGTGGGGAAAGGATATGAACAGACATTTCTCAAAAGAAGACATTCATACAGCCAACAGACACATGAAAAAATGCTCATCATCACTGGCCATCAGAGAAATGCAAATCAAAACCACAATGAGATACCATCTCACACCAGTTAGAATGGCAATCATTAAAAAATCAGGAAACAATAGGTGTTGGAGAGGATGTGGAGAAATAGGAACACTTTTACACTGTTGGTGGGATTGTAAACTAGTTCAACCATTATGGAAAACAGTATGGCGATTCCTCAAGGATCTAGAACTAGATGTACCATGTGACCCAGCCATCCCACTACTGGGTATATACCCAAAGGATTATAAATTATGCTACTACAAAGACACATGCACACGTATGTTTATTGCGGCACTATTCACAATAGCAAAGACTTGGAATCAACCCAAATGTCCATCAGTGACAGACTGGATTAAGAAAATGTGGCACATATACACCATGGAATACTATGCAGCCATAAAAAAGGATGAGTTTGCGTCCTTTGTAGAGACATGGATGCAGCTGGAAACCATCATTCTTAGCAAATTATCACAAGAAGAGAAAACCAAACACCGCATGTTCTCACTCATAGGTGGGAACTGAACAATGAGTTCACTTGGACTCGGGAAGGGGAACATCACACACTGGGGCCTATCATGGGGAGGGGGGAGGGGGGAAAGGATTGCATTGGGGAGTTATACCTGATATAAATGATGAATTGATGGGTGCTGACGAGTTGATGGGTGCAGCACACCAACATGGCACATGTATACATATGTAACCTGCACGTTATGCACATGTACCCTAGAACTTAAAGTATAAAAAAATAAATAAAAATAAAAGTCTTAAAACAAGTCAACTAAACTTTCGTTTCAAGAAACCAATAAAGTAACAACAAATCAACATCAAAAAAGTAGAAATAAACAATTAATATAGACCGAACATTACCTAATATATCAAAAACCATAAAAAGACAAAATCAATAAAAACAAGTTAGTTTTCGAAAAGACTAATACAACTAATAAACTTTTACTAGAAATTATGAAGAAAAAATGATATAAATAACAACTTACCAATATCACAAATGAAAAAGAGGACACTTGTACCATTCCCTTAGACATCAAAAGGAGAAAAAGAGGATACAAATTATGCCTAAATATTATGTGTATTAAATGGATATTATTTTCAAATATACAACTTCAGAAATACTAGCAAAATATATGAATCATTCAATATTTATCCTAAAAATTATACCTTTGGTTTAAAACTTTCCCACAAAGAAACCCCAAGCTCATGTGACTTCATCGGTGAATTTTTTCCAAATAGTTAAGAAACAAGAAAGCATGAAAATTGCATGAGTAGTTCCAGGAAAAGAAAAGAGAGAACACTTTCGAACTTTTTTCACAAATCCAGCATAACCTCAACTTCAGTATCTATAAAGCGCAGTCTAAGAATATAATATCTCAGAAAGCAATTTCCATAACTATTAAGGTAGATGTAATAATCTATTGTATTGACTATTCCTAATCAATCACATCTCTCAGTATTCATGCTCTAGTCGAGTCCCATTTTCTTGAATCTGGCCTGGACCTAGGTAATAATTTTGGCAATAAAGTGCAGTGAAAATGATGCAATGCTTGTCGTAATACTGTGCGTTAGGCTTAAAAAGGGTCTGGCCGCTCCTACTTTTGCACTATTGGGAGCTTTGGCCAACATGTTAGAAGTTCATTCATCATGCTGGAGAGACCACATAAAGAAACTACAATTACATGAAGATAACAGGCATGCTGTCCCATTCTTCCAGCTAAGTCTTGCTCCAACCAAACCATTAGAGGTAGCTGCATGAGGCGACACCACTAGCAGAAAAACTGCCTAGATATGTCCAGTCCAGACTGCAGAACCAAGAGAAAATAAAATGATTGTTCTTTTAAAACTCTTGAGCTTTGCAGTACTTATCATTCAACAACGGGTAAGTAAAACAATGGGATATATTACATCTGAACATATTTATTCTTAAATAAACAACAAAATTGTAAATAGAAGTCACTAAAAGTCATGTGCTGGAATGTTTCTAGCACTATTATTTATATCAGACAAAAACTAGAAAATATTCAAATATCCATCAACAATAAGAGGGATAATACATTTTGGTATATTTGGAATACTATACCACAATGTGAACAGCTACATCCCACTACTTGTGTGAATTTCACAATTGTATTGCTCTGCAATTAAAACACCAAAGATTACCACATTATTCCACATGTGTACAGTAAATATACAGACAAATCTAAACTACACTATTAGAAAAAGTCAGAATAGTGGTGATCCTAGAAAGAGAGTATAATGAAGGGAAGGGAGCAGGGAAGTCAGTCCTGAGTGCTGGAACTGTATTTGATTGTGGTCCTGCTCTGGGTGCTGATAAGGAGTATGTTGTATTTGAAAACATTTATTAAGCTGTACATTTATGTGCACTTTACTTCAATACAAAGTTGAAAAACATATGAGATGTAAAGTCAAAAGAATAGCCAAGGAATTCTTAAAGAAACAATGTGAAAAATAAACTATTTAATAGTAAACCTTACAGAATTTTAATAATAAAGTGTGGTATTAGTGAAATAATAAACAAATAAGGAAACAGGAAAGATTCAATAAATGGATACAAATTCGTGTGAACATTTGATTGTGACTAAAATCACATTATATTGCAGTGGGACAAAATATGTTCTCAATAAATGAAGCTGTTTCAATTGGCTATCCTTTTGAAAAATAATAACTGCATAACAATAAAA
Source organism: Piliocolobus tephrosceles (assembly GCF_002776525.5). NCBI lineage: Eukaryota > Metazoa > Chordata > Mammalia > Primates > Cercopithecidae > Piliocolobus > Piliocolobus tephrosceles. Next base: position 81,806,016 of record NC_045437.1, on the reverse strand, counting down.
ATGAACAGCTACAACTCTGATCTATTGAATAAATGGCTACGTTAAATATAATATTAAAAGTAACATGACACAAAAAGTAGAAGGCAAGATCAAAACCAGACATGAAGTTGTGTTAGAGGACAAAGCATTGGTTTCCCACTAGAGAGAGTGGTAGGTATAATAGGATGCAAAAAAAGGTGCTTCTAAAGAATTATGGATATTCAAAACATATGTTTGATTTGTGCCGATCTAGTAAGTTAAAGCAATATTTAGTGTCTAGCTAGCTAGGTAGTTATCTATCCATCTATCAATCATACATGTGTATGGAAAGTTTATGCGTATTTGTTACTTCATTCAGAAAGTTAAAAAATCTAGGTTACAATCAAGGTTATATATTCCGCTGCCAAATTAGCTTTTTGTCAGAATATGATTTAATAAGATAATATGAAGCAAGTAAGTCCCTCTAGACACAATGAAAACAACTTCTGTTCACAATAACTAAGAGAGAAATTTAACCTATGCCTTTATTAAGCAAAATAATTTTTAAAGGAATTACGTTTATTTAAAATAAATGAACTAGTTTTAAGAGCAGAACAAAGAAAGACATGCAAAAGTTTTAAATGCTATGGCACTTACATGGCAGCTTTCATGCACTGTTTATTAAAAATACTTCCTATGACAAACGTAATTACTATGGTCCTTATCATTATATATCCCAGGCAGAAGAATTGCAATTTTCTTTGTAAAACCCTCCTTAAAAACACTGCATTGAGAATTCTGTGATCATTGTTGTTTCTCTCTGTTACAGCATAATGCTTATGCATTTATCACAGATAGGTCTATGATGCTTTGGAATCAATAAAACTGCAAGCACTTAGACATTAGGGAAATAAGATTATAAAACAATTAAAATGAATCAAGCAGGTGCTACATCTGAATAAAAGGTCTATGGAGACTTCTACAGCAAGTCTGTAGTGTCAATGGCATTTAAAACGTTAATTCAGAATCAGCCTCTGTGTAAGCCCCATTCTGACTACTAGGGCCCATTGAAAAGCTGTGTTAACCAGAGTCCACATGAAAGAAAGCAGCGCACTGACACCATTATATGGAATTTTAATGGAGTGCTTTAGTGATTGTGAAGGTTCCACTTGGTTAATGCAGCTGAGATATGAAAAGTTGAATAGAAAAAGATAGAGATTGAAATATAATCCTAATGATGATTAATTTTGGAACTAGTAATCTGAAAGTACTCATGCAATTTTCACAATACTTCTCCACCAGAAACTGCTGTTGTAAATTTATTTTTAATATATATATATATTTTATTAATTTTCTGAAATTAATATTTCTTCTCCACTGGTATATGTATGTCCCTGGTATCTACAGTGAATATATCACTGTATAGAAAAGTATCATGTTAATTAAATAAATAATTCTGGATAATTAAAAAGTAGGTAGTCCATGGAGTAGGTAAACATGTTGTGCCATATTCCTCCTCATCTTTGAGATACTGTATTATATACTGATTAATAATCAGAGAGAATATTACCCTTTCAGATTCTACTTTCCACAAAGTGAACAAATGAATGCAAGGAAAAGGAATTCATATGGGATCAGTATTCATCAGATAAATGTAAATGAAAACCACAGTGAGATACCACCTCACATCAGTCAGAATGGCAATTATTAAAAAGTCAAAAAACAGCATATACTGGCAAGGTTGTGGAGAAAAGGAGCTGCTTATACACTGCCGGTGGGAATGTAAATTTCCACTGTGGAAAGCAATTTGGCAATTTCTCAAAGAACTTAAAACAAATTACCATTTGACACAGAAATCTCATTATTGGGTATCTACCCAAAGGAATGTAAATTGTTTCACCAAACAACACATCGACACCTAAATTCATGGCAGCACTATTCACAACAGTAAAGATATGGAACCAACCTAAATTCCCATTAATGGCTGACTGGAGAAAGAAAACGTGGTATGTATACACCATGACATACTATGCAGCCATTAAAGAATGAGATCATGTCTTTTGCAGCAACATAGATGGAAGTGGAGACTGCTATCCTAAGTGAATGCAGGAACAGAAAACCAAATACTGCATGTTCTTTCTTACAAGCGGGCACTAAACATTGAGTACACATTGACACAAAGATGGGAACAAACACCGGGCCTATTTGAGGGTGGAGGCTGGGAGGAGGGTGAGGGTCAAAAAGCTACCTATAGGTTCCAATGCTTATTATCTGGCTTATAAAATAAACTGTACACCAAACCCCCATGACACAATGTATCTGTAAAACAAACCTGCACATGTAACCCTGAATCTAAAATAAATGTTGTTAAAAAAGGATTAGAAAGAACCACAATCCAGCCCTGTGTTCTGTGTGGTTTACATGTTCTCTCTGTCTCTCTCTCTCTCCCCCGCTCCTAAACTAAAGCAATCATTTGGCTTTATTATACACCTTCAGACAAATGTATATTAAAAACACATATCTGTGGCATTATAAACACTGGTTTATAATTTTATTTTCTTTCATTACTAAAACTTTCCCAGAGAAAATTCATAAAGTGAACAATTAATAATTTAAAAATAAAAATTTAAAATAAATTAACCTGGACTCGTTTCAAAAAAGAATTTTAAGAAGTTCCAAATGACATGAGGCATTGAGAAACTTCATATGATTTTTTCATAAAGAAAAGAAGCTAAGTACATGTTTTCCATAAATTTGAAGAAGACAAAAATTCTTAAAAAGTCTCACTAGTTATCCAGGTTCTAAGGATCTTGGGATCATCTGTAAATGAATTATGGGGGCCTCCTTCATTTTGCAGTCAGCCAGAGAGCCATTTCATTTTACACTTTTCTCCCTCAAGGTGGCAAAGCTCGCAGGGCACCTTATAATTCAATTATAGTATAAGTACCCCTAAGAATTTTAATTACATAAAACAGATGAGTTTAATTCTTGAATTTCTATGAGATACACTTGAATAAACATGAATTTAAGTTTTGAGTCCTACTTTCCCTTTGAACAAAAGAAAACATATGGATGATACTGTCTTAGATCTTAAAGAAAGTAAACAGTTTTACTCTCCTCACAGCAAGTTTTCTAAGGGAACTGTCTCTTAACCAACTCACAAAAATACTTTGGCAATCTTGTTAGACACAGTTTCATCTACACAATATGCTAAGAAAGGAGACGAAGAAGTCTTCAGGAAATTTTTCATCACTTCTCTAGCTTATGATTTCCTAATGTCTTCTTAACTCAAGCCTATACCACTGTCAGAGTCAACAAAATCAAGAAAGAGTATTAACAGAATAAAAAAGGGACTAACAGTCCAATGTCAATAGAAGAACTGCATTTCCATCTGTTCCTCACCCCTTTATATAAAGAGGTTGGCAATTTCTCAAAGAACTTAAAACAAATTACCATTTGACACAGAAATCTCATTATTGGGTATCTACCCAAAGGAATGTAAATTGTTTCACCAAACAACACATCGACACCTAAATTCATGGCAGCACTATTCACAACAGTGAAGATATGGAACCAACCTAAATTCCCATTAATGGCTGACTGGAGAAAGAAAACGTGGTATGTATACACCATGACATACTATGCAGCCATTAAAGAATGAGATCATGTCTTTTGCAGCAACATAGATGGAAGTGGAGACTGCTATCCTAAGTGAATGCAGGAACAGAAAACCAAATACTGCATGTTCTTTCTTACAAGTGGGCACTAAACATTGAGTACACATTGACACAAAGATGGGAACAAACACCAGGCCTATTTGAGGATCCACCAAGCAGATTGAATTCAAACCCAACCAATAAATAAATACATAAAGTCTAATTTTTTTTTCTACTTTGCTTGATGGAGAACCACTTCCAAGTAATCTTCTCAGAAGAAAGCCTTAATATATGTAGGGGGAAAATATCCTCTATTCCATACCTCTGCCCTTACAGGTGTTCAAAATGCAAACTACCATACTAAAATTCTGAGAATTATTTCAGTGAAGAAATATATCTATGCCTTTAACTCATCATATTTGAAAATTATTGGACGGAGAGCTCTATTTTCTACGGATTTAATACCAGTCATAACAACATTTCCAGGTTACATCTTGAGCAACTCTTTGGCATAAACAATAAATATACTTAGCAAAATTGTATTCCAAGATAATATATTTATTTAATTATTGTGCTAAATTAAATTACAAAGATCATAGTGTTACCAAATAGTTTTCCTGCACCAGAGAACATCTATACTGTAATACATATACATATATATATATAAAATTTATAACAATTTTACATCTGATATCACATGATTAGATTTTTTTCAAACAGATGTTTACGATAATGTGTTACAACATTTTAGGAATATTGTAAATTAGTTCTAATTGGCCTGCATTAATTGATTTAGTTTTTCAATCATCATGGCAGGCATGGAGACAAAATAATATTAATACACTTAATAATAATGATTTGTCATTAACATTTACTAAAACCTTTCTATTCACTTCACATGAGTTATCTCAGTTTATCCTGAATATTGCCCTATTGAGGTAGACTAACGATGTTCCTATCTTCCAGCATGGAAAACTACTGCTGAGATCAATTTGCCCAATGTCTCATCATTATTAAAACACATGACTGAAATTTGAAACTTAGCATTCTGGCTTCAGAATCTGGGCTCTTAAATGTATTACGTAGTAAAGCTAGTAATACAGAAATGAATAAGATAGACTTTCCTTAAAAAGTTTAAAGTCCAACGAGATAGCCAGGCATATAAATAGATATGCGAAATTAAGTGGATTATAACAGTAAAAGTTAAATGAGAAAAAAGAAGGGAACGTACATGAGTTGGTGGAGGAAAAATGAGTTTATCTGGCTAGTGTGGCATGGGTCATCTGGGTAGTGGTATTCAACAAAGAACAGATAATACTGGTGTGAGCTACAGAAAGAATTTAGAGTGATAATATAATTAATTTGAGAGACTATAAGTTGAAATCAAGGAGATCATGTAAAGCAAAAAGATAATATGAACACGGATAAATCCTGGGGAAATCAGCAATTAACCTGTGATATTAAGGAGTGGATGTACTTTTTGCTAATGTCTCCAATGAACAGCAAACATTAATCAATTCATTTATACTGCTCATTTGATAATATGGCTAGGTTATATGGGGAACAATATAAATGATAAAATAAATATATTTTTTAAAATTCTATAATGGATTTGGCATGCAGTTTTATTTGATTCAATTAACTTTGACAAATGTAACTTATAAAAGAAAAGAGTAGAATTTCTTATCAATCTGACTCTCTTTGTTAAGAATCAGATCAATTACAATTAATCTGTGATCTGTGAGTGGTCAGGGAGTAACTGCCAGAATGATGAGAAGTGCATTCTCAGGGCTCAACACACTAATGTCGTCCCTGCGATAAAATATTTTTATTGAAGTGCAAAGTAGCTTAGAGAGAATTATTAATGAAAGTCACATTTTACTGCAAAAGTAATATAAATTCAAATCTTTTCTAATTTCTCATATCAACTTTATAAAAATAGACAAAAATTTTCTAAATTAGCAAGAATATGAAATTAGAAAAGTGCTTTACAACTTTATTACAATTTAAGGTCTGATATAGCCTTTTTTTTCTACTCTAACTCAATTTCATGTACAAATGGGCATTTGTACATTTGGATGTGCTTAAGTATGTGAGGGGGTAAGCTGAGTATGTGTAAAACTAAATTGATAAGGCAATTTTTTGACAACATAGCCTCCTAGATGTAGCCATCAACAGTTTCATTTTATGTTTTTAAATAAATGACCTTTATGTTTCATAAAATATAATATTGCCCACTCAATTCCAATGCTTCAGACAGCTTTTCTCTACAGTGTGTACTCTCTGTACTGAAAAATGCTGGAGTACATATTTATTGAAAGCTGTCTCTGTTAATGATCAAAAAAAGTCAACACTTCCATTCATTTTTTTTTATTGTTTCAGGAATAATTGTGTCCTCACCTCCCTACCAGTTTATCTCATACTCACTCTGCCTTTCAAGAATATTGTTTGGTATCTAATATTTATAGAACATTCTCAACTGTTGAATTTTAATACAGCATTCCCATATTTTTCTTTCCTATATTGCTGATTCTTGACATCTAGCTTGCATTGTCTCTGTACTATCCCCTTTCTGTTATTACTTGCAATGTCTAGTTATGGAATACTATGCTTTATTCAGTGTTTAATGTTTTTTTTTCCAAGTTGGATAAATAAATATCAATTCAGTGAATTTTTCTAAATGGTAATTATGGCGAAAAAAAATTATGTTTCAAAGCATGGTTGCATTTAAACAGTAGTGGTTCTTTGGGCAGCTATGTGGAAAAGGTGACAATGGCATGTGTGAATCTTAATTCACATTATGAATGAGGATATGGTGTTTTCTAAGGTAGTGTTTGAAATAATTGTTAGCTTACATAAACCAGAAGAAAAAGAGATATTGTGTTGCGAATAAAGAGAAAGAGATAACTTTCATATTAATAGTATAAAATTAATCTACTTCACCATTTCATGTAATGTATTGAAAATCAATATTTAGAAAAGAAAAGTAAAAGTAGCTAATAAGGAAAAGTAGTTTGTCACTGGGAGGATTTTTTTCTCAATAAAGATATTTTCTGATTACCTCCAGAATGGCAAAAATCAAAATAATATGGCTATTTAACATAAAAATAAAATATTAGCAGAAGATACACTTAGTGCTTTGTGCTTCCTAAATTCTTAAGGTCTGTGAATAATATATTCCACAGTAAAAAAGGCATTGGCAGGTATATAAACTCTTTTAGTTGGGAGGAATCTGAAGAGAAGATATTGGATGATACGTGTTGAAAACTACTGTGTTTTAAAATCAGATAATACGTTAGCAAGCTAGCAAATTATCTTGGTCAACTATGTTATTTTATAAGTGAAAAAACAGGCCAAGAGAGATAAATAAATAGACCGGTGATGTATGCCAATAAAAGGTTTCATAACTTCTATATCAGGGAACATTTTAGTATGCCATGCTGCTACCTGTTTGTTTTACTGAGACCCTGAGACTACATAGCACAACAAATATGTGTTTTAGAACAAAGTGAGGAGAAGACTCTACTAAATTGGGGAATTCATCATTCTAGTAAAGTCATAGAAAAGAAAGATTTCTCTTTTCCCAGCAAGTAGGAGATAGAATAGAGAGGATGGTGTGGGGAAGAGGGAATGTTTTAGTAGCATATTGGATTCATTTTCCATTGAAGACTTCAAACATACTGGAAATTTGCTGCAGTGGATTCAGCACAAAATTTTGTAAGAGCAGAACTCTGCTGGTCCCCAATTTTTAAAAAACCTTTCAGAAATCAGCATGACTTCTGCTTCATAGATTCTCTAGATATTGAACAGCTTTTTGAAAGGTTAAAAAAAATCGTAGTGCTAGAAACCTGTGCAGGGCTATAGTTCACAAAAGGTGGGTCTCCTACTGTGCAAGGCAAGATCTTGCTGTGTAAGCCTCCTTAGAGCAGAATTTCAATTTTAAAGCAATCTGTGTGCCATGTTATTGTAAGATTTCCTTATTTCTCACAAATTACCTAACTTAAACCAAGTACTAACACAGAGTAATTCCCTTGACATATAGGAATAAAATATAAACACAAACATATAAATATATTTTTATGCATGAGAGAAAGTATTCATTTTATTTTTCAATGAAATTACAGATAATATCTTGTATGAAAGATTGCTAGAGCCTGAGAAATCTACAATGACAGATGCTTATTTATTTTTGGAATAAAACTTGTCAGGCTTTAACAGTCATCTATGAACTGAATTAATTTTTTATGCTCTAGTACCATTTTTTTGCCAAAGTAACTGCTTGACATTATAGAAGACTCATTTATTTAGGGAGATGTTTCTTATATGGGAAAAGGGATTATCCTATCTTTTCTGAGAATATGTGAGGTTTCTGCATTTTTAAAAATTCATCTGCCACAGTTAGATAATTTAATATGATTGTATCTCTAACTCTTTAATAATCAATAAATTATCTTTAGCAATAGAAATAGCTACTCATTTTACTTTACAGGTGTGGAACAGGAACATAGTCTGCAATGTGGAATATGAAGATAAATGTAGCAGTACTTGCTTTAGATAAGTAATATTGAATACCAAAGAAAATTATGGCCAAACTATCAAAGATGAATAATAGCACATATAGAATTTGATTAATAGTATAAAATAATAAAAAAATCTTGTGGTTTGTAATAATCAGATCTGAGATAAAACAAATTATACATCTTGTCCTCATTTTATAAATATAACTATTATTGACTGTAATTAGTCATCATTTTTGTAATATTACTTAAAAGTTCAGTACTAATACGTAGTGTTATAGCAAACTGAAAACTTTGGAACAGAATAAAATGTTTAATACATTGAAGATTATAATTTAAAAATAATATTCAATGCATTCTAACTTCAAATACAAATAGACATCAAAATATAAAGTTTGAGTGCCAAATTATTAGCTCCTCTTTTTGCATTTTTTCTATAAATCACACCAATTTTTGACAACACAAACCAAGGATTCTTTAAAAAGAACATTATTTATGTTAAAAGGGGAAAAGTGAATTAGAGAAAGATTATATTCACAGAATAGTGAATGAAATTTATCAATTATCACAAGTTCAGGTCATCACATAAACCTATTATAATTGCTTTTTCATAGACTTTTAGCTTTTATATCACAAGGCAAAATTTTTCTATTTAAAAGTATCAATGATATTGTGAATATCTTTATGCTCTCTCCATCTCTATTATTCAAGTAGAGTTCTTCACATAATTGCCTTTATCACATTTATGTTCCCTAGAATGATTAGGAAGATAATTACATTATGTAATCACCCAGTCTCTACTTGTTCTAGTGTATTATATTTGATTCTGCTTATGTAATATATATTTTGGGTCAAAATAGTTTTTCCTGTGTACTGTTTGGTACAATCATTCCACTATAGGTCAGCTTCCCTATCTCAAAACATTAGGACCTCCATCCTACCTTTGACTACCATGGATTATTGCAACACAAAGTATATTTAAATAATTAATGAATGCAGAAATGCTCTTTATTTTTAAATAATTATATTTAATTTAGAGGATGTAATTTGCTATAGATCTTTCAAAATGACTATCTATATGGAATCATATGGTTGGTGAAAGTGCAATTCAAAGCTCCTTTGTTGTGCAAGTGTGGTATCTAGACAATTCAAAGATCAGTTTTAGCCTGTTTCCTTTACCAGGAAGCTGTTTCTCTTCAAGCCTTGCCTCCACAGGTAGCTGGAATCTCAAATTGGTGAGTAGGAAACAGATGACTACATGTTTCAGACGACTTGTTCACTGGGTAATTGTCAATAATTATAACTAAGCTTATTCATAAAGGAGAGGATTCTACACCCTGGGCAGTGTTCTAAAAGCATTAGGACGTGAATTCAACAGCCTCACAAGACCTGCATCTCCTGTTTTGGGTATGGAGAGAATGATCCGCACAGCTCGTTTCCACTAGTAGGTATATGTAATGATGGTCCAGAGAACTGTGGTGCTATTCTCTGTGCTTGGCTTATTGATAGTCTATGGTTTCCCTTTGGGGAAACAGAGGAAAGTCTTATGTCTTGGAGAACACCAAGTAATATCGGCATTGACTCTGTAGGTATGGCACACTGACACTCAAGCCTATTTCCTTATTTTTAATAATGTAAATTTAAAAATCATACAAGTGATACAAAAGGTGAACAGTTCCTTTCTACCACAGAAACAGGTCAGCTTGTGGCTACTACTAAGACCTCAATACTAATTCATAGGTTATGCGTACTATGTACTAACAAAAATTAAAAATAAAACTTTTTCATGAAAGAATGCATAGGCCATAATAATGTACAAAGAACATTAATATCTGTGGAAATTTAAGCTAATTATCTGTGTTCCCTCTTTACTAGCTTTTTAACAAAAAATTTTGTTCTGCTTGAATAGGTTCTAATTTTATACAAACTTTATTTGCTTAGTTAATTACTTTTGCTTCTGAAGTTATTTCTCTAAAGAAATTACTAGCAGTTTGGAAAGCATGCTGTTCAGAATTGTTTTGACATATGTGGAAAGAAAAACTGATGCTGAAAATATCAAACAAATGCCTTTAGTTTGGAACATTCATCTTTAAACATCTGTTAATACAATTGGTATTGCAACAGAATGCAAACAAATTTCTCACTTTTGAACCCCAGTAGGGCTGAAACATATAAAATTCATAACAAGTCAGACGTGCCCTAGACTCAATTCCCAAGAATGCTCTTTGCCCAGGCTCACCAATAGACCACTTGGAACATACAAACCTCTACTTAAAATTGTATCCTGAATTTATGATTTGAAAACTTGCTATTTGTGGTATGCTTTAATCAGCATTCTCGTCTTATATTTTGACCATCTCAGATGACAGCCTTTAAAAATCATAAGTACTATTATTATTTACACATTACTAAAGAACTATTATCTCAGTTGAGCTCTTTGGAAAATAACTACAATAAATTTACTAACTTGCTACTCATAATTCTAAGTTGTGTTTGTCTTACTTTAGCTGCAGACTTTTTGTCTTTTACTTTTCATTTTTTCACCCCTCATACAGTGTCTTAGAAGATTCAATTTTCTTTGTTGAGGAAACACACAGAGCAAATTTCCATGTAAGTTATTTCATCTTCTTTAAAGCCATCCCAAAACCAGAAGCATGGCTTTTGACTTCATCCATGACCCCAGTATTTGCAGCAAGTACGTTCAGAGTGAGAAGCTAGTAGGCAGGACTGCAATGACAATGTCTCTCTGTTGTCCTCACAAAGCAGCTACCTGAACGCACTCTTTAAATGTGTTTCAGAAGCCTGTAACAAGCCACAAAGTGCTATCACTTCTTACAGCTCATTAAGGCATTTCATTTGATGACGTCATTGTGTTGCTATCAGCAAAAACCATACGCTGTGATTTAAAAAAGAATAGAGGTTATCTATCAGTTTTAATTAAAAGACTATCGTGACATACTAAAGAGCAGTGTCCCCAGAAGGCTAGCCCCTCAAATTGCTAATTAACACACTCAACTAGATAATGTAAAGACACGTGACTTTATTACTAATGTCACAACACCCACAATAACAATTAAATAAGATGTTCATTAACTTACCATGCTATGTAGAATCTCAACGTTTATATTGATTTCTAAGTGTTTTCAATTTTCAATTGTGAATTTGAGGAATTTATTGAAAGTAACGTTAACAAACATTAAAACATTTGACTCACTCAAAATTCAATATCATACAGCATCTTCAATAATTGTAACCTCAGACATTCTAGATTGTTTTACTTTCTAACTTAATATTAGTGCAGGAGCATATAGTATTGTTTCACAGTGACTTACATACTACAAATTCAGAATGTATATTCCAAATTTGTTACAGTAGTTTTAATTATCTCATATTAGGTGGGCTTTTTGTTTATACATTTGTCTTTCTCTTTTGAAATTCAAGTCCATGAGAGCAGATACTTGTTTATTCCCTGTTGTATCCAGTCTCATTCCTAAGCTTAGGAGAGTACCTGATATATTTGTCCAATAAAAAATTAATAAATTTAATATTGTGGCACTATTTCATGAGATTATATAATTTATAATAATTTAGTTGTTTTCAAGTTATTGTTTTGACAAATATCTTTTTAATAGAATATATTGAATTATTCAGAGTGAAAAAATATGAGATATTTAACAACTTCAAATGTTTTTCAGGAAAGTAAGGTATTTTCATTATGACTAACAAAGTATACCTTTATTCCCAGAAATCTCTAAACCTTTGCTTAAACTGATCAATTTAATTTTTCGCATTTCACTAACTTTTGTAGTGCTTTCTTATGTTCAAATTTGAGTTTCTCTAAATTCTTGAATACACATACGTATCTTGTTTCGTTATATAAAATGAATGTGTAAAATATGCCTGCACGTGTATATGTATATTCTTGGACAATTTGACTCTGATGTTTTCAACAATTATCCCAAATATCTGCTTCAACCTGCTCATTATTGTGCATTCATCACAATCACGCTGATTATTTTAACACATGACTATTTAAATTGTATTTACTAAGTTTGTAATGTAATAAATAAATTTGTAATGGATGTCTTTAAAACATACCATTGTGTATGATATCTGCAGAAATAACAGTATAATCAACATAAAGATATAAATCAACTTTATGCACAGAAGGAAATATAACTTGAATTGCAATATTAATATTACCTGTAAATACAATAAAGTTAATGTTCAAAGCTACAGAATATTATTTTGATTGCTCTTTTCTAACGCTATTAAAAAATCCACCCTGACCAGCCTTTTGTTTATACAAACATCCCCCACTCCGTATATTTGATATATCCTTTTCTCTTTTTTCTTTCTTTCTTTCTTTTTTTTTTTTTGAGACAGAGTCTTGTTCTATCACCCAGGCTGGAGTGCACTGGTTCAATCTCTGCTCACTGCAACCTCTGCCTCCCAGGTTTAAGCTATTCTCCTACCTCAGCTTCCCAAGTAGCTTGGATTACAAGGGTGCAATGTCACGCCCAGTTAATTTTTGCATTTTTTAGTAGAGATGAGGTTTGCCATGTTGGCCAGGCTGGTCTTGAACTCCTGACCTCAAGTTATCCGCCCACCTCAGCCTCCCAAAATGCTGGGATTATAGTCATTAGCCACCGCACCCAGCCCTGATATATCGTTTTCTATTTCTCTCAAAAGCATTAGATTGGAGGGATGGTTGTTTGTCTTATTAGAAAAATGTATTCACAAAAACATACAGTGACAGTAGTACAGATGGAAAGCACATATTCTACCAAAAGTTATTTATGGGGAATTATAAGTACATTGGATCATTTTTCTGATTAACTAGAAGTAAAAATATTTTTAATTTGTCTTTAAATTTATTTATTTACTTATTTATATCATATTATTTATTTATTTATTTTTGAGACAGGATCTCACTCTGTCGCCCAGGCTGCACCACAGTGGCACAATCACTGTTCACTGCGGCCTCCACCTCCCATGCTCAAGTGTTCCTCTCACCTCAGCCTCCTGAGTAGATGGGACTATAGGCACATGCCACCGCCCCAGCTAATTTTTTTTTTTTTTTAATTTTGTAGAGACAGGGTCTTGCTATGTTACCCAGGCTGGTATTGAACTCCTGAGCTCAATAAATCCTCCCACCTCAGGCTTCAAAAATCCTGGGATTAAAGGCATGAGCCACTGTTCCTAGCTTAAATTTGTTTTTTTTTAAGCATTGCTCTGTGATAACTTTATAGATAATTATTGAAGTAAACATGTAATATAGTCAATCTTTTAATCCAAATAAACATAGCTACCATTTCAAAGAAGAGTAAGAATAAAGGTGAGTGTGTGCATATATATGTTAGCTAAATTATGTATTATACATAATATATTAATTATATATTATAACATATATATGTTAGCTAAATTACTCATCAAGGTAGACATGCATACTTTAGGTTGATGCACACTCATAGTTATTTGTTTACTATATAGAAAATTGGTTTCAAGATTATCTCACTGCAAAACTGTAAAAATTTTTATCATTTTTTGTTCTTTTTTTTTTTTGAAACGGAGTCTCACTCTGTCGCCCAGGCTGGAGTGTAGTGGCCCAATCTCGGCTCACTGCAAACTCCGCCTGCTGGGTTCACTCCATTCTCCTGCCTCAACCTCCCGAGTAGCTGGGACTACAGGTGCCTGCCACCATGCCCAGCTAATTTGTTTGTGTTTTTAGTAGAGACGGGATTTCACCATGTTAGCCAGGATAGTCTAAATCTCCTGACCTCGTGATCCTTCCGCCTTGGCCTCCCAAAGAAATTTTTATCATTTTTAAGATCCCATAACTGAGTTGTCTAAATAACAAGCCCTGATTTATGCATGTAAAGTTTTATATAGTCTTCTAAATTCACTATATATAGTATGAGTTTTCAACCCTTGTTACTCAATATGTTAAAATGTTAATTAGATCAATGTTTCTTGTTCCAAAGTAGTGAACCATTGAAATGAAGCAAATAATCTGTAACCCAATGATTAATAATGAGCGTGTATAAACAATTTATACATTGCAACATTCTCACTTCGACTTTTGATATCTTTCTTTGAGTAGAAGAGTAATATAATATCAAATCAAGCTCATTCATTCATTCAAAAATATTTTAATCACTGTTTCATATACTCCTAATGAGTGTGTTACCTGTTATATATAATAGCAAAGAAAAATAATAATTTAATTCTCTGAACCATTGTTCAAAGATTGTTGACATAAACAATCAAATTTGACCCATTATCTTTCTTTAGAACACATGACAGTCTTATTATGGCTCAAGGACATTTTGTGAACTCAGCAACGTCATCAGCAAACTATTTTATCTGCCACTTGCCACTTGCATTAGCAAACATTTTGTTTTATCCAACTTTATCTTTAAAAAGATAATTATAAGCTTGACCTAACTTCCTTCTTATTAAAGCCACTTTTACTTGCATTTCTCTGATGCACAATTGAAAGCTGTTTCGCTGGTAAACTACAAAAATTAACTTCTTTCAAAAATGAGTACTATGAAATTGTACTTGATAATGCATAGAACAAAGTTTTTAAGTGTGAAAAATTTTAAATGTTGAATAAATTTTTTTTTTGTTATTTTGTGTAATTCCCGTCCCATGGATCTTACTTTACATTGTTGTTAAACACAAGTAATGTATCCATTTTCAAGATAATCTAAGTTATTTAAAATAAATTTTAAAGACCCAAAACAATTAATTGCAAGAAGTTAAGGTACTGCCTTTGTAAAGCAACAGGCAATTTTGGAAACAACTTGAAAGTGATTAAATTTCTCAAATAGATTATACTCCTGTTTAATTATCCTTAAAAAAGAGATTCTTTTTATTTTATAGAGAAAAATATGAATCATGTTAGCATGTTTCTACATATGTATAGGAATGCAACAATATCCACTACCCCAAAGATAAAAGTTACAATATGAGGAATTAAATAAAAAATTGCCAGTCATTCAAAAAAGCATTAAAATATGACCCAAAATAATAATATAATAAATCAATTACAACTTCCCACAGGTGTAGTAAATTGTAGGATTATTAAAAAAGGACATTTAAAGATTTATTATAACTATATCCCATATAGTCAAGAGAATAGAAAAAAGAATGGACAGGTAGAGTGGAAACAAGAAAGATATAAAAGACCCAAACTGAACTTCTAGTAAAAGAAACTCCAGTGACTGAAATAAGAAAATACACTGCATGAAATTAATAACAGATTAGACATTGCAGAAGGGAAGATCAGTTAACTTAATAACAAAGTAAAAGCAATATCCAACATAACATGGATAAAAAAGGAACATTTACAAATGCATAAAGCGTTAGTGACCTAGAAGATAACTTCAGATGCCGTTGTAATACCTGAAGGAAAAAAGAGAAGATGAAGGCGAACACATTAAAAATTGAGGAAATACAGCTACAATTTATCAAGTTAGATTAAAACATCTAAATTCATATTGAAGCAGCTCAACAAGCCCAAAGCACAAGAAACATACAGAAAAATACACCAAGTCACATGACAATAAACTCAAAAACAGTAAATATTAGAAATTCATAAATGATCACAGAGGAAAAAGACATATACAGAGAATAAAGACAAGGATTAGAACAGATCACTTGTTAGAAATAATATAAGCCACCGGGCGTGGTGGCTCAAGCTTGTAATCCCAGCACTTTGGGAGGCCGAGATGGGCGGATCACGAGGTCAGGAGATCGAGACCATTCTGGCTAACCTGGTGAAACCCTGTTTCTACTAAAAAATACAAAAAATTAGCCAGGCGTGATGGACGCCTGTAGTCCCAGCTACTCCGGCGGCTGAGGCAGGAGAATGGTATGAACCCAGGAGGCAGAGCTTGCAGTGAGCTGAGATAAGGCCACTGCACTCCAGCCTGGGTGACAGAGCAAGACTCCACCTCAAAAAAAAAAAAAAGAAAGAAAAAAAGAAAAAAAGAAATAATATAAGCAAAAATACAGCTGAGAATTTTATTTGAAATAGTAAAAGGCAAAGAAATAACCTCTGTGGCTATCATTCCTTACCCAGAATAATATATTTCAAAAATGAAGAAAAAATAAAGACTTTTTTTCTGACATGAAAGTGTGAAAAGAATAATCACCAGCAGAATTACACTACAAGGAGGGAATCCTAAAATAAGTCTTACAAGCAGAAGTAACATGATATCAGATGGATATTGGGTTAAAAAAAAATAAAACTCAAACACCAGAAACAGAGCAGTGACTCTGTATGTAAGCATAAAGATTTCTGAAGGGATTAATGGTTGTCTACAGGAAAAGTAAGAAAACTGTTTTGTTGTAGAATTATGTAAAAATAAAATCTGTGGCAACAATAGCTAAAAAAACAGAGGAAAGAAGTCTGAAAACTATGACTTTCACTATATATGAAATTATATGAGTTGATAATAGTCTGTGATAGGAAAATTTGCCACTGGGTGTGGTGGCTCATGACTGTAATCCCAGCACTTTGGGAGACTGAGGCGGGTGGATCACCTGAGGTCAGGAGTTTGAGACCAGCCTGGCCAACATGGTAAAACCCCATCTCTACTAAATCTACAAAAATTAGCTGGGCTTGGTGGCGGGCTCTTGTAATCCCAGCTACTTAGAAGGCTGAGGAAGGAGAATCGCTTGAACTTGGGAGGCGGAGATTGCAGTGGGCCAAGATTGCGCCATTGCACTCCAGCCCAGACGACAAAAGTGAAACTCCATCTCAAAAAAAAAAAAAAAAAAGAAAAAAGAAAGAAAGAAAACATGCATACTTTAAACCTCAACATAAACCAGTGAATATCAAAACAGAGTTATAATCTATTAGTTTTTTCTTGCTGCATAACAATATACCATATGCTCAGTAGCTTTCAACAATTTATATTCATTATTTTACAGTTGCCTGGTGTTAGAAGTACAGACATGTTTTAGCTGGGCTGTCTGGATAGGGCATCACAAGACTACAATCAACATGTCAGTTAGGATTGTGTTCTCATCTAAATCCAAAGATCCTCCTCCAAACTCACATGACTGTTGGCAGAATTTATTTCCTTTCTAGCAGCTTTCTTCTTAAAAGTCAGCAGGAAAGTGTCTTTCTGATCCCCAGATTATCTATTAAAGGACCTATCTGATTAAGCCATGCCCATTCTGGATTATTTACCTTTGATTGACTTAAAGTTAACTAATTAGGGGGGCCTTAGTTACATCTGGAATTTTTTTTTACAGGTTCCTTAAATGTATTCTAATCATAGGAAACAGAAAAGGGAGTAGTAATAGCTATACTTAATAAAATAGACTTTAAATCAACAACAGTAAAAAATGACAAAGAAGGTTACGATATAGTCCTGAAGGGATCAATCCAATGAGAGGATATAACAATTCTAAATGTATATGCACCAAACACTGGAGCATCCAGGTTGATAAAACAAATGTTACTAGATCTGAGAAAAGAGAAAGATAGGTATATAATAATAACAGGGGATTTCAACATCCTACTGACATCATTAGACTGATAATCAAGGCAGAAAACTAACAAGGAAATACTGGACTTAAATCAGACTTTAAACCAAATGGACCTAGCAGACATTTACAAATCACACTACCCAACAACTACTGAATATACATTCCTCTCATCAGTGCATGGAACATTCTCGAAGATACATCATATGTTGGTCCATAAAACACAACTTGATAATTTTTTTTAAAATATAAGTTATATAAAGTGTCTCATCAGAGCATAGTGAAATAAAACTAGAAATTAATTCTAAGAGGAAATCTTAAAACAACACAAATTAATGGAAAGTAAACAACATGCTCCTGAATAATTTTTGAGTCAATGACAAAACTAAGGTGAAAACTTAAAAATATTTTGAAACAAATAAAAATAGAGACACAGCATAGCAAAACCTTAGATACAACAAAAGCAGTGCTAAGAGGGAAGTGTATAGCATTAAATGTCTAGATCAAAAGAAATACAGATCATAAATTAATAACCTGATGACACACCTCAAAGAATAAGAAAAACAAGAAACAACCAAACACAAAGCTAGCAGAATAAAATAAATTACAAAGGTCAGATCAGACCTAAATGAAATTGAGAAAAATATACAAAGGATCAACAAAGTTAAAAGTTGGTTATATGAAAAGATAACCAAAATTGATAGTCTGCTAGACCATCTAAAAAAATAAGAGAAATTTTAAAAATACACACGTACAAAATCTAGAAATGAGAAAAGAAGCATGAAAACTGATACCATAGAAACACAAAAGACCATCAGTGACTACTATGAAAAACTGTGCTCACAAACTAGAAAATCTAGAGGAAATGGGTAAGTTCAGTAAACATACAACCTTTCAAGATTAAACCAGGAAGAAATAAAAATGCTAAAGAGACTAATAACAAATATGAGATTGAATCAGTAATAAAATTCAGCAACAATGACAACAAATACAAAACAAAATCAGGTAAATTCACAACCAAATTCTACAAAATGTACAAAGAACTGACACCAATCCTGTAGAAATTGTTCCAAAAACTCCGAGAAGATAATTCTTCCCATCTCATACTTTGAAGCCAGAATCATCCTAATAGAAATCCAAGCAAGGACACACAATGAGAAAGACAACTACAGATCAACCTCCCTGATGAACACAGATTTAAAAACCCTCAAAAAAAAAAAAAAAAAAAAAAACTAGCAAACCAAACCCGATAGCACATCAAAACAGTAGTATGTCATGATCAAGTGGGTTTTATTCCACATAAAAAAGGATGATTCATTCTATGCCAGTAAAATGTAATTCACCACATAAACAGAATTAAAAACAAAAGCAATCTGATTATCTCAATGGATGGAAAATAAACAGAATTAAAAACAGAAGCAATCTGATTATCTCAATGGATGGAAAAAAATTGATAAAATTCAACCTTTCATTCATGATTTAAAACCCTTTAAAAAACTAGATATAGAAGGAATATGCCTCAAAATAATAAAAGCCATATACAATAGCCCACAGCCAACATCATACTACACAGAGAAAAAATTGAAAATATTTCCCCTAAGAAATGGAAGAAGACAAGGATACTCACTTTCACCACTCCTATTCAACATTGCATTGGAGATCCTAGCCAGAGCAATCAGGGCAGAGAAAGAAATAAAAGGTATCCAAATAGGAAAAAAAGGAAGTTAAATTACTTGTTTACTGACAATATAATCTTGTAGCTAGAAAATCTTAAAGACTCTACCAAAAGACTTCTAAATTTGACAAGTGAATTCAGTAGCAGTTCAGAATACAAAATCAACATACAGAGGTTTGTATAATTTCTGCAGACCAGTAACAATCAAACTGCATACCAAATCAAGAGGTCAATCCCACTTACAATAGTTATAAAAGAGAATATATTTAACTGAGGAGTTAAAAGATGTATACAAAGAAAGCTACAAAACACTGATGAAAGAAATTGTAGATGACCCAAACTGAAAAGCATCTCAGGCTCATGAATTGGAAGAATCTAAATTGTTAAAATAATCATACTCACCAAAGCAATCTACAAATTTAATGCAATTTCTGTCCAAATACCAATTCTGTTTTTCAGGGAAAAAAATCATAAATTTCATATGAAAACAAACAAACGAACAAAAAAAGAGCTTGAACAGTTAAAGATATCATAAACAAAAAGAACAAAACTAGAAGTTTCACAGTACTTGATTTTAAATTATATTGCAAAGTTACAGTAAACAAAACAACATAATCTAGTATAAAAATACACATATAAATCAGTGGAACAGAATGAAGAGCTGAAAAATAAAGCCATACCTACATCCACATACCAAGTAATCTTTGACAAAGTTAGACAAAAACATACACTGGAAAAAAAAAAAAAAACCCTCTTAAATAAATGGTGCTGGAAAATTTTCATTTTTACATGCAGAAAAATTTAATTGGACCACATCTTTCACCATATACAAAAATTAGCTCAAGGTTAATTAAATACTTAATGCAAGACCTTAAGCTATACAAGTCCTAGAAGAAAATCTCTCCTGTACATTGGCCTAGGACAGGAATTTATGACTAAGACCTCAAAAGCTAATGCAACAGAAACAAAAATAAACAAATGGACTTAATGAAACTAAAAATCTTCTGGCTGCAAAAACAATAAAAGAGTGAATAGAAACCTGCAGAATGACAGAAAATATTTGCAAATTATTCATATGATAAAGGACTAATGTCCAGATTCTATAAGGAACTCAACAAAATATTCATTAAAATGTGTGCAAAGAACATAAACATTTCAGAAAGAAGACACAAATGGCTAAGAAGCAAATCAGAAAATGCTCACCTTTACTAATCAGAGAAATCAAAATTAAAACAATAAGATATCATCTTACACCAGTCAGAATAGCTATTATTAAATATCAAAACTTAACAAATGTTGGCAAGGATGTGAAAAAAAGGTAATGCCTACACATTGTTGGAGGGGAATGTAAATTAATACAACCTTTACGGGAAACGGTATGAAGATTTCTTAGAAAACTAAAAATACGTCTACCATTTGATTTGGCATTCTCCCCTCCTGGGTATCTAGCCAAAGGATAATAAATCACTATATTAAAAAAATACCTACACTGGCATGTTTATTGCAGCACTATTCATGAAAGCAAAGATACAGAATAAATCTAAGTGTCCATAAATGGATGAATGGATAAAGAATAAGTGATGTATATTTATTTGTATCTATATATCTATATATACATCTGTATCTATTGGTATATATATTTATATCTATATGCATACCAAATATATAAATCTATATATATACCACATTTGTTTATCCATTCATCTATATATACACACATACATATGTATCCACATATATACATATATACACACACCACATTTTCTATATCCATTCATGTATATAATATACATTATATATATGAATATATTATTATTCATATATAATATATATGTGTTATATATATATAAAAAGAATAAATTCACTGCAAATAGAAGTGTATACATAAAATAAATCATTATATTAAAAAAATACCTACACTGGTATGTTTATTGCAGCACTATTCACAAAAGTAAAGATATGGAATCAATGTAAGTGTCCATAAATGGATGAATGGATAAAGAAAAGGTTATATTTGTTATATACAAAGATATAATATCCTAATGGTAATAAAATGAGAGTAGTATTGACTATATTAATATCAGATAAAATATCTTTTCATAGCAAACAATATTATTAGGAAGAAATAAAATAATTTTTAATGACAAATGGATCAGTTTGTCAAGATGACAGAAGGATGTGAAACAGTTTTGCATATCATAGTAGAGCTCCCATATACTAATCTACATATAGACAAATCTGACAAGTTTTTGGGAGGCCGAGACGGGCGGATCACGAGGTCAGGAGATCGAGACCATCCTGGCTAACACGGTGAAACCCCGTCTCTACTAAAAAATACAAAAATCTAGCTGGGCGAGGTGGCGGGCGCCTGTAGTCCCAGCTACTCGGGAGGCTGAGGCAGGAGAATGGCGTAAACCCGGGAGGCGGAGCTTGCAGTGAGCTGAGATCCAGCCACTGCACTCCAGCCTGGGCGACGAGACTCTGTCTCAAAAAAAAAAAAAAAAAAAAAAAAAAAAAGAATTTAAGTAATTCATACATAATATGCTCTAAAATTGAGTTAACTTGGAAATCAGTAACACAAAATATCTAGAAAATGACAAATATTCGGAAATTAGTAAGACTTCCAAATAGCTCATATGTGAGAGAATAAGTCAAACAAAAAATAGAAAATAATTAAATGAAATTTCCTTTACAAATTTAAAAATTGTGGTTTCCAACTAAAGTAACAGTTACACTGGAAAATGCAACACTGTGTGCATATTAAAAAGAAAGAAATATTTCAGATTAATACCTTTGGCTCCTACCTTAAAAAAGAAAGATCAGATGAAACCCAAATTTGAAGAAATGAAAAAATAAAGATTAGAACAAAAATCTGTGAAATATGTTTTAAAATAGAGAACATTAATAGCAACATAGCTGGTTCTTTTAGAAGATCGTTGTGAACATCTAGAAAAACAATTGGGAAAAAGAAAAAGAGAACACAAATTCCCAATATCAGGAATGAAATTGATACAGATTTACAAATATACAAACAGCAAAAACTTATAGAAAAAATGAAAAGAGACATATCTACATTCATAGTTTCAAATTATAGTAACATTTTAACAGAAAAAATATGCATATAGTCGATGGCCATATAGAACAAGAACAGTCAATGGAGATCTAGGTCATTTTAACACTAAAATCAAATAATCTAATTAATATTTTTAGAAGACATCACCCAACAACATCAAAATACACACTCCTTAAGGTGAACACAGATTTTCAACAAAAAGACTATAAAATACGGCTCAATACATTTCAAAAAACAATTGCTATGATACAATGTATATTTTTACTGATCAAACAAATGAAAACTAGTATTCAATAACAAGAAGTTATCTAGAAGATACCCAAATATTCAGAAATTAAATATATATCTGAATACCACTAGGATTAAAACAGATAGCTTAAGGGAAATTAATTTCAATTGAATGATTATAAAAATACAGTACAATTTTTGGATTGCAGCAAAATAATTTTAAGGAAAATTGTTAGGTATAAATGTTTCTACTAGAAAATTAATTTTAGATCAATTTTCTAAATTTCTAAATTAAAAAGTAAACTATACCAAAACAATTAAAAACAATTTAAACAGAAGAAACATAATTAAAAAGGAATATGCACAAGATATTCATTTTTAATAACCCCAAACTGTAAATGATCAAATGTACATCAATAAGAGAATGTATAATTTTTTTCTATATTTATATATTGAAATCCTACTAAAAATTTTGAAAATTCATGAAATACACAAAAGCACCAATGAATCTCAAAAACATTATATTGAATAAGAGAAATCAGACAGATAATAGGATATAACGTATGTGTTCATTTGTATTGTTTAAGAACAAAACTCAGAACTAATTTCTGGTGCCAGAAATCGTAATATTGATTTCCTGTGGTGAATGGGAACTAAGTAGAGTGAGCATGACGGACGTTTCGGGAGCGATGGAAATGTTCTACATCTTAATTAGGTTGTTGGTGATGTGTGTTTACATTCATCAAACCTCATTAAATTGTGGAAGTAGAATATCTGTATTTTACTGTTTAAAATTTGTCCGCAGTAAAGATACGTATTTGGTTACCATTGCTAATTAAGTCAAATGAATGTTCTGATGTTACCTCTATATAGAACTATTATTTTACATTATATAGATGCACTGTGAGTACTTTTGCTATAGTTTTCAAACTATTCTGTAAAAATAAGATGGCAAGAATATATTAACAGATCTTTACTCAGGAAGCAACTGTTTAGCAATCTGTTAGTGCTGCTCTAACAAAACACCTAGGACTGAGTAATTTTTTAAAATTTAATCCATCTTTAATTTTTTTTATTATACTTTATGTTCCAGGGTAATTTTTAAAGAACATAAACTCATTTCTCTTAGCTCTGGAAGCTAGAAGTCCAAGATCAAAGCACTGGCAAGTGTGGTGTCTGATGAGAGCCTGATCTGTACTTCCAAGATGGTGCCTTGTTACTGCATTCTCTGGAGGAGAGAAATGCTGTGTCCTCACATGAAAAAAAGGAAGGAAGGGTAAAAGGAGACAAATTCCCTCCATCAGCCCCCTTTGTAACTTGTGGGGAAGGGGGAAGTTTCACAATCTAAACATTTTCCAAAAGGCCCTACCTCTCAACACTGTTGCACTGGGGATTATTTTCCATACATGAATTTTGGGGACACAGTCAAACCATAACTACCGATATTAAAGTTATTTTGGAGGATCAAATAGATGTCTTCCTTTCTAAGAGTATCAATTTTATTTATTTTTATTTTGAGGCCTAATTATTCTTTTCTTGTCTTTGTAGAAAGTCAAGAAATCAATAGATAATCAGTAATATACCACAAAGAGACCTGAAATCATGTAATTAATTACGGGTCCTTAAAAAACTTGTTCTTGCAATTAATTCATTTATGTATTCATACATTTAGCAAGAATATAAGTTTTTGTGAAGTTTCTAGATTTGTTCAGCCACTATAGATCTATTGATGAGCACAAATAAAAGAATGTATCACTGTGGAATCAATTTTCATCTGTTCTATAATTTTTCATTGCTTATTTTTAAAAGGATAGCAAATTTTATTTGAGTTGAAGTACAAGCAAATATAATATTACTTCATGTATTTATTGAATGAGGCTTTTGCTATATGTCACTATCAGTCAGTGTTATTGTATCCCTTTATTTGCTTATTCCGAATAATTTTCTTATATATTCATAGGTTGGCTTACAATAAGAGGAAACAAAGACATCTACAAATATATTATTTGTATTCTGTAAGTTCTCTATTACACACATTTACAAATCCAGGTTTTTATGTATAGGAAGTATATAGACATTGTATATTTGTGCTACTGTGCTATTGGTAAATTTTTATTTATTATTTATTGTCTAGTCAATACACTATGATTGTATATATTTATGTGGCACAAATTGATGTTCTGATTCAGGTATATGTTATATAATGATCCAATCAGGGTAGTTAGCATATCCATCGCTTCATCCATGTATCATTTATTTGTTGTGAGAACATTTAGAAGACTCTGTTTTACTTATTTTGTAGGTAGGCATTACCTACTTTATAACCATTAGCTACAATGACTTCCTGTTGACCACTGTCACCCTACTGCACAATAGGACACCGGAATTTATTTCTTCTAATTGTAAGTGTGTACTTTTTGACCAACCTCTCTTCGTCTTCTTCTCCCTCCTCCCTTCCTCAGTCTCTAGTAAACACTATTCCATTCTCTATATCTATATTACAAACTTTGTTTTAGATTCCACATGCATGGGAGATATGTCTTATTACACTAAACATAATGTTCTCCTGGTTCATCCATATTATCACAATTGTCAGAAATTCATTTTCAAAGGATAAATGATATTCCACTGTGTATATATACACCATATTTTCTTCATTCATTGATTGTTGAACATTTAGGTTGACTCTATATCTTGGCTATTATAAACAGTGCTGAAATAAACATGGCAGTGCAGACATCTCTTCAAAATACTAATTCAATTTTCAGGGGATATATATCCAGTAGTTAGATTGCTGGATCATACAGTAGTTCTATTTTTAATTTTTTGAGGAACCTCCATACTGATTTCCATAATGGCTGTACTAATTTACAGTTCCAACAGTGTGTAAGTGTTCTCTTTTCTCTATATCCTTGCTAACACTTGTTTACTTCATTTTTATTGGAGCCATTTTAACTGGAGTGAACTGTATCTCATTGTAGTTTTTACTTGCATTTTCATGATGATCAGTGATGCTGAGCATTTCTTTCATATACTAGTTAGCCATTTATATATCTTCTTTTGAGAAATGTATATTAAGGTATTTGCTCATTTTTAATCAAGGTATTTAAGTTTTTTTTTTTTTTTTTTTTTTTTTTTTTTTTGGCTGTTAATTTGCTTATACAGCCTGGATATTTACCTCTTTCAGATGTATACTTTGCAAATATTTTCTCTCATTCTGTAGTTTGTCTTGTCACTCTTAATTGTTTCATTTGCTGTGCAAAAGGTTTTTATTTTGAAGCAATTTCAGTTGTCTATTAAAAAAGCAGTAAATACTAAATAACGAATTCAGTAAAGCTACAGGACACAAAATAACTATACAAAAATCAGTTGTGTTTTCTATGTGCTGGTAGTGAACTATCTTTAAAAAAATCAAGAAACCAAATTTTACTTACAATAACCACCAAAAAAATAAGATAGCTAGGAATAAATTAACCAAGGAAGTAAAAGATATCTACATTGAAAACTATAAAACACTGATGAAAGAAATTGATGGAGAAACAAAATATTGAAATATATTCTATGTTCATGAATTGGAATCATTAATATTGTTAAAATGGCCATACTGCCCAAAGTGATCTACAAATTTAATGCAATCATTGTCAAAACACCAATGACCCTTCTTTATAGAAATAGAAAAAAAAATCTATCCTGAAATTCATATGAAACCACAAAAGACCTTGAAAACCAAAATCAATCTTGAGAAAAAAAGAGAAAGTCTAGAGGCATCACATTATCTAACTTCAAAATATACCACAAAGCTATTGTAGTCAGAAGAGCATAAAAGTAAAGATACACCAGTGAAACAGAATAAAGAGCCCAGAAATAAACTCAGGCACCTACAGCCAAATGATTTTTGACAAAGATGCCAAGAAAGCACTCTAGGCAAACATGATCCCTTTAATAAAGGTGCTCAAAAAATTGAATATCCACATGCAGAAGGATGAGACTAGACCCTCACCTCTCACAATATACAGAAATCAACTCAAAAAGGATTAAAGACACAAAATATAAAGCATGAAACTGTGAAACTAGTAGGAGAAATGGGAGAAATACTTTCAACATGAGGCCAGGTTAGGATTTTTAAAATAAGAGCTACTCGGTAGATTTAGCATGTGCGCACGCGCACACACACACACACACACACACACACACACACACAAATAAGTAGCGTAAATACCAACTAGAATATCCCCTTAAACAATACATTTAAATAATGTAACCTTTCTTGGGAAAAAAAATATAAAAGACTGGTGTCTCACCACATGCTTAAAAAATGAGATATATAAAGCTTGGAGTTCGACTTAATATAAAATTAGGAGATCTCAGTCTCTATTAGCAAGGCTGTCTTCTTCATATTAACCAGTCTACTTTCTACCATTGTGATATACAAACCATACTCAAAAGTATTTTTAACGTCTAAAGAAACAAGCAACTTATAGAGGAAGTGCAGAATGTTCAGGACAATCACTTGGCTAACTCATTCTAAATTTTATCTAGAGAAGGCCCAAACAAAAACAAACAAACAAAAAAATTGTCACCAGGAATTTGCATCCACCAATGTGTTCTATATTAGAAGCTACATCTTTGGAATAAATTGCTGCTGCAGTGCAGTGTCGAAATTGTTTCAAACATGCATTTACACTCCATGGTGCTCTACATGGCAACATGGGGTAGGCTGACAATTGCTGCTTACAATTCTATAACTTTAGAATAAAAGTAAGAATAAATTGATATGAATTTATAAAGTGTTTTCAAACCACTCAGAAATCTTTGCATAAAATATGATAATACCAAATAGGGAAATTTTATTTCTCTTAAAATAAGTATTTTAGCAAAGATCCTTCTATTTTACCTAGGTTTACAAAAAATAAAGGTAATAGCTGATGATTACCCAGCAGTTTCAATACATTTCTTTTTTTGTGATGTATTACACATTTGTCATGACATACAGATAGAATTTGCCATATACTTACCATCTCTCCAGTTCACCCTCTGTACTGCTAAAGTGTATGGTGATTGACGAGCCATTGTTCACCCTTTATAATTAATTAAAACATCACTACAGCATAGGTAATAAGAATTAAAACTTAGATTAAACAATATTAACTCCTTAGAAAATATGCTTTATTGCCTACATTTTTCAATACCCTGTATTTTTCTGTATCATTTTCTTTTTTCTTTCTTTTTTTTTTTTAACATTTTTGGTAATTCTTTATATAATGCTTATCCATCTTTTAGAATACTGAACTCCCTAAATATAAGAATTACACACATATCTGGCATTTCTGGTATCTGAAAAGGTGCCCAAGATGGAATAAGCCATAAATAGGTAAGTATTGAATGACAGATTGCTAATTTAATTAGCATGAGCTGTATTTGTGGAAGAGTTTTATTAGGTTTGAAAAAGATGAGCTATATTGGATAGCTGTGTCCTGTATTGCTGCCATCACAGAAATGGCTGGGGATGGGGATGGATATTATCTTTAAAAAAAGATTTTAGAACTTAAAAGCTTTTGGTGTGGTAAGAAAGATGTAGACCTACCTTGAGGAAACATAAAATTATAAAGTATTAGGACCTAAATCTGTACTGCAATGGCAGTTTCAGCCATGGATTAATAACCAGACATTACATCGAAATGCAAGCCTAAAGAACTCACTACAACTACACGTAGAGAGTGGAAGGGCCAGATCCTGAGGATTCTGTCAGACAGAGAGTGTATTAGTTGAAAACTGACTGTAAATGAGTTTGGGAAGAGGGAAGCAAGACCTGTGTAATTAGCAGGAGGCAAAGGACTACGGTGGAGGGGGGTAAATGGTGATATGAAAATACCCTCATCTCTACATAGTAGGGTGACCTGGCACAGGGTTTGCAGTTTTGTTTTATCTTTTTCCCTCACAATGCATGTTTGTATTTTGTTGTTTCATTTTGTTTCTTGGTGCTTTATTATTTCTTCAGGATGGTGGAACTTTCATTCAATGCTTAGCTTCCAGAAGTGCAGTCTACTAATGCCTGGGTGCTCACTCTTTACCATTGTAATCAAACTGATTTGGGGACAGAGTAGGGTGATATTAGAGGTGATGAGCAGGCATTACTTAGCTCTCTTTGCTAGGTCCTACCTACCTCTTCTATGAAAATATATTACATAAGCCCATGAAAACACTCAGGGAAGGAAAACAAAAGGCTGGGTTTTGCTAAATCTCTTATCACTACTCTCTGTTCTCTCTTTTGTTTTACTGCATGCAGCTGCCTCTGGCTGCTGCTGCTGCTCTTACTAAAATGTTGCAGTCCCCCATTCCACTTCACCTCCTTCTGGATCTCAACAGCTTCCTTCTGCAGTAATTACCCTAAGATTGTTGGATCACACCAAACTCTCATTCGATTGACTAAACATTTTAGACTACTTTATAGTTAGATGTCTCCTATAGGCATGGTGAGTGAGTGTCAGAATTTTCCTGTGTTTGGGAATTCTGGAAAATCTTAAAGTTCTGCCTGTTGAATCTTTTATCAATCATAATCTGTTTGATCTGCTTTCTTTTTAAAAATATTAATAATTGACCCATAATTGTAATATTTATGAAGTGCAATGTGATATTCCAATACATATATAAATTACGTAATGATTAAATTAGCAAAATTGGCATATTCCTCACCTTAAACATGTATTAGTTATTTGTGATGAGAACATTTAATTTCAAACATTTGTAGTTATTTTGAAATATACAATTCATTTTTGTTAACACCAGTCATCCTATTATGCAATAGAACACCTGAACTTATTTCTTCTATCTAATTGTAACTTTACCAGTCATTTGCAATCTTTCTTCTGTTTAGATTAAATATATTTTATAAATTAAGAGAGACTCATTTTTAAGTCTTCTTACAAATTTTTATGTTCATATAAAACATTATACACCAATTTGCCTCAAGTTTTATACTAGTGAGTTACTTATTTTTCTCATGATTTCAAAAATATTTATTGTGTCTATGTACAATATCATCTAATTACATCTTCACAGTCACTTATCTTCAGAAAGCTGCAGTGAATATTGGGTTAATATTCCAGAGAAAAACAAATGAGAGCAAGTCTAGTTATAACTAGTCATAAAATTCTGCATAGTGTTTGCATCACTGTAATTAAGACCTGTTTTTAAATGTTATATATTTGTTTTTAAATTTTCTCTTCAATCTTCTGCTTTCTGGAGGAAAACTGCTATCAGTATAGTTCTGTGTCTCCAGCTATTAGCTCAATCAATTTGCAATGTTTAAAGATTCAGAAAATGTAGCCTTAAATATACTGCCATAGTTATAAAAACTATTATTTCCGATTCTCTAAATTAACTTTAATTCACATTAATTAAAAAATCTATAAAAGATTATAATTTGTGTAATGCAGTTAATTATACATGATACAGCTTTTCTGCCAGAGTATATTTTCAGTTATGTATTGGTATTTATTTTTTGTGAATAATTTCCTACAGAAATCATTAAAATCTGAATGGATTATTTTGTTAAAAGCCAGTAAAGCTAGCAGCTAATTTCTATTTTTTTTTTTTTTTTTTTTCTTTTTGAGATGGAGTTCTGTTTACTCTTGTTGCCCAGGCTGGAGTGCAATGGCGAGATCTCGGCTCACCACAAACTCTGCCTCCCAGGTTCAAGCGATTTTCTTGCCTCAGCCTCCCAAATAGCTGTAATTATAGGTGCCTGCCACCATGTCCCCAGCTAATTTTTGTATTTTTAGTAGAGACAGGGTTTCACCATGTTGGCCAGGCTGGTCTCAAACTCCTGACCTCAGGTGATCTGCCCGTCTCAGTCTCCCAAAATGCTGAGATTTCAGGCTACAGGCGTGAGCCACTAGAACTGGCGGTAGCAGCTAATTTCTTTTATAATCAAGGGTTTTTTTTTTAAAGTCAGTTTGTTGTCATTAAACCAGATGTGTATATAACTTCTACCAGACTTGTTTATAAAGGACTTTAGCGTCTGAGATCAGGATGACAAGAAAAGAAGTTGCGTCTAAGCAGCTTAATTGACCTGATTGTAGCCAAGTAGTTTGGAGTATCAAGACTAAAAGGGAGGGACAAAGTTGAGCATATTTTGGGTAAGCTCCTCTACTGAGACTGTTACATTGTATTAGCAGAAATCTAGGAAATAGTTACAAAGCTAACTATCTCCCCTCAAAATCAGGCAGAAATAATATCATTTATTTGGGATTCAGATCATTCAGAATAAACAAGCATGTACGTTATGAAAATTAAAAACTGCAAGGAGATACTTTTTCATATCTACAGGAAGCTAAAATAATACAGACAATAACAAGTATCGGTGATGATGTGGAGAAACCAAATTCAACATCAATTGTTGGAGAAATATAAAATTGTGCAGCCATTTTGAAACACGGTTATCAAATATTGTATTAATTATAATATCTTCCTCTAAAGAGAGCAGCTGGGAGTAGGGAGCCTATCAAGGACAGGCATCCTTTTAGTTTCAGTGCGAGATTAGAGTAATGCTTCCTAATACAAATGGAACGTGAGGAATGAGGCAAGTAAATCAAAGCAGAACCCCAACCACTTAGAGTGGATAAAAAGTAGATAAGAAGACAAATATCTCTCCATGTGCCAACGGGTACCAACAGTTCATCCAATCTCAGCAAGAACTTAATATATAACTCTAGGACAAACAATTCTTACAAAGATTTAGTAGACCGAATTTAACCATATTATTTGCCTTACTTTGCAATGAGTTGGATGCCAAAAAAGGGCAAGCACAATTCTGAATAGTATGATGACTACGGATGAAAGGCACTCACATTTAATACTTAAAATGATAACAGAATTTAAAATAATTATTTTTTTGCAAGTAATATAGCTATGGTGGTGCAAATAAACTGCTCTGTACTGACTTATATCTGCAAAATAATAAATAAATAAATAAATAAATAAGTGAATCTGGGTAAGTGTGGTTTGCATATGTGACCCATCAAATGATTGAGGTCCAGAAAACACTAAACTCATTACATACAGGTACAATGTATTCCTCAATCATTCAATGGACATGTCTTTTATTTTTGGCTATATTTCTTAATTTTTATTTTGTTTTATTCTTTTTTTTTTTTTGAGATGGAGTTTCAGTCTTGTTGCCCATGCTGCTGGAGTGCAGCAGTGTGATCTTTGGTTACTGCAACCTCTGCCTCCCCGGGTTCAAGAGATTCTCCTGCCTCAGCCTCCTGAGTAGCTGGGATTACAAGCGCCTGCCACCACACGTGGTTAAATTTTTGTATTTTTAGTAGAGACAGGGTTTCATCATATTAGGCAGACTGTTCTCGAATTCCTGACCTCATGTGATCCACCTACCTTGACCTCCCAAAGTCTTAATTATTTTAATTGGTTTTTAGTTACAGAAACTTTGAGTTAATCATTCTCCATGATCATCATTGATCAATGTAAAGTCTCTCATTATTTTTAATATTATTTTATGTTTTTCTTCATTTATAACGTCCATTAATTTTTTTCTCCTGGCAATGACTAGTCACCCCTTCTCTGCATTTTAGAAGTGTCCTTATATAAATGTGAAAAATTACATAAATTGGGCAAAACTTAAAGTTTACAACCTACGGGAAATATACCTGGGCCTCCCTGCACTCTCAGGGGCCTGGGAAGCTCCCCTGCTCCCACAGGCTTGGAAATGCCTGCTCCCACTACCAGGCCTCTCTCCCTACTTCCAGTGCTTGCTCCAGTTTCAGAGCAAAGTTGAGGCCAAGCAAGCCCAGGAGCTGTTGTGACCTAGCTGGGTATGTGAGTGCTTGAGGCAGCACTGACATACCAGCCCCCTGCTACCTGAGCTCCCTCTGGATTTCAGGGAGTTTGAGGGGGACTTGAGGGCAGCTTGGCACAGGCCTGCAGGTACCCCTAAGCATGAACAGCCTGGGCAACATGGACAACATGACTGATGGTGGCAGGGGGCAGATGGACCTCTGGGCAGAAAGGGGTAGGTCCCTGGTAAAGCCGCCTTTAATCCAGGGATGGTCTGAAGCCCCGGGGCTTGCTGTCAGTTCCAGGTGAAGTCCACATCCTAGAGTGAAAACTTGTACTATTTCCGGCCTGCCCATGGCTCCCCAGGGACCAGTCAGTGCAAACTTCCTCCATTCTGAGCTCATAAAATCCCCAGATCCAGCCAGACTCACACAGACATTGAGTGACTTGCCTGCAGAAAGGAACTTCCCACTGTGGGTCTCCTGAGAGCTGTTCACTCAATGAAAGTCCTCTCAACTTTGCTCACCCTCCAGTTGTTCACGTACCTCGTTCTTCATGGATGCAGGACAAGAACTTGGGACTTGCTGAATGGTAGGACTGAAAGAGTTGTAACACAAACAGTTAAAGCACGTCCTCCCATTTGCTGCATTGCAGGTGACTAGGAGAGAAGAGCTGCAACCCTTTGGGGAGCCTACACCTAGTTGCTCTCAGGGCCAGGGCTATGACACTCTCTTTGGGGCTCTGTGGTTACTGGTGTCTCCAAGCCTCTGGGTGCCATCACATTCCCCTTGTCCACATGCGGATGCCCAAAACTGAAGCTTCATGCAGTGTATCTGGTCCAGCTACAGCTTCATATGGAGCCAGCACCTGTGCTGATGCCTAGAGCTGCCTGTCCTGCCACAGCAGCCAGCATGCAGGACACAGTGGCCAGAGCCCATGCTCACTTGCCCACACACCCCTCTCTACTTTGTGCCTGGTTTGCCCTCAACAGGTATGGGACTTGGGCTGATAGTGTGACCTAAGCACAGCCTGCCAGGCCAAGGGGGCAGAATGAGCCAAGCAGGCACTAGGAATACTCAGGCAGGTTTCACTGGCCACAGAGGTTTCTGGCTGGCAAAGTGACACCCTAAGGATCCTGTGACACTGGACCACACAGCAGGAGGTGACCAGCAGGTAAGCAAGCTTTACCACCTGAGCTCTGCCTCCTGTCAGATCAGCAGTGGCATTAGATTCTCATAGGAGAGCAAATCCTATTGTGAACTGTGTGCATGCAAGGTTGTGTGCTTCTTATGAGAATCTAATGCCTGATGATCTAAGGTCAAACCGTTTTATCTGGAAGTGATCTTCCTAATGTCCCATCTGTGGAAAAATTGTCTTCCATGACATTGTTCCCCGGTGCCAAAACATTCAAGGACAACTGTTTTACAGCATAACTCAAAATAGTATTACTGAGATTCATCTATGCTGTGTAGATGACTGGTTTGATCTTCCTTATTGTTGAGTAGCACTACACTGTGAGTGTATACACATACATACACACAGAGACCCACAAACACATATGTTTATTTATTGACCTTTTTTTATACATTTGGGTTGTTTTTAGTTCCTGGCTCTTGGAAATAAAGAAAATTTTATATTTTCACTTCTCTTAGATGGTGTTGTTGGGTTTATGTGAATATATATATTTAAAATTGTGAAAATGTTTTTCAAAGGGATGTAATATTGTACATTGCTACCAGGAATGTATGAATATTCCAATTACTTCCCATTTTTTTAAGCATTTAATATTGTCAATAGTTTTAATTTTCTGTTACCAAGTGTGTTTGCAGTGGTATCTTGCTATGGTTTTAATTTGCATTTCCTTGATGACTAATGAAGAAAGATACTGAGCATCTTTTCATGTGTTTGATAACATCTATGATATCTTTTGTAAAGTATCTGTTAAACATCATTTGGCCATTTAAAAATCAAATCAAAATTTCTTATTTTGAATGTATTTCCCTTTCTTATTATCATTTAAATGGTTGATTGTATATTCTATTGAGAAATCCTTTGTCACATTTATAAAAAATATTTTCTTCCTGTCTTTGGGTTGCCTTTGCTTTTCTTACCCTTGTCTCAAAAGGTTTTGTTGTTGATAAAGTTCTATTTATATATTTTTTTCTTTTCTAGTTTATGCTTTTTCTATCCTACTAAGAAATATTTGCTTATTTCCAAAGATGCAAAAATTTATTATGGAAAACTTTTATTTGTTACACTTTTTTTTTCTTTAGAGTTGTCAAGAATTTTTTTGTTTTGATTTGTTTTGTTTTAATTATACTTTAAGTTCTAGGGTACATGTGCACAATGTACAGTTTGTTACATATGTATACATGTGCCATGTTGGTGTGCTGCACCCATTAACTCATCATTTACATTAGGTATATCTCCTAATGCTGTCCCTCCACCCAACCCCCTCCCCACAATAGGACCTGGTGTGTGATATTCCCCTTCCTGTGTCCAAGTGATCTCATTGTTCAATTCCCACCTATGAGTGAGAACATGCGGTATTTGGTTTTCTGTTCTTGTGATAGTTTGCTGAGAATGATGGTTTCCAGCTGCATCCATGTCCCTACAAAGGACATGAACTCATCCTTTTTTATGGCTGCATAGTATTCCATGGTATATATGTGCCACATTTTCTTAATCCAGGCTGTCACTGATGGATATTAGGGTTGATTCCAAGTCTTTGCTATTGTGAATAGTGCCGCAATAAACATACATGTGCATGTGTCTTTATAGCAGCATGACTTATAATCCTTTGGGTATATATCCAGTAATGGGATGGCTGGGTCAAATGGTATTTCTAGTTCTAGATCCTTGAGGAATCGCCACAGTCTTCCAAATGGTTGAACTAGTTTACAGTCCCACCAACAGTGTAAAAGTCTTCCTGTTTCTCCACATCCTCTCCAGCACCTGTTGTTTCCTGACTTTTTAATGATTGCCATTCTAACTGGTGTGAGATGGTATATCATTGTGGTTTTGATTTGCATTTCTCTGATGGCCAGTGGTGATGAGCATTTTTTCATGTGTCTGTTGACTGTATGAATGTCTTCTTTTGAGAAGTGTCTGTTCATATACTTTGCCCACTTTTTGATGGGGTTGTTTTTTCTTGTAAATTTGATTGAGTTCTTTATAGGTTCTGGATATTAGCCTTTTATCAGATGAGTAGATTGCAAAAATTTTCTCCCATTCTGTAGGTTGCCTGTTCACTCTGATGGTAGTTTCTTTTGCTGTGCAGAAGCTCTTTAGTTTAATTAGATCCCATTTGTCAATTTTAGCTTTTGTTTCTGTTGCTTTTGGTGTTTTAGACATGAAGTCCTTGCCCACGCCTATGTTCTGTTTTAACTTTAGGTTTATAATTAATTTAAATTTCATTTTTTGTACATGATATCAGATAAAAGTCAAGCTTAATGTTTTTGCATATGGATATGTAGCTACTTCACCACCTTATATTATTGTCAATCATAAATTGTTCATGTATGTATAATTTTACCTCTAGCCTCTAGGCTACTATTCTACATGTACATTCTTATGTGAGCTGTTGTCATTACTATATATTTCTATTTATTTATTTATTTATTTATTTATTTATTTATTTATTTGAGATGAAGTCTCACTCTGTCGCCCAGACTGGAGTGCAATGGTGCAATCTCAGCTCACTGCAACCTCTGCCTCTCAGATTCAAGCAATTCTGCCTCAGCCTCCCAAGTAACTGGGACTACAGGCATGAGGCACCATGCCCAGATAACTTTTTTTGTATTTTTCGTAGAGACGGGGTTTCACCATGTTGAACAGGCTGGTTTCGAACTCCTGACCTCGTGATCCACCTGACTTGGCCTCCCAAAGTGCAGGGATTACAGGCGTGAGCCATCGCACCTGGCCACATGTTTTTCTAATAAGTCTTAAAATCAGGTACTGTAAGTCCTCCAGCCTTGTTTTTCAACCTGCCAAAATTTGGGGGCTTTTCTGGGATTTTGCCTATTTATATAAAATTTAAAATTAGCTTTTCAATGTTTCCAAATTTTCTTCTTGGAATTTTGGAGGGGATGACATCAAGTCTATAAATCAGTTTGGGGAGAAAAATTTTTTATTGTAATAATATTACATGTCTTTCCATCCAAACACATGGTAGATCTTCTCATTTATGCAGGATTTTAAAAATTGATCCCCACAATTTTTGTAGAAATAAGTGTAAAATATCTCTCATATACTTTGTTAAATTTATTGATGAGTATTTTATTTTTTGATGCTATTGTACATGGTGTTATTTTAAAATTTAAAATTCCTAGTGTTATTGCCAGTATACAGAGATATTACAGATTTTTATGTGAATTATAATACTAATATAAATTTTTAGATCTAGAAGTTGTTTTGTGATTTTTCTTATGATTTTCTATGTACATAATCTTGTCATTTGTGAAGAAAGACACTTTTAAAAAAATTATTTTCAATATGCATACCTTCTATTTCATTTCCTTGCCTTATTGCTCTTGTTAAACCTCCAGAACAGTGTTTAATAAAAGTAGTGTTCATGGATATCTTTGTCTTTTTACCCTATCTTAGAGGAATGCGTGTAGTCTTTTAGCATTGACTGTGATTTTGGTCAGTAATAAAATTAATTGATTAAAAACAGAAAAATTGATTAAAATTTGCTACATTTTGTTTAAAGAGAGACTATAAAAACAAAGACACAAACATAATGATAGAGGAAAAAAAAAAAAAGGGAACAAAAACATATGCCAGTCAAATACAATAAAGCCACTCAGTGTTTTAAGGGAAAGATGAATGAAACGACAACAAAAAAGTAAATCTAATTTAAAAATTAATAATAAGGTTTCTACTATAATGGTAAAATAGTAGACTTCATGTTTAAGATTAATCATAGTTGCTCTATGCCACTTTTAACTTCTGCTGTAGCGTAAATATGTAGAAAACTACTTATTGTATCCCATGATGATGGATATCTAGATTTCCCCATATTTCTACCATCATGAAAAACTAGCATCTCCATGTTATCTTATATATCAGGAAGAGACATTCTCTGGGGGTAAATGCCTAGGAATGAATTTCTGGGACACTAGTACATGCCATTATTATTATTATTATTATTATTATTATTATTATTATTATTATTATTATTAAGATGGAGTCTCCCTCTGTTGCCCAGGCTGGAGTGTAGTGATGTGGTCTCAGTTCACTGCAACCTCTGCCTTTCAGGTTCAAGCAATTCTCATGCCTCAGTCTCCTGAGTAGCAGGGATTACAGGCACCCACCATCAAACCTGGCTAATTTTTGTGTTTTCACTAGAGATGGGTTTCATCATGTTTGTCAGGCTGGTCTTGAACTCCTGACCTCAAGTGATCTGTCCAATTTGGCCTTCCAAAGTGCTGAGATTACATAGGTGAGCCACCTAGCCCTGCCCATGTTACTTAAACTTACCAAGTTCTGCAAATTTTATTTTAAAGAATATAGTCAATTTATAATCCTGCTATGATTTAATGTCATTTACCAGATCGCCAACATTTGGTACTCCTTTAATTTTTGACAACCAGATCTTCATCAAAGATCTTCTATCTCATTATTATATTAATATCAATTTCTGTTACTGTAAATTTACTAATTCTGTTTTCATTACATCTAAATTTTTCTAGTTTAGTTTACTTTCTCATCATATTCATATTCTTCGCTCAATTTCCTTTTGTTTTCTGTGTTTACTAGTTGATTTGCAAAAGTTCCTCCTGAATTCCTGGCGCTAATCTCTTGTGTATTGTAGAGGTTGTAAATATCAAAGCCCAGACTGTCACCCCATCTGTTACCTTCGTTTTTGGGTTTTGTTGAATAGAAATCCATGAATCTTAAGATTTGTCCTGTGTGTATCTTTGTTTTGAAAAACAGTTTTTCTCCACTGTAAGGTCACATAAATAACTTGTCCAGTCACAACGAAGAGACCAACAGATTTTCCTTTACTTCATCTTTCAGTCAGCAGCAACAGCTTTTGTAACGGTAACATTTTCTTATTTTTTAATTGCACCATGTATTCTTTTTACAGAAACTCCTCCCTATATGCAGTAATGAAGTGTCATTCCAAGCTCAAAAGGACTGCCTTATGCTATGATTTTAATTGTTTAGTGCCAAGGACAAAATAAACATGGAAAAAAAATGGGCTGTTGCTAATAGACTATCCATTGAAGAGTGGAATTTATCTGCAAAGTCCATACACAAATCCATACCATTCACACAAAAAAAGAAAATAACAAAAATTTGTTGTATTTAGCTGTGACCTATGGGCAGATGGCAGTAAAATTTATTTCCAGAATTTACCTGATTTCCATTTTCTTTTCATAAGCTTGAAAACATGACATCACAGATGGCTTCTTATTATTCTTTAGATTCACTGCCTAATCAGTCATTATACTCTAATAATTTATATTTTAAAATCTTTTTATAATTCAATCTTTTTATTTGAAGATACAATACTGCTCATTATAGAAGAGTCTCCAAATATTTTTAAGTCTGATTTCTTATACATCCAATTCATTCTGCATTCATGAAATTTAGAAGAATTCTTAATAAGTTACTCCATCTGCAAACCATTTACTGTCTGTTCCATGAAACTCAAGATAATCTTAACTTCTGATATAGTGATCCAGTTTCTTAATAATATTATATATATATAAAATTTTTATGTTAGTTTTATTGAGATTTAATTCATATACCATGAAGTTCATTCTTTTAAAATGTAAAATTCCAGTAGTAGACTCACAGAATTTTACAACCATCACTATTCTCTAATTTTAAAATATCTCTATCACCTCTAAAAGAAATACACATACATTAATAGCCATTCTTCACTTTCCCCTCCTTCTAGTCCCTGGCAAATATTAATCTACCTTCCATCTCCATAAATTTGCCTATTCTGGATATTTCATATGATAGAATCAGAATACGTAGCATTTTGTGTCTGGCTTTTTTTCACTAATAATATGTTTTTAAAGTACATTAGTGTTCTAGCATGTACCATATTTTTTCATAGCTGAATAACACTCCAGTGTGTGGATATGGCACATTTTGTTTATTTATTCATCAACTGATAGGCATTCTTGTGTTTTCATTTCTTTGACAATTATGAATGCTGCTGCTGTGAGCATTTGTGTAAAAGTTTTTGTGTTTGCATATGTTTTCTATGATCTTGAGCCTTTTTAACTAGCAATGAAATTGCTTAATTATATAGTAACTCTATGTTTAACTTTGCAGCAAATGCCAAACTGTTTCCCCAAAGCAATTACATTATTTTAAATTGCACCCGCATTATATGAGGGATCCAGATTTTCCAGGTCCTCACCAACATAGTATTGACCTTATTGTTGTTGTTACTATAACTATCTTGGTAAATATAAGTAGATACTTTATTGTAGTTTTGATTTGCTCTTCTATAATGACTAATAATGTTAAGCAGCTATTCAGGCACATTGACAATTTTTGCTTATATTTGAAGAAATGTCTATTCAAATAGTTTGCCTATATTTTGATTGAGTCATTTGTACTTTTAGAGTTGGATAGAAATAACTGTGTATCTTCTAGATACAAGTCTCTTGCTAGATAGATAAAAATTTAAAAGTATTTTCTCTCATTCAGTGGATTGTCTTTTCACTTTCTTGATGATACTTTAAGGCACCAATGATTCATTGTGGTAAAGTCCAATTTATCTACTTTTTATTTGACTACTTAAGATTTTTAGAATTATATCTATAAAATCCTTGCCTAACTCAAGGTGAGGAAGACAGCAGCCAGCATCTGTTTGCTTCCAGTAATTTTACAGTCTTAGCTCTTACATTTAAGCCTTTGATACATTTGGAGTTAACTTTGTATATGGTGTTAGGTAGGGGTCCAATTTCTTTCTTTGCCTATGGATTTCCATTTCTCTCAGCATAATTGTTAAAAAGAATTTTTTTCTGTTGAATTGTCTTTGTAACCTTGTCAAAAAAAGTGTGTGTATATACATATTTTTACTATATATATATATTTTTTTACTATATATGCATATATATATATTTTACAATAATCTGTTAAATATAGAGACTTATTTTAGTTCATGTAGGACCAAAATGCCAGCCAATGTTTCTACCTTGACAATAATTTATTGTTTGTTTGATCCATTAGATAATGTCCATCTGTTATAATTTAAATAAAACTAAGGCTACTGTCTAAAAAATATATGGTTACTTTTAATTATGCATAGTTACTCTGCTCTAAATATATATATAAGCAGCTGCATTGCCATTTCTTTCTGTTTCTTAGTAACACCACATTAATGAAAATAGTTGGAAATGGAGCTCATCCTGAATTTGTCCTTAAATTTTATAGAAGACATATAATGAATTCTAAATTATTGTTGCTATTCATCACTCATCTGCATGTGTAAGACTAAACTGTTAACAAACAATACTACTGATTACATCTTCCCACTACAGCATGTACAGATTGGGGATATTAGACCTTAAGAGGATGCTTCATTGTCATTTTTAATATGTAATATATACATATTCCCACATAAATGCGTTGCAAGTTAACTGATAAACAAACACTACCAAATAGTTTTCTGGAAAGAAGCAGTCAAAAAGAATTATTTTCAAAATTGTAATAAGATTATAGTTATTGAAGGAAGGGATGAAGGCACTACTGGACTCTTTGGATAATTTTAAATCTTATAAAAATGTAAAATTAATCAAATATAATGACATTTAAGAGTCCTTGAAAGACTCCACTGAAATAAGCCCTTGTTGTCTAGGGAGTAATTCATGTTGAGCATCTCTCAAGACACGAGACAACCACAGGAATGACACCTGCTTTTAATAAAGACCCACCCCATGTAATATAGTGGGCATGCCAAATTTGATAACTCTCAGCAATTCATTACAAATTATTGTACACATAATCATACTCACATATTCTCTGTGATTGAATTGAATATTTACTCCCCATTTAAGTAAAAGAAAATATTTTAAATTTCTCTTGGCCTATTTTTTCTTTTTCACAGTAAAATGAGGATTAAAAATCTTGCTTCATTTGGTTTCTGGGTATATGTAAAAAAAGTTTGTGAACTATAGAAAGTATTTGCACATTTCCTAGCTGCCACCTGGTACTTAGTAAACATCAAATCATTTGCCCTACATTTCCTTCCCTAGCGGAAAGAGGGTTAAATACTTGCAGCAGAGGAGTATTTATGGCACAGGCTGTAACACAGTCTTCTCCTTTTCTCTCAAGCTCAATGTGATCTGCAAATGACTACTATGCTAGACAATACTGATGTCATGGTTTTAAAAACACATATGATCAGCTTCAGGGACAGAGTCCACTCACCCACATACTTTTCTATTCACAATCAGCTACTTGGCCAGCAATACCTTTGACATGGTATATGACAAGGGTAAAAATGTAGTTGTAGATGACAGCATTATAGATTTATGGCAAAAATGTCAAGAAAACTCTTCTTTCATTAAATTACTGAAGAAAAAAATATAATAGATCCTGGCTTTTCAGAAAGAGAAAGGAGGAACTTCTGCACATGAATTAAGTTCAGGCAGTGTTGGAAGCTTTCTTTAAATAAATACAAAAATTCTAGAAAAGAAAGCAGAATCTCTTGCATCTTATAATTCCTAATGTTGCTAAAAAATTAAGGAATCATTGAGGGAAAAAGTGCCAACCTATTTTTGAACGTGTGTGTGTGCATGTGTGTGTGAGCATGTATATGTGTGCATATAAGAGCACTGAGGCACTTTATAAATCTGAAAAATAAAATGGGGTGACTTGGTTAACCAAGTGTGATAAGGTTTGGCTGTGTCCCTACCCAAATCTCATCTTGAATTGTAGTTTCCATAATCCCCACATGTTGTAGGAGGGATCCAGTTGGTGATAATTGAATCACGGGGTGGTTACCCCCATGCTGCTGTTGTCATGATAGTGTGTGAGTTCACACAAGATCTAATGGTTTTATAGGGGGCTTTTCCCCGTTTGCTCAGCATTTCTCTTCCCGCCGCCATGTGAAGAAGGAAGTGTTTCCTTCCCCTTTGGCCATAATTGTAAGTTTCCTGAGGCCTCCCCAGTCATGTATTACTGTGCAATTTAAACCTCTTTCCTTTGTAAATTACTCCATCTCAGGCAGTTTTTTATAGCTGTGTGAGAATGGACTAATACAAAATGTAAAGATATCTGTATAAAATAAGTACCATAAATGATGTTGCATATAGATAAACAAACTGCTTTTTCTTCTTCAATTGTTCTCAACACAGAACACTTCTGTGACCAGATGTATGAGTTTTCTATACCAAGCAAATCTCCACTCCTCCTTGGATACCGACTGGTTTTCTTACTTAATTCTGATACTAACTAGTGCAGAATTAAGCACAGGCCTCACGGGTTAAGGCTTCACTCACACATATATCTACCGCCTACTCCACAGTCCAGTTGCAAATTCCAAATTATGACCTGAATTCTAACCAACCACTATAAATCAAGAGTTCTCATGACCCCTTCTTCAAGCTTGATCAGTTGCAAGATTGGTTCACAAAACTCAGGGAAAGATTTACTTATGTTTACTGGATTTATATAAAGGACTATATAAAGAATACAGATGAATACTCAGATGAAAATGTACAAAGGCAAGGTATATGGGATGAGGTGGAGAGCTTCTTTGCCCTCTGTTCAGCAACTTTGAAGCCCTTCAAATCCCTACTTTAGGAATTTTTACAGAGACTTCATGACATAGGCATAATCAATGATTAACTCAGTATCTATCCCTTCTCCTCTTCCTGGAGGATGAGGGTAGACAGTTGAAGTGAAAACTTCCCAGCTTGTAATCATGACTGGCCGTTCTGACAATCAGCCTCCATTCGGGAACCT
The DNA here is from genome assembly GCF_002776525.5 of Piliocolobus tephrosceles. Classification (NCBI taxonomy): domain Eukaryota; kingdom Metazoa; phylum Chordata; class Mammalia; order Primates; family Cercopithecidae; genus Piliocolobus; species Piliocolobus tephrosceles. The sequence continues at coordinate 81,762,672 of NC_045437.1, read as the reverse complement.
CATTAAATTAAAAGAATCTCCTATTATCCAGAAATTTGAAGAGATGAGGAGTTTTGTATCAGAAACCAAAGTCAGAGACCAAATGTTAGAAAAAAAGATGCATCTAGAACCCATATTATTGAGGAAATTACAAGGGTTTTAGAAGTGCGATACCAGGAACCAGAGAGAGAGAACAAATATGTATTTCTTATTAGATCACAATATTGTAGATGTCTGTTTTCATTATATATTTCTAGATCATAGATACTATAACACATTTTAAATAAAAATTAGCTGATTCAAGTTTCTTCTTGTGGATTCACTTAAAGAAAAATGAATGCCATGGAAACTCAGGACTGCATCGTCATCTTTTGAAAGGACATTCCCTTTATTACAAGCTTTTAGGTCGACCGTTTGTTACTGAATAATTTTCCTTGAGCAAAGATCTACCCTTAACTCAAAGATTATGTCGGTAACCTTGAAGGAGGAGGTTGCAAAATGCCTAAACTTCTTTCACTCAGATCTGATCAAATCAATCAAAACTTGGGCTGCATTATAAACCGTCACAGGATTAACCATATATCTCTTGAAAAAAAATGGAACAACAGTTATCTAAAACTATTTTCAAAATTGTTTCATAATTTAAACTACTCTCTTTCTCTGATCTGCTGCTTTACATGGCTTTTAATGATCATATTTTTCAAACTGCAGTCAGAATCTTAATTGCCTTTTCATATGTACACATTTTTGCTCAAATTTCTGTGGGAACCCCCACAACACATTTGGGGAGAGAAATCTTGTCCAGAAATTTCTCATTTAACATGTGCAGTGGTTTCAAGCAAGTAAATCTTGATTTTCATCTTTAGATTATTTTTTGTTTAAATACAAACCTATGCAAATGTGTATTCACACACTTCAAGTTAGCCCAAAGAAAGTGAAATACAGCAATCAAAGAAACAAATAATATAGTAGGTATTGGTGAAAACATGAGGGCAAGGAAAAATGCATTTTGAATCTTGATGAAGTCATAATGATTTTTCAGACATGATTTTTAAAAATACAGCAAATTTTTTTAAAAAATATTGCTAAACACATAACTATTAAATATGGTACAGTTAGTATCTTTAGTTATAAATATTCAGATACCTACAAAAAAAATCCTTTAAAGTCCTAATTATTTCACCTAGTACAAGATTCAGGAATAAAAAAATGAAAGATGAGGGTAGGGAAGAGGATTGAATCTTTAATGGGAGCTTTAATTCTTATTCTTTCAGTTTTATCCTTGTAATCAGTAAGTTGCTGGGCTTGGTGATAACACATGCATATAGAAAAGTACTAATTTATTTTCATGAAGATATTAAAAGATTGCAAGAGAGAAAAAGTAATTAACAATTACTTCCAGCTTTATAATAACCATAAACTTATTAAACCTCTCTTCAATAAATTTAAAGAATACTGATGCAGTATGTCTTTGAAGATCAAGTTGTACTGAAATTGCATACAAATATTTAAGAAGTTAATTAAAATACGATTTATTTTTGAACTCTGATACCGGTTATATCGTAAGAATAAATTATAATTATTACTTAAGCATCTTCGTTTTCTTTTTGCCTAATTATTTTGTATGCTCATGTCCACCTTGGGTTATCAAAAGTTCAATACTACTACTAGAGACATCGGTATGAATTGCAAAATAGGAGAAAAAGTTTATTTTAGTAGTTTCTTCTTTTTATTCCATTAATAAAACCAACAAATTTACCCTTCATTTTGTACCTCATTTGTATGCACAAAATGAGGTTACAAAATGTAATCTTATATATTTAAGATTAAATAAAGGTGGTTCTATTCATTTTCAAAATATCTAAGGGAAAGATGGACTTCAAGCCTACAGACACAGGGGAACAATTAATAATTCTAGGTTATTTTATATGATGACTCTACAGTTTATTATATTAAATATTGATGCCTTGGTATCTGAATCTATAAAATTAGAATAAGATTAGGCATTTTCTAGATTATCCTGAAATATGAATACAGTTGCATGCATGCACATGCAAGTTTAAAATAATTTGCTTCCTTGACATATAATGCATCATTTCAGTATGTCAGTGTGGCTATAACGATTTATGTTTTCATTAATTTACTTATTTTATTTATTATCATTTATTTTATTTTTATTAGGTTCTTCTTTAGCAAATTATTTAGCAATAAAGCTAGATTTGTATTTAAGTCTACTTACAGGTAAATAACATAGCATAGTAAATTCACGTCTTTTTTAGATTTTTTTTTAATGTAGACATTTGTTGTGCATTTGCACCTTCTTAAAAAATGCAAAGTAGTGGAAGATCTGCACACGAACGGATGTAAGCTAGAACTACATATGTCTTTTACATCTTAGCTTGTTTCAAAACTGTTAGCTAACATCCAACTTTGAATTAACACACACACAAGAAAATATTTTATTAAAAGAGGAAATTTTTTCCTATTTTCTTTTGTAGGAAATATCTGAATTGCCCAATTTAGTGATTGCCTTGTATAGATTAATTCAACCAACATTTGAGAACTTGCTATGTGCCATCATTATGCTTGATTTTGAAAGTTTAAATTTAAATGAGATGTTCCATGACCTGGAGCTGTCTTTTCCTACACATGGGAAGAATAAATAAGGGAAGAAAGGAGAAATATCACCATTTGTACTACAGTTCAAGTTGGAAGTATTTTACTTTTTTGTAAAGTACAATATTGACATTGTTGTCAAACTAATAAGTGTTAGCCAACCACTTTATTGCATACATAAGAAAATCGATGCTCAGAGACAGATATCAAAAAGTGTCTTAATATGGTGTGCCTTCGCCCTTTCATCATTTTGCATGATGTTGGAAACTTGCATTCATGGCAGAAGAGGAAGCAAACATGTCCTCCTTCACATGGTGGCAGCAAAGAGAAGTCTCCAGCAAAAAGTGGGAAAAGTCCTTTATAAAACCATCAGATCTTGTGAGAACTCACTCACTATCATGAGAACAGCATGGGGGTAACCATGCTGGGTAAACCAAGATTTAAGTGGAAACACAGGCAAAACATATCAGTGGATTAAACACTTAGATGTAAGGCTGGAAACCATAAAACTACAGAAAAAACGTGAAAGAAAAATTCCTTGAGATTGATCTTGGAAATTATTTTATAAATATAATTCCAAAAGCAAGGTAATATAAGCAAAATAAACAAGTGAAACTACATTAGGCTAAAAAGTTTCTGTATGTCAAAGAAAGAAATAAAATAAAAGGCCACATATAGAATAGGAAAAAATATTAGCAAACAATATATATGATAAGGAATTAATATCTGAAATATATAAGGAATTCATAGAAATCAAATAGCAAATAACAAATAATCTAGTTACAAAAATAGAAAAAGGACCTGAACACTCATTTTTTTTTTCAAATAAGACCTACGAATGTCAAATCAGGATATAGAAAATTGCTCAACATTACTAATCATCAGGGAAATGCAAATGAAAACCACAATGAGATACCACTTCACATCTGTTAGGATGCCTGCTATATCAAAAAGTTAAATGATAAGTTGGCTAGGACATGGTAAAAAGAAACCCTTTCACATTGTTAGTGAGACTATAAATTGTTAGAGCCATTATGAAATACAATGCAAAGGTTTCTTGAAAAACTCAAACTGTTACTACCATATAGTCTACCAATCTAACTTTTTGTTGTATATTCAAAGGAATAGAAATCAGTATCTCAAAGAGATATCTGCATTCTTACCTTTATTGCAGCATTATTCACAATAGCTCAGGTATAAACATAACCTAATTGTTTTCATTCCAATCAAAGGATGAATGGATAAAGAAAATGTTATCTATATAATGGAATATTACTCAGTCTTTTTAAAAAAGGTAATCCTGTCTTTTGTGACAATGTGGATGAACATAGAGGACATTATGTTAAATGAAATAAGACAGACACACAAAGACAAAGATAGCATGGTCTCACTTATATGTGGAATCTAAAGTTAAAATCTATGACATCAAACTCATAGAAACAGAAAGGGGAAAGGCAGTTGACAGGGTTTGTGGTTGGGGGCTTTAAAGAGATTTTGGTCCAAACAGTCTGTTTTCAGTTATAAGAGGAATAAGTTATGGAAATCTAATGTACAACAAAAAAACTATAGTTGATAGTAATGAATACAGTTGCATGCACGCACATGCAAGTTTAAAATAATTTGCTTCCTTGACATATAATGCATCATTTCAGTATGTCAGTGTGGCATACTGAAATTCACCAGGAGAATTCCAACCACCAAAAATAGTTAAAGATAACTATATGAAGTATTAGATATATTAATTAGCTTGGTTATGATAATCACAATGTATACATATATTGACACATAATGTAAACTTTAAATACACACACAGATTTTATGGTCAATTATACCTCAATAAAGCTGGGAAAAATATGTAAATAAATATTTGTGTACCAAATATGCAATCACAATCTTTATAATACCAAATAAAAAGTACAAGAGATGCAAAGAAACATAGGAACATGATAATACTGGAAGACCAAGACACTTTTCATAGAGAAGTTGACATTAAAATATTCATGAAAAAACAAACATGCAGAAATAGTCTTAAACACAATTTTTAAAAAGAAATTATTTTAAGGAGAATAAGCCTAAAAGTGATTAAAATATACCCTGCATAATTAAAACAGCAGAGTATTAATGCATGAATCAATGTGTAAACTTGGGAAACAGAATAAGAAGTCCAGGAATACATTAAAAAGATATAAAACTTTAGCATGTATTGAGGGTGGCATCACAAACCTTCTAGAAAATAATAAGCTTTTTAATAAATCCTATTGAGATAATCGGTTAATCAAGTGACAAAACATAAAATTTGGTTCAATCACCCTGCTGTGCTATCAAATATTAGATCTAATTAATTCTATCAAAATATATTTTTGTACCCATTAGCCATATCCACTTTCTCCTCTCTACTGTTCTTCCCATCCTCTGGTTACCATCATTTTACTCACTATCTTAATGAGTCAAATCTCACACCATACACAAGGATAAAGACGAAAAAGTTAAAGGTTTTAGATGTAAAAACAAAACAAAACAAAACAAAAAAAAATCATATATATTTTAGGAAAAAAAGAATTCTTCTTTATCATGAGTGAGTGAAAATGCTTTCTAGGCCGGGCGCGGTGGCTCACGCCTGTAATCCCAGCACTTTGGGAGGCCGAGACGGGCAGATCACGAGATCAGGAGATCGAGACCATCGTGGCTAACACAGTGAAACCCCGTCTCTACTAAAAATACAAAAAATTAGCTGGGCGCAGTGGCGGGCGCCTGTAGTCCCAGCTACATGGGAGGCTGAGGCAGGAGAATGGCATGAACCCAGGAGGCGGAGCTTGCAGTGAGTGGAGATAGCACCAGGGCACTCCAGCCTGGGCGACAGAGCAAGACTCCATCTCAAAAAAAAAAAAAAAAAATACTAACTATGAGTCAAAATATAGATGTATAAAATATTGAAATATCTTCATTACTGATAATAAAATATATGCCAAATATTTGAACAGAAATAATAGAAAATTGATAATAAGAGAATATCAAAAAAAGGAAGGAAATATTTGCCAAAAAAAAAAAACATTATCCAGATCACATGAAGGACTCTGAAAACATTGTAGTAGGAAAACCAATAACCCAATTTTTTTAGAAGGTTAAAGATTTGAAGAGATCCTTCACCTAATGGGATACACAGAGAGCAATTAACCATAAGAAACATGTTCAACATCCCTAATTGTAAGAGGAAAATAAATTAAACCCTAATGGGATACTAGTACGCATTTACTAGAATGGTTAAAATAGAAAACACTGACACTGTCCAGTGTAGATTAAGATGCAGCTCCACTGGACCTTTCATGAATTGGTGTTGGGTATTCAATTTGGTATAACCACTTTGGAAAACAACATGGCAATATCTTCAATAGTTACACTTACAGTGATTGCATTTCTCAGCAATTCCACTCCTATATATTTACCCTAAGAAAATGAAGATTATTTTTACACAAACACATGTACACAAATGTTAATGGCAGCTCTCTTCATAATTACCCAAACCTGAAAATTACAAAGATGTTCTTCAATGGGTGATGGGATAACTAAACCATAGTTCACCCATGTAATAGATTACTAATTGTTAATAAAAATTAATGAACTATTAACATACATAAATAATGTGGGTAAATCTCAAATACATTACTCTGAGTAATAGAAGCCAGTTTCAAATTGTAACAAACTGTAAGCCTCCATATATATGACATTCTTGGAAATGAAACTGTATTCAGAGAGAACAAATCAGTAGTTGCCACAAGTTAGAGAAAAGAGAGGTTTGTGACTACAAAGGAACCACACAAGAGAGACTTTGGGGCTGATAGAAGTGTTGCATATTTTGATTATGGTGGTGATTACAGAAGTCAATATATATGCTAAAATTCAAAGAACTATATTTTTTTTGTTAAAAAGGTCAAATTTATTGTATATTTATATAAAATACTTAAAATAAACTTGAAAACTGTGAGAACATATAATGAAAGGTGCTAATACTCCAAACATATAAGACTAAATTTTCATAATTCATTAAAAATTACTTTTAAAAGAAAAAATGATAGAAATGATAGAAAAATACATAAAAGAAATAAAAAGATCAATTGAAAACTACATATAAAAATAACCCTTAAACATAGGAAAAATGGTCACTCTCACAATGAAAAAATGAATTAAAACTACATTCAGAAAACAGGTATCACCTATTAGACAGGGACATTTAACCTATATAACGAAATTCTCTCTTAGTAAAAGGTTGAGAATAGGCCTTTTTACATTGATGATGGGAAAACAGACTGATTTAAACTTTGTGAGCAGAATTTGGAATGTTTTACTAAACTACATATACATTTACCTTTGACCCAGCAATCTTTATAGGAGCTCACAGGGACGCTCCACATCTAACATGAATGAATAAAAGTTCTCAGTATTTTTCAATAAGGCATTGTTTATAATTTCAAAATATTAGAAACAACTTATATGCACTTCCATATAAGGGTAGTGGAATAAATACTAGTACATCTACATAAAATAGTCATTAAATAAAGACAGGAAAGATCTTTATGAAGTAGAGTGATTTCCAAGATATGTTGTTCAGGGAAAAAGTGAAGTGTTAAAGAATATCTGCACTATGATACTCTTCATGTGAAAAAGAAAACCAAATATAAAATATTGTTCATTTGAGCAGAAAGAAATGCATCCAGAAAGTCAAAGAAAACTATTGTATAATTTCACATGTATGTGAAATCTAACAACAAAAAATCAAATATACAGAGCTAGAGAACCCAACAGTGGTTACCAGGGGTGGGTCTTTGGGAAGGAAATGAGAAGATATAAGTCAGAAGTTACAAAGTAGCAGAAACTTATGACAGACAAGATTAGAGATCTATTGTACACCATGAGGACTATAGGTAATTGTACTATATTTGGGATTCATGCTCAACGATTAGATTTTAGCTGTTCTTGCCACATGTACAAAAAAACTGTGGAACTATGTGAAATGGTATATATGCTGAATTGTTTCAGTATAATGAGCTTTTTGTCTATATGTATTCCCTAACAATATATTGTATACCTTAAATATACACACAAAAAATTTATTGCTTTAATAAAAGAAACACATGTAGGATAAAACAGAGACCAAGGAGATTTTTTTTTCATGAAATAATAAGAATGGACTATAAATAATGGAAGAGAAAAAAACATGATATCTATTTCAACATTTTTGGTACAGTTTGGCCATTTAAAACATGTTACTGCTTCATATACTAAAAAAAGAGTCTAAATAAAATCAATAGGTATTGGAATAAAAATTCAAATTGCATATATCATATTGTAAGGAAAAAAATAATGCATCTGAGAAGTTTTAAGATTTTTTTCTTTACTGTATATAATGAGCTCCACTTCTTCTAACTTTTACAGGTAATTATCCTCCTCTATGTAGAAGGGAAACCCTATAGTATCCTAAATACTGCCAATAACAGCTCTAATCTATGTCGGTCAACACAATAAATTTATGACTCGCCACTGAAGACTTAAAAGCTAATACCTTGAAAATTACTGGGCTGAGTTGTTGACTGCAAGGAGATAAAATAGCAAATACTGTAATTTATCTGGTTTAATGCAGGTTTTGTTGCCACTTTTTCCATAAGTGGGAAAGGCAGATATCCCATATTAGATATCTGTTTTACAAAGAAAGTTATCATATAACTTTTTGCTGTACACTAAAGACCTAGACTTTTTTTAAGTTCTTAAGAAACAAAATTTGAATTAGTACATTTAAACTTGAAAAAAGGAACAATAAAAACTTTACACTTTTTAGACATCACTATTAAAAACAGTCATTGATTGTATTTGCCATTTTTCTATGTGAAGGTTATTTGTATTTTTCTCTAATCAATGTTGTAAATAAACCTTATTCTCTAGTCCTTGCTCACTTTTATTCCTATAAGCATAATATATTATTCATTGAATCATCCAACAAAAGGAAATGTTAAATTATGAATACATTGTATTCAAACTTTTGAATATTAACCAAGCAAGTAATTACATTAAATATAAAATACATTTCCTCTCCTGCTCCTCTATAAATATACATGCAATTTATTAAATTCTAAGGGATCATCTCCGTGTTTTCACATCTACAGCCCTTGAAGATATGGAGAAAACATTTTTCATGGCTATTTTTCAGTCAAATCATAATAAGAAACCTAGTCCAAGGCTTTACGTTTCAAGTGACCCTTAGAGAGAGAAGACAATAAGTACTGACTGAGGCACCTTAAAATCTGGGTCTTAGTAGCAAGAGGTAACACTATCTGACCTTTAGAAAATGTTTAAAGGCATTTGTTCATTAATATAAAAATAATAATTTCCAACAACAACAAAAAAGAAAACAAGCAAATATTACTTAGCATGGAAAATTTAGGAAAATATTCAAACCCCAAAATTATAAATTACATTTTTAAGACATTAAAGGTTTGTGGACATTTTTAAATTCATCTTTGAGACTTAATTTGTGAATAAATATGCAGCATAAACTACATTTATCAGGAAACATTTACATGGGAATGTTAATAGATTTTATTAAATTTTTAGCTTTTCAGAAACTCTAGACTCACCAGGACCTAGATCAAAGCCTTGCTTCTGGACTAGACTCATTTAGGCTGGAGCAGACTTCTCAGGCATTTTGACGCTTGGCTATCATGCAAATCATAGTTTTAATTTTTTTAACCCAAATTTCACATAAATTTGCAACATAAAATAATGTCATCTAATGAAAGACAAGTGCTACAGTCTGAATGTTTGTGTCCCCTGAAATTTAAGCATTGAAACCTAATCTCAACTTGATAGTACCAAGTTGTCATGAGGACAAAAGCCTAAATTAATAGGATCAGTGCCCCTATAAAAGAGGTTCCAGAAAGCTTCCTTGCCTCTTTCAACATGTGAGGATGCAGTGAGAAGTCACCATCTATGAGGGATGGGTCCTCACCAAACACAGAGTCTGTCTACACATTGATCATGGAATTCCAAGCGTCCAAAACTATAAGAAATCAAGTCACTGAATTTACGGTCATTTTGTTCTAGTAAGCTGAATTCCTACATTTTGACTCTACGGTTTCTCTGGTTTGATAATTTCCCTTCCATTCATTAACAGTGCTGTACTGTACTTTATTCCCATTTTAAAATTTAATTGTCAACTTTCTGAAATAGAATATTTCTTTTTGATGTTTTTGTTTAAATTAAATTTTAATACTGGCATCTCTTTCTTGCACATTTAATTAAAGTTCTTCTGCCATATATTTTTTAATCTAAAAAATGTATTCTGTGCGTGTGTGTGTTTTTTTTTTTTTAATGCTTTGAGCACTTTATTGGTCTATTCTAAACTCTCTTAAGTTTTCATAGAGAATTAATCAGTTTCAACAGAAGATACAAATTACCCTACTTTTCTAAAGTGTGCTGATTCCATTTGTGTACATAAAGATAGGACTGAATTAATTACTATTTTATTGAGTCCTAGCCAGTTTATTATATTATTACTAAAGTTATATGATAGCTTATTTTTGTCCTAGATTATTCAAAGTTCTCATATTCTTTTCCATATGTTCTTCTAGAGAGTGTAAATATTACCCTGAAATCAAATTACATTTTATACTTAAAGTCCCACCCAGTAGTCAATTTAAGTAGATTTTTGAAATGCTCTTGATTGCTAGGTAAAATAAACAAATGGCTTACAATTATTTTAAATGGCTAGAATTTTAAAAATTCAGCTGTTTAACATAGTTTGATCTCTAGGTTATGTGTTTACTGCATGAATTGCCCAACCTCCAACATCTACATTTACATGTAAAATGTGAATGTTAGATTATAAATGTTATGTTAATGAGCACAGAAAAGTTCTACAAACATCTCAGAGATTCAATCTCATTATTTAAGCTATGATTACTAAATAGAAAGCAATTAATACATTTTAGAAAAAGTTTCAATAATTATCAAACCAAAAGGTATCTCCCTGACAGGTGCCACCCACGCTCCGCAGTGCCCGGTCCCATGGACCACCCAAGGGCAGAGGAGTGCAGGTGCATGGCATGGGACTGGCGGGCAGCTCTGCCTGCGCCCCCAGTGCAGGATCCACTAGGTAAGCCAGCTGGGCTCCTGAGTCGGGTGGGGACTTTGAGAACTTTTATGTCTAGCTAAAGGATTGTAAATGCACCAATCAGCACTCTGTGTCTAGCTCAAGGTTTGTAAATGCACCAATCAGTGCTCTCTGTCTAGCTAATCTAGTGGGGACTTGGAGAGCTTTTGCATCTAAAGGATTGTAAATGCACCAATCAGCACTCTGTGTCTACTTCAGGGATTGTAAAAGCACCAATCAGCACTCTGTCAAAACTGATCAATCAGATCTCTGTAAAATGGACCAATCAGCTCTCTGTAAAATAGACCAATCAGCAGAATGTGGGTGGGGCCAGATAAGGGAATAAAATCAGGTTGCCAGAGCCAGCCAGTGGTAACCCTGTCAGGTCCACTTCCACACTGTGGAAGGTTTATTCTTTCCCTCTTTGCAATAAATCTTGCTGCTGCTCACTCTTTGGGTCCGCACTGCCTTTATGAACTGTAACACTCACCAGGAAGGTCTGCAGCTTCAGTCATGAGGCCAGCAAGACCACGAACCCACCAGAAGGAAGAAACTCTGAACATGTCCGAACATCAGAAGGAACAAACTCCAGACACACTATCTTTAAGAAATGTAGCACTCACCGCAAGGGTCCGCAGCTTCATTCTTGAAGTCAGTGAGACCAAGAGCCCACCAATTCCAGACACAGTGAGATGTCATTAATATGAATCCTCACCAATTCCACTGAGTTCCACAGGTTTTCAGGACTGAGTGTAATCTACCAGAAGCAAGCAGATTTGGTGGGTTCAAGTCTGTTGCAGATAGAGTGTTCGCATGGCTCTGAGCACGTTTATGGTGTCCAAGAATTGTCTGCCAACATTGTTGTACACTGCAATTCCTGCTGTAGAGAGTATGGAAAAGACATATAAGTACAATAAGGCACACCTGGATATATTTATTTTATTAATATAGATTCATTTTGTCACAATATACAGCCAATGATTCATTATATGAACACTGCCATCATAAGGTAACAGTGTAGGCATTTATTTCACACCAACACTTAACCATGCCAGAAGAGACATTTGTCTTCATGTCTTCAGCAAATTTTCCCTTTTCTTTCTATTGTGTCAGACAATAAATAATTTCCAGGTGAGAATAAGCCAGTTAAGGTTAACTGTCTATTATTTGCAACAAAAATATCTCACGTTTATCTAAGGTGATTTTTTTTCTGGTTAAAAATAAGACATTATTTGTAAAAAAAAAAAAAAAAAAAAAAAGAAAGAAAAAATACTGTTTCATATAACAAAAAATAGCACTGTTCAGAATGATCAATTATATGTGTGAGCATGTGTGTGTATGTGGTTCTGTAAGAGACAAAGCAATAAGGAAAGAAGAGAGGGTGCGAGTGAGAACTGTTTAGTAAGGAATTCATTCAGAGGTTTGATTTTTAAATAAAAATAACACAGTTACAGAAAGTCATTTATACAGGAGATCAGCATACAGAACATTACATAGAACATTGCAACATATTTGCATATCATATATATAATGTAGATAAAATGTACCATTATTGAAGTTAAGGATATCCAAGAATCTATGAAAAAAGGGGAACTAAGTCTGTCATTCTGGATTTGAGATTTTTAGTTAGTACAGATTCTTTAAGTTGGTGCTCAAATTTGAAATTAATATACCTCCAAAATACCTGATTTATTCTGAGGTACTTACAGGAAAGGTGTATATTTCCCCTGGAGAGCTGTTTATTTTACAGCAAAGAAAAAAAAAAGAATTTTTTACAGATGTTTTACTTAGAGGTCAATAATTTAAACTTACGTGACAGCATGTAACATGTTTACCAATTATAACACTACAGGAATATTAATCAAATTTGAAGAAATCAAAAATCTAGTAAGGACCATATGGTACATTCAGAACAAGTGTTCCAACTGTTGGCGAGAAGAAGAAATTGTCTCCTAAGAGACAACATAATTAAAAGTGAGAAGGATGTCCTTCACCTATAAAAGGCATTTCTAGGAACAAAGAGTATTCAATATAACTGCAAGAAGGAATTATAAAATAATTAAGGATAAATATGCTTTTCACCAGGGTACAGGGAAGAATATAGCATGGTAGTAAATATCACTTGGAAAACAGATATGCATAACCATTAAACAGCATTAGCAAATGTTAGCAAATGAGGAATAAATGTAACAACTATATCACATAATGGTCTTATGTGTTTACTAGGAACAGCATGAAATATTAAGAAGAAATCTCATCCGCTCGGATAAGCAACATCTGAAACTCCTCTGTAATTATTTTTTAGTCTTTGAAAAGTATATAAAAGAAACTTGCCAATTTGTATTTAATGATTTTTAAAAACAGTAAAATGGATGTTGGGTCCTTTCTATTATTTAACATTGAATAGAAAATGTATGTAATATGACATATATCACACAAAGGGTAAGTTTGTTCTTATCCAGACTAAAATTTTATGCAGAATGAAATATAATGAAGATAATGTCTAGTTCTGAGTGTAAATATTTTTCCTTCTATTGTATCTCTGTTTTCCAGATTAATATTACTGTTGTTTTGGGGGGATGGGGTGGAAGAGAGGGTCTCATTCTGTCACCCAGGCTGGACTGCAATGCCCTGATTCTAGTTCACTGGAGGCTGGAATTCCTGGGTTCCACAGATCTTCGCACCTCAGTCTCGAGTTGCAGGCATTACAGGCACACACCATGATGCCCAGCTTTCTTTCTTTTCTTCTTTCTTTTCTTTTCTTTTTTCTTTTCTTTTCTTTCCTTTCCTTTCCTTTTCTTTCTTCTGTTTTTGTAGAGACAGTGTGTCACTATGTTGCCCAGGTTAATATTGCTAATCCTTTAAAAATGGATCAGTATGTGAACCTTTTATTCTGTGAAAATTAGTATATGACAATGGTAATAGAAAATCTGTATATAAGACAATATATAGGGATGGAAAAGTGGCAACAAATTGAATAAATATGTCTTTTTTTTTTTTTTTTTTTATTTTTTTTTTAATTGAGTCAGAGTCTCTCTCTGTTGCCCAGGCTGGAGTGCAGTGCTGTGATCTCGACTCTCTGCAACCTCCGCCTCCAGGGATCAAACAATTATCCTACCTCAACCTCCTGAGTAACTGGGATTACAGGCGTGTGCCACCACACTCAGCTAATTTTTATATTTTTAGTAGAGACAGGGTTTCACTATGTTGGCCAGGCTGGTTTTGAACTCCTGACCTCAAGTGATACGCCCACCTTGGCCTCCCAAAGTGCTGGGATTACAGGCATGAGCCACCGTGCGCCTGGCCAAATATGCCTTATTTCACCAGTTTTCATTAACATGTTAAAATAACAAATTTAATACTAGTTTTGAAAGGAAACAGTATTACCATAAGCAATCCTTCTTGGTCGGGCCCGGTGGCTCATGCCTGTAATCCCAGCACTCTGGGAGGCCAAGGAGGGCAGATCACGAGGTCAGGAGATCGAGACCATCTTGGCTAACAGGGTGAAACCCCGTCCTACTAAAAATACAAAAAATTAGCCGGACTTGGTGGCGGGCGCCTGTAGTCCCAGCTACTCGGAAAGCTGACGGAGAAGAATGACATGAATCCGGGGAGCAGAGCTTTCAGTGAGCGGAGATGGCACAGCTGCACTCCAGCCTGGGAGACAGAGCAAGACTCCATCTCAAAACAACACAGCAAACCACCATGCTTCTCTCCCCAGCCTTCATAGTGCCCCATCCCCACCGTTTCCAATTCATTTGAATTTCTCCATTTTTAGCTAAGAATATTTTTATCTGCTTTGAAAGGTAAACAATGTTGCCTTGGTAACATAAAATATAAGAGACTTTCAAATATTGGTTCCCATTTGTATTCCGGTTATTAGACCCAATATTAAAGAACAAAAGATTTTGAAAGTAATTGTGTAGTTTTATTGGCTTCCCACCCAATATATGGGTTGTACAGTTGAAGTAGGAGGTTTAACATGAACTGACAGATTGTCTACAAGGAGAGACTGCACACGTCTGCCAAGTTAGACAACAGTAGTTACTGGCATGAGGGCTCTGCTTGGGAGACAATAGTCAATGCGGGAGAAAATTCTGTCACTATTTGAGTGATAACTGTGCTTTTTTGGGGGTGGGGTGGGGTGGGGTGGTTGTTTTTGAGATGGAGTCTCCCTCTATTGCCCGGACTGGAGTGCAATGGTGCAATCTTTGGTCACTACAACCTCTGACTCTTGGGTTCAAGAGATTCTTCTGCCTCAGCTTCCTGAGTAACTGGGACTACAGAACTGTGCATCGTTTATATCTGGAAGTCACATAAATTATCGTAAATGAAGACTTCCTGCTGACATTATCTCACACATTACCTACTGATGTTCCATTGGGATGATTAATTTTTGTTCTCCAAGAAGTTCCTCCTGCCTAACTGCTCTAGAAAATGTTCTCATCAATCACTGAAGACATGTGTAGAGCCTTGTATGTAAGGTGGGTCTCTAGAGACATTGAATGGTACTATTGGCTGGAAATGAAAACCTGCATCCTTTTAGGCAAGTTGGGAGTATCAGAAACCAACTCAAGAGCACCTATGGAACACAGAAAACTACTTCCTTCAATACCCTCCTCCAACATATAATTTAGAAATAGGAGAAAACCACTTGCACTAGAAAAAGCTGCACACCAGAAATATCTTGCAACAATTACATGCAAAATACCTATTGGGTCACAATGAAAGTAGAGCAAACCCATGATTTTTTTTCTAAATATACAGCAGCATCTCCAACACTTTAATAGATTAACACCTTTCTCTTAAAGTGAAGGTCTAGAACAGGTAGATAATGAGCACTATTGGATTTACCTAGTGACTCTGGGCTCCCTCCCAGCTTACATTCTTCAGATACACTGAGCTAGTTACAGAGTAAAAATACTTAATTGTGTAAATCTTTAAGGACCTCTATGTAAGGAAAATAGTTGATTCACTTTTGGCCATTATATATAAGAAGGAAAGAGTAAAATAAGAACTTCTTCCAAAAGGCAATTCTACCTGCTATGAACTGTCTATGAAGTAAGCATCGGAGCTTTCTGCCCTTCCTGGAGTTGCTAGAGAAAGTGCATGGACATGTATGTGGAAAATTTATGTAAAATCTTATCAGCAAACTATTACCATTGTTAAAATATTTAACATACATCCAGATTTCTAAATGTATGTTCATATACATATACCTTTTCACTAGAATCATAATAGAAACCTATTTTGGTATATTGTACTTGATATATTAATTATAAGGAATCTTAATCTAAGTTAATAAAAGTTGCAAAATTTACTCAATAAATATATAACTGAGAACATATATAACAAGAAAATGAATTTTTATTTTTAAATTATTTCTAAAAAAATGTTTCAGAGTCTAACATTTTATTTATCTGTACACTAAAATATCAAGGAAAAAAGAACTTTGTGGCAAAGGCTGTCTGCATCCTGCAAAAACTGCATTACTCATCAATAGGTCACATGCAGATAATTCACTTATGGCTAGCTACTTCTTCCATCTTTCTCCCTACAGACATTTCCTGATTTTATGGTGGGAGAATACTTGGCCCTCATTCACGACAAGTTGAGAATGCCAGTAAATAAGGTAGGAACAACAATGAATTATTGAAGGATAGAGGCTTTTGTAGGAGTATCCAACATTCTCCCCTAGGTGTGAAAACTAAGTTACGTTTTACATAATCTTTCCATGCACATGAAACAAGGTTAAGTTCCAGCTGCCTACAGCAGTAATTTTGTCCATTTGTGGATTTTTTTTTTGTTGGCTTTTCTTAGTCCTCTGTCTCAATTTTTATACTCACATTCTATTTCCTGGGGTTACTAAACAAATAAATTACTTGTACCTAAGTCTTGTTTCAGGTTTTCTATTGAGAAAACTAGAATTTACTTAGTTGGTATCATAAGTGGCCTTAGAAAGCAGACACTCAACATAGAACTTTGGATTTGGATTATTCAGTGTAACTGAGATTGCATGCTAATGGCAAATGAGGTGGATTACTGTGATGCTTAATTTTTGTGCCAAGCTAACTGGGTCAAAGGGCTACCCAGATGTTTGGTTAATCATCATTCTGGGTCAGTCTGTGAGATTGTTTCTGAATGACATTAACCTTTAAATCAGTAGACAGAATAAAACAGATTGTACTCGCCTATGTGGGTGGGCCTCATCCAATACCTTGAAGATCTGAACAGGACAAAAATACTGAATGAGAGGGAATTCTCTCTTCCAGCATCAATGTCTTTGAGCTGGGAAAGCAGTCTTCTTCTGTCTTTGGACTTGGAATCAGACAGGAAGTTCTACCACTGACACTGTTGGTTGTCTTGCCTTCAGACTCAGGCTGGAACAATACCATCAGCAATCCTGGTTCTCCAGCTTGCCAACTTCAGATCTTCAGACTTTTCAGCCTGTGTAATCGCATAAGCCAATTTCTTATAATGAATCTCTTTCTAGATGTATAGTCATCTCTTGATATATGTTGGGGATTGGTATTAGGACCCTCATGGATACCAAAATCCATGCACACTCAAGTTCCACAGTTGAACCTACAGACCTCACGTATGTAAAAAATTGGCATCGTTTATGTGAGGGTTTCTCATCCTGCAAATACTATATATTTGATCCATGTTTGCTTGAAAAATAATCCATGTATAAGTGGATCTGCACAGTTAAGACCCTTGTTGTTTGATATACATCTATTAAACAATAAGTCCTAAGATCTGGAGTTGGCAAGCTGTAGAAGCAAAAGAGTTGATGGTTTGGTAATATATATTATTATATATGTATAATATATATTATATAAATTATATATATTATATGTAATCATATATAATTATATATAATATGCAATCATATATATGATTATGTATTATTATATATACACACATATATAATCGTATATATTACCAATCCTCAAATGTGCGTGCATGCATGTGTGTGTGCGTGTGTGTGTGTTCTGTTTCTCTAGAGAAGCCTGACTATTATAGTTTTTCTGGCTTCCTTCAGTATTCCAATTACTAATGGTGCTTTAGGCTATAATATGAGTAGAAGGGCACAGCACTAGTTTTTGCAATAGCTCTAGCAATTGAAAGATATAAAGGCAATGGTAACTGTAGGACTTGTGTCACTTGTCTCATTAACTGCCAAAGGAACATTAAAAAAAACTGATAGACTTATCTCAGCTAACTATTGTCTTAGAATAGAGACACTGTGACCAACAGAAGGTTTACATGATGACATTTAATGATACCCTGTCTCTTGCAGTTGGGAAGAAAGCTGCACAGAAAATTAGACCTACTAACCATAAGAATGATTATCCCTTAAGAATCTCCCTTTATCATAGTAATGTAAGAAAGGGAAACAAGAAATTAAGTAAGAAAGTGAAAGAGAGAATTAGGGAAAGCCAAAGAAAGATGCTTTAATGAACAAGTTACTGTTCTAGGAAGCTGGCTTTAAAATATCATAGACATAGAAGCAGTGAGACTCTTAATCCTGGTATAGACATTTACGTGGATATATCTGAATTTCTTAAACTAGCAGATTCCCCTGAAGTACCTGGGTTGGCAGCAGTAAGTACCTTTGCTTTTGGTAGAGAAGTGTAGCTTCCCATTGCTGATTAATAACTAAAAGCATAACCTGAGATAGATGTCTTTTTTAATGTTCCTTGTTCTCCTCAGAATCAGTTCTGACTTCTCTTCAATATCTACTATCATGAGTCAAGTGAAGAAATACTCTCTTTGCCATTGTATGAAAGGAATTATTTACTGGAAACATGGCAGAACCTACCAAACAAATAACATCAGAAACTTGGAGGACATATAAAGTGGTGGAGCTTGACACTGCAAGACAAAGGAAAGAGTCAAACATATTAGTTGTTTATTATCATGTGAGCATTCCCTTTTGATTTGCTAACAGAGATGCCTGAAGTTAGCCGTATACTCTGGTATAATAGGTCATTGAATTTAGGCAATGGTGTTGGCCTACAATAAATAAAATGAGGATGCTAAACTATCTTGAAAACATTTTGAAGAAAGCGTAAAAAGCTCGGAAAAGAATGGGTCAGGCTGCTATGTAAGATTAGTGGACATACAAGTTGACTATGTTCCACAGGAAGGAGAAAAGACGCCCTTTACAATAGTGGTAGGAAATGCCTTAGTGATTGGGACAATACTATCACTGAGAATTTCAGTAGTGTTTGTCCTCTGCAGGGCAGGGTTAATGGTTGAAGACACAACCATTGAACGGGGCTTCTTTGTGTAAATGGGAATAATAGAATTGAAGAACTATGGAGATCAGGATTCAGTACCTAACTGTCAGAGAACAAGTGGATGAAATTATCATTATGGACACCAAACCTGGATTGGCAACCAGGAGGATTGGAGTTATATAGATATATGTCAATAATAATATATGCAATGAAAAATCAGCAAGGAAAAGGCTAATGTCAGTTATAAATTAGAATATCATTTACCCTCACCTAGTTTTCACCATTGAATCATTTATTGGAACCAGAATCCATGATCAGGTCCTTTTAAGGAAAAACCTTGAATCATTGTAGCAGGCCTATATGTATAATTACTTTCCAAAACCACCTCCAAAGATGTCCTAAAGCTATTCTAATTAGGGATATTTGCACCAGATCTTTCAAGAATGTTTAAATACCAGGGCTGAGATGACACTGATACCAGGGTACACAAAAATGCCATTAAGATACCTATGATAATTGGAATTTTCAGGGATCAGCTGATAAATGGCTTTCTGGACCACCTTTCTCTTACATTAGTCTAATGGGTTCATTAAACTACCCTGTGTTCATTGCCCTGATCATCAAGGACATGATTAAAATGGATGTACATAGCAAGTTACAGAAATTGCATTGGTTTGCTGAAATGTGGAATAAGATCAATTATGTTAGAGAAGACCAAGCAAAAATTCCTGTATTAGGCAGCGCTTTTCAAAGAAACAATCAATAGGATGCATACACACATAAACACACACACACAGACACACACACACACACACACACAGAGGAATAGAGGGGAGAGAGAGAGACAGACAGAGAGAGAGACAGAGAGAGAGACAGAGAGATAAATAAAGAAAATTTATTGTGAGAATTGGCTCACACAATTACGGGATGCAAGAAGGCCCCTGATATGCCATCTGCACTCTGGAGAACCAGTAAAGCCAGTGTTGTAATTCAATGAGTCTGAAGACTGAGAACCAGGAGAGTCAATGGTGTAAGTACTGGCATCCAAAAGCTCAACAACCTGGAGCTCCTCAGGGGAAGAGACGATTGATATTGTTGTTATAGAAGAAAAAGCAAATTTGCCCTTCCTCTGCCATTTTGTTCTATTCCGGCCTTCAAAGATTGCATGATGCCTGCCCACATTGGTAAGGGCAGATGATCTTGACTCAGTTTACTGATTCAAATGCTAAGTTCCTCCAAAATCAATCTCACAGTTTTCTGGTTATCCCATAAGCCAGTCAATGAAAATTTATATACATAAGTAATAAAACATAAAATGGGATTGGAAATGGTAAAATAAAACATAAATGGTTAACAAAAATTAACCATCACATTCTCTAATAAAAGCTGTCTACCCAGTAATGAAAACAGAAAATCAGCAACAAATAAGACGGCAGCGATAACAATATTCTCAAAAATAAAAAGGGTGCAGGAGTCGAAGTCCCTATCACATCGTCATTTAATTTACTGGAATGACCCATAAAAAATTTTGAATCTGGGTGATGATGGGGGAATCATGTAAATCTAAGCAACTGATAATTCCTGACTCATCTGCTGTGTATTTATATTATGTAATATATATATAGTATCTTTATTTTAACAACTCAACTCAGCTTCTACCCTTGGTTTTCCATCTATGATCTGACAAATATCACTTTCTATCTCCTTCATGAAAACAGATAAAAGATATTTTCATTCACCAGGGATAGACCACAGAACACATTTGCTGTCTTGCCCAGGGTTACAATTGTATTTTGTTATAATATGACCTGAAGTAACCTTAATAGTCTTAAAATTCGAAGACCAAAATATTGGTCACTATATTGATGATATCAGATTAATCAGCCCTAGCGAGCAAGAAATGTCATTTTCTGATACTCTTGTACAGGAATGTAAACAATAAAACAGAATCTGAAACAAAAAACCTGCAATTTCAAGGGTCTTTCACCGGTAAATATTTTAGTGTTGCAGTTGTCTTCAGTAATTCAGGATACCTTCCATGGCAGAGGACAAGATGGCAAATTATTGCATTTTGTACCAGCTGACATATAAAAGCATCATAGTGTTTGTTACGGTTCTCTGGATTTGGGGCACTATATAAACACCACACTTGGGAATGCTGCATCAATCCATTTGTCCAATGTTTAATGGCTTTCAGCACAAGCAAGGGCTTTTGTTCTTGTGAACTTGCAGAATTAAGAGAGCTCATCATAAATGAGGATGTTAAATAGAATCTCTGACAAGCCCCCATAAGAAAGTTTTAAGTGACATCTAAATATATATATATATATATATATATATATACAATAAAAAATAAAATGGAATAGAAAAGGGTAAAAGTGCCTCAAAGTTTCTTACTCTGTATAAAAATAAATACTATTAATAGTTTTATGTAGCCTTTAATTATAATAAATAGTATTATAAAAATTGTAAATAATACAGATACATATTCTTTCTTTCCCATAAGGTACTTTATCTTATATATAAAATACATCTATTTTCATTTTCCTATTTGTGTCTACAGGACAATTTAAAAATTGTGGTATGCATTTATTTTACTTCAGTGATCATTGCTGAAAAAGTTTCAATTGATTTTGTAGGGAATTGGATATTTATATAACCTGAAAGAATCATAGAATTTAAGAACTGGAAGGGAACTTGGGTATTACTGTTTTATGGCACAAAATTGGGCCTAAGTCAAATAAAAATAACTAACATTTCTTGATCATTTGCTATTTGTTAGGAACTTTGCTACAATTAATTCTCACATCAAGCCCATGACCCAGGTAATAGTTTAATCTTGTTTATGTTTTGCAGTAAATCTATGGTATAGGTGCTATTAATATTACCAACTAGTAGTTTTCAACAGGGATGATTTTGACCCCCATTTGGGGGGACATTTTTGGTTGTCACAGCGATGGGGTAGGGGAAACTGACATCTAGTGGGTACAGACCCAAGATGTTGATAAACAAAGAATGGGACAACTTCCCAAAGCAAAAAAAGTCCAGGCCAAAATCTCAATGTATGAAGACTGAGAAAGATTATTATAGAAGAAGAAACTGAATCTTTGAAAATTTATCTTTGCCTAAGACTATTACACAAACAAAGACAACTTAATAGTTTGTGGGGAAAACTTTGGGGGGAAATAATCATCATCATCATCATCATCATCATCATCATCATCATCATCATCTAGATACTAATTTTCATGTGACTCATGAAAAAAAACTTAAATATCTAAAGTAAAGTTTATCCTATTTTTCTGACCCCCTTTCTTTGCTCTTTGATATTTTGGTTCAGTTATATATTCTTTCTATTTAAAATTAAATAATTAACTTTCTCAATCTTTCCAAATTAGATTCCATGAAAGCCTTCTCATATTAGAATTAGAAAATATTTGAAGACTCTTCTTACATGTTTGATTTTAGCGCTGCTTAAGCATAGAATATATTTTCATGTTATCATACTTCACTCTTTCTTATCTGCAAGCACATGGTTTTTAAAATAACCTAAATTAGGCATTTTTTTTATTTATTACCTATGTGCTATGTTATTGATTTTTATTTTGATCTATCTTCTCTACTAATATTGCTGTCTTGACTTTAATATCCCAACATATATTACATTTCATATCAACAATACTTTGTGTTCCAGGATTATTGTTTCTCCTATAGTAAAGCAATAGTATATTAAGGATATGAACTATCTGTCAAATCTTATATGTATTTCAACTTTGTTTAACATTTGAATACATTTCTATATTTATTTTTCATTAATGACTCTTCATTATTGAGAGTAAATGTCAGTATCCAGGTGCTCAATGAGTATCAATAGTTGGAGACTGATCTGGAGCCCACGGGATTTAGTTCATAAGTAACTTTTGTCCAGAGATTCCAAGACTCAGGGAAGGGTACAAATTGCCCTCTACTGTAATACAGAGTGAAACATCGGGTGTATAGTGAAATCATTCTGCCAGACTTATCCAATCTTTCTATAGAATGTTGGGACTTTATAAAGAAGTGTTTAAATTGACATAACTTCAGATGACATATCTAGCACTATAATGAGCTTATCATTTAATGGAAGTAAAACATTAACATTAAAATGTTATAAGGTAGATTGTACTCAGGGTGCTACCAGAGAGAAACATGTTAATGCACTAGATAGAGGTAGATAGGATTGTAGCACAGTCATCCCTCAGTATCTGTGGGAATCACCTCCAGAAGCTCCCAGAGATACCAAAAGTCATGGATGCTCAAGTCTCCAACATAAAATAATGTAATATATACATATAAACTATGCACATACTTTCGTGCACTTTTAATCATCCCTAGACTACTTAAAATACCTAGTAAAATGAAAATGCTTGTTATCCTATATTGTTTTTGTTATCTTAAATTGTTATAGGATATTTGTTATCCTATATTGTTTAAGTAATAATGGCAAGGAAAAAAAGTCTGTATATATTAAGTATGAACACAATTTTTTTCTAAATATTTTTTATCTGTGGTTGGCTAAATACATGGATGTGAAACCCACAGATGTGAAGGGGATTTGAAACTGATAAAGTATTATTGTTCATTTTAAATTTAAAATATAACTGTTACTTCGTAATAGGAGTGTATTAATAATAAATGTTTATTGCAGAATAAAATAAAGACAAATAAGTAATTTATGTAGCTATAGCAATATTTTTCCAAACATACTTGTATTATTTTGTTTACAAAAATGGAGAGCATATAGAATAATTGGATTTAATTTTTTTAAATTCATTTATAATTTTATAAGGAAGATGCTTTTGTTCACTCAACATTTTTCAAAATACATTTTAATGGTTACATAACATTTGAGGCAATTCTACCATATTAATGTACTATATATTTAGCCTTTTCTTCATTATTAGAGATTTACATTACTTTCAATTGTTTTCTTCTAAGATTTTATAAATATCTTCACTCAGAAGTATTTGTTTTTTTTTTTTTTAATTTATGTAGGTGGGAATTATTGGGCAGATATTTTCAAACTTTCTAATTTATTAAATATTTTTCCACCGTGAGATTTTACCAAGTATTTGTCTTTGAGTTATTTGATTTTTATTTGATTACAGTTAACTGTTTTGTCCATCTGGAAATTATTTTATATTAAATGTAAGCTCAAATTATAACAATATATTTCAAATATATAATTGATTTTTAGAAGTAATATTTAATAATTCTTCATTCACTGATCCAAATGACACTTAAAAAAGAAGTTTAATAAAAGTTTACTCTATTGTCATGATTTTTAATTAATACAGTTTTTTAAATCAGATTTTAATTTCCTATAAGGGCACTCATTATTTTTGTTACCTCTGTTCCCCTTATTTTTCATTCTTTTCTTTTTAAATTTTGACTTTTTTTTTTATATTCCAGGGGTACATATGCAGGTTTGTTACAAAGACATGTCGTGTGATGCTCAGGTTTGGAGTGTGATCGAACCTACCACCCAGGAAGTGAGCATCATACCCAATGAGTAGTTTCTCAGTCTCTCCTCTTGTATTCCCCAGTGTCAGTTGTACCCATCCTTACAACCATGTATAGCCAATGATTAGTTCCCACTTATAAGTGAGAACAGATGGTATTTGGTCTTCTGTTTCTGCTTTAGTTCACTTCGTATAATGGTCTCTGGCTGCACCCATGTTGCTACAAATAACATAGTTTTGTTCTTCTTTATGGCTGTGTAGTATTACGTGTTGTGTAGGTACCACCTTTTGTTTATCCAATCCACTGTTGATGGGCACTTGATTTGGTTCCATGTCTTTGCTATTGTGACTAGTTTTGCAATGAATATATATGGGTACACGTATCTTTTTGGTGGAGCAATGTATTTTCCTTTGGTTGTATATCCAGTAATGGGATTGCTGGGTCACATGGTAGTTCAACTCTTAGTTCTTGAAGAAATCTGCAAACTGTTTTCTACAGTGACTGAACTAATTCACATTCCCCGCAACAGTGTACAAGAATTCCCTTTTCTCCACAGACCCACCAGTGGCTGTTATTTTTTGACTTTTTAACCAAAAGCCATTCTGAGTGGTATGAGATTGTATCTCATTATGATTTTGATTTACATTTCTCTGATAATTAGAGATGATTAGCATCTTTTTATATATTTGATGGCTGTTTGTATTTCTTCTCTTCAACAGTGTCTGTTTATGTTCTTTGGCCATTTTTTAATGAGGTTATTGGTTTTTTGCTTGTTGACTTAAGTTCTTTATAAATTGTGGATATTAGTCCTTTGTTGGACGCTTAGTTTGTGACTATTTCTCCCATTTGGTAGGTTGTCTGTTGCAATCATCTGTTCTCACTGTTAATAAGTACATACCCAAGACTGGGTAATTTATAAAGGAAAGAGGTTTAATTGACTCACAGTTCCACATGGCTGGGGAGGCCTCACAATCATGGCAGGAGGAAAAGGAGAAGCAAAGGCATGTCTTACATGGTGGCAGGTAAAAGAGCTTTTGCAGGGGAACTGTCCATTATAAAACTATCAGATCTCCTGAGACTTATTCACTATCACAAGAACAGCATGGGAAAAATCCACCTTCATGATTAAATTACCTCCCACCAAGTCCCTCCCACAACACATGGGCATTATGGGAGTCACAATTCAAGATGAGATTTGGATGGGGACCAAGTCAAACAATATCATTCTTCCCCGGCCCCTCCCAAATCTCATGTCCTCACATTTTGAAACACAATCATGTCCTTCCAACAGTCCCCTAAAGTCTTAACTCATTTCAGCATTGAATCAAATGTCCTCAGTCCAAAGTCTAATCTGAGACAAGGCAAGTTTCTTCTGTCTATGAGCCTGTAAAATTAAAAGCAAGTTACTGACTTCCTAGATACAATGGGGGTATAGGCATTGGATAAATATACTCATTTCAAATGGGAGAAATTGACCAAAGCAAAGAGGTCACAGGTCTGATGCAAATCTGAAATCCAGCAGGGCAGTCAGTTCTTGAAGCTCCAAAATTATCTTCTTTGACCCCATTTCTCACATCCAGATCACTCTGATGCAAGAGGTAGGCTCTCAAGACTTGGGCAACTATGCCCCTGCTTTGCAGGACATAGACTCCCTCCTGGGTTGAGTTTCTGCAGCTTTTCCAGGAACACAGTGCAAGCTGTCAGTAGATCTACCATTCTAGGGTCTGGAGGAGGGTGGCTTTCTTCCCACAGCTCCACTAGGCAGTACCAGAGTGGGGACTGTGTGGGTGTTCTGACCCCACATTTCCCTTCCGCAGTGCCCTAGCAGAGGTTCTCTATGAGGGCTCCACCCCTGCAACAGACTTCTGCCTGGCCATTTAGGGCATTTTCATACATCATCTGAAATGTAGGAGGAGGTTCCCAAACCTCAATTCTTGTCTTCTTTGCACCCACCACATGGAAGCTGCCAAGGCTTGGGGCTTGCACCCTCTGAAGCCACGGATGGAGTAGCTTGAATGAAGGGCACCATGTCACAAGGCTGCACACCACAGGGCAGCCCTGGACCTAGCCCAGATAACCATTTTTTCCCTCCTGGGCCTCTAGGTCTGTGATGGGAGGGCTGCTGCAAAGGTCTCTGACATGCCCTGGAGATGTGTCCCCATTTTCTTGGTGATTAACATTTGGCTTCTCGTTACTTACGCAAATTTCTGCAGCCAGCTTGAATTTCTCCCCAGAAAATAGGGTTTTCTATTCTATCACATCATTGGGCTGAAAGTTTCCAAACTTTTATGCCCTGCTTACTCTTGAACGTTTTGCTGCTTAGAAATTCTTTCCACCAGATACTCTAATTCATCTCTCTCAAGTTCAAAGTTCCACAGACCTCTAGGGCAGTGGCACAATGCTGCCAATTTCTTTGCATAGCAAGAGTGACCTTTACTCCACTTCCCAACAAGTTCCTCATCTCCATCTGAGACCACCTCAGTCTAGACTTTATTATCTATATCACCATCAGCATTTTGGTCAAAGTCATTAAACAAATCTCTAGGAAGTTCCAAACTTTCCCACATTCCACTGTCTTCTTCTGAGTCCTCTAAACTGTTCCAGCCTCTGCCTGTTACCCAGTTCCAAAGTCGCTTCCACATTTTCAGGTATCTTTATGCAGCACTCCACTCTACCGGTGCCAATTTACTGTATTAGTCAGTTCTCATGCTGCTAGTAAAGATGTACTGAGACTGGGTAATTTATACAGGAAAGGTTTAATTGACTCACAGTTCCACATGACAGGGGAGGCCTCACAATCATGGCAGGAGGCAAAGAAGAAGCAATGGCATGTCTTACATGGCGACAGGTAAGAGTGCTTGTGCAGGGGAACTGCTGGTTATAAAACAATAACATTTAAAACAATTTCATGAGACTTATTCACTATCACGAGAACAGCATGAGAAAAACCCACCCCCATGATTCAATTATCTCCCACTGGGTTCCTCCCACAACACGTGGGGATTATGAGAGCTACAATTCAAGATGACATTTGAGTGGGGACATATCCAAACTATATTATATATTTACTCCATCAATAGTTTCTCTTGCTGTGCACAGGCTCTTTAGTTTAATTAGGTCCCACTCACCAATTTTTGGTTTTGTTACAGTTGATTTGTGGACTCAGCCATAAATTATTTGACAAGGCTGATATTGAGATGAATATTTTTAGGTTTTCTTCTAGAACTGTACAGCTTGAAGTCTTACATGTAAATGTTTAGTTCATCTTAAGTTAATATTTTTACATGGTGAAAGGTAGGAATCCAGTTTCATTCTTCTGTATAGGGGTAGCCAGTTATCTCAGCAACATTTACTTAATAGAGAGTCTTTCCCCATTGCTTATTTCTGTCAACTTCATTGAAGATCAGATGATTGTAGATGTGTGGTTGTATTTCTGGGTTCTCTATTGTGTTCTTTTGGTCTACGTTTTTATATTGGTATTAGTACCATGCTGTTTTGGTTACTATAGCATTGTAGTATAGTTTGAAATCAGATAATGTAATGTCCCTGGCTTGTTCTTTTTACTTAGGATTGCTTTGGCTATTCAGGCTCTTTTTTGGTTCCATGTGAATATTAGAATATTTTATTCTAATTCTGTGAAAAATCACATTGGTAGTTTGATAGGAATAGTGTTGAATCTGTAGATTGCTCTGGGCAGTATGGCCACTTTAACAATATTAATTCTTCCAATTCATGAGCATGGAATATTTTTTCAATTTGTGTCAACTCTGATTTAGTTCAACAGTATTTTCTAGTTCTCCTTGTAGACAACTTTCACCTCCTTAGTTAAATACATTGAAGCTCTGAACAGACCACTAATGAATTCCAAAATTGAATCAGTAATAAAAAACCACCTAACCTAAAAAAGTCCTCAAACAGAAGGATTCATGATCAAATTCTACCAAATGTACACAGAGCTGACACCAAACCTACTGAAACTATTCCAAAAAACATCAAAAGGGAATCCTCCCTAACTCATCCTGCAAAGCCAGCATTATCATGATACCAAACCTGGCAGAGACACAATGAGAAAAAGGAAACTACAAGTCTTACTACTTTTATTCTTCAAAATTTTCTGCACAGTTCTTACACAGTTCTGTATCAGAATGCTTAGGATTATCATTAATAGGTTCTTTCATAAATAGAAGTTAGGTTTTAGTTAAGTTCGCATTACAAATCTATACTTTAAATGAAGAAACTTTGTATCTTTACAATTTTATTTTCCTCACACAGAAATATTTATTCAATAAATTATTCATTAATGCATCACATAAAATTTTATACGATCCTTCACATAAAGCTTGAATTCCTTACAATTAATCACTGAACTGCATGATCTTAAATATACACTGTGCTAGGATTTGATCTTAAAAATTACCACACATTTAATCATCACTACAATATCTTGGTGCCTACTGAAAACACCAGAAACATTGACAGAGATATTGAGAGGTTTTTGAAGGCAACTAAGGTCATAGAGCTAGGATGTGATAGAGTCACTATGTTATATTTTTAATAATAGTATATACTATATAAATACATAGCATCTATATTTATATGTAATCCATGAATATATAGTTAAAATGTATATATGAATATATTTTAATGTTTTAGTTATTTGTGAGTAAATATACATATATATTTTATATAAACAAGGACACATCCACTCACACATAAACATGCTTTAAATGGTTATTGTTGGTGTATATGAAAACTGTTATATATTTGTTCTCTTTTATATCACTGCTATAGGTTGAATTGTGTTCCTAAAAAAGATACGTTGAAGTGCTAACCCTCAGTACCTGTGAATGTGAGCTTATTTGGAAATAGGGTCTTTGTGAATATAATTGAGATCAGTTTAGGTGATCCTAAACCCTAATCCAATGTGACTACTGCTTTCATAAGACAAAGCAGTGACACAGGGAGAAGAATGCCATGTGAAGACACAAAGATACATAGATACAGAAGGAAGATGACCATGTGAAGGTGGAAGCAGAGATTGGAATTACATTGCCACAGCCAAGGAGACCTGGGGTTACTAGATACTACAAGAGGCAAGGAAGGATCTTCCTCTAGAGGCTTCAGAGGAACACAGCCCTACCCAAACCTTTGTTTTGAGCTTTTAGCTTCCAGAACCATGGGACAATAAATTTCTGTTGTTTTAAGCTGCTTAATTTGTTGCAATTTATTACACCAGCCCTAGGAAATCAATACAACCACATAATCCTCATATTAGTTCTAATAATTTCCAATAGATTTTAGTCTATTTAGACAACTCCATTTTCTGTGAAACAATTGAAATTTATTGTCTAATTTTTAATATCTGTGTCTGGGTGAATTAACACATACTTCAACCACAAACTTTGAGTATTGCAGTGATAATACATGTACTTCTCTTCGTCTTCACTATAATGAGTCTCCTATAGTGTTGCACAGGCTGTTTGTTTTTAATATTTTTTTAGAATCTTAAAATATGATATTACTAGACCACACACATTTTTAAGGGGTGTTTTCAATTTGATCATGGCTTTTTTAGTATCTATTCAAATGATAGTTTTTTCTCTTTTACATTACATATTTTATTATATCAACGTATTTTTTGGGGGTCACTATTCTTGTAATCCTAGGATAAACCTTTAAACATAATTATGGAACAGTTTTACAATGTAATAAACAATTTAATTTGATAGAGTTTATATGTGATTTCTAAAACTATATCCAAGAATTGCTTCTTTAAAAAATAGACATGACTGTATAGGACTGTTTTAGATTTACAACAAAAAATTGAGGAAATAGTAGAGATTTCTGATGTACTCTTAACTCATTTCTCCTATTAGTAACATTTTAGCATAGTGTATTTGTTCAGATTGATAAACCACTGCTGATGAATTACTATTAAAGCCATACTTTATTCAGATTTCGTTAGTGTTGACCTAATGTCATGTTTTGTTCTAGGATCGTATCTAAGATACAAGATTGTGTTTTGTTATATCTCTTTAGCCTCATCATGGTTATATAGTTTCTCAGAATTTTCATGTTTTTGATCATCTTGCTAGTTTTAAGTACTACCGCTCAGGATACTTTATTAAATGTAATTCAACTGGGATTGATCTCTCTCTCTCTCTCTCTCTCTCTCTCTCTCTCTCTCTCTCTGTGTGTGTGTGTGTGTGTGTGTGTGTGTGTGTGTGTGTGTGTGTGTGATTAGATGGGAGTTACGAGTTTTGGGAATGAAGATCATCGTTTCTACACAGTAAATGTATCCTTTTTTCCCATCTTTCCATCCTGTACTTTTTGGAAGGAAGCACTTTGAGCAATATTATTAACTGTTCGTGATGTAAAATTCTATGCGTTTTGAAAAATGTATCATGTAATGTATCCAGAATTAGAGTTTCAAACAGAAAAATTTCATTGTACTAGATTTCATCAGTGCTTCACCCATTCGAACCGCTAGTCCTCCCCCTGAACCACTGGCAGTCACTGACCTTTTTATCATGTCTACAATTTTGCATTTTGAAGAATGTCATATAACTGAAATCATATGGTATGTAGGCTATTTATAGTAGCATCTTTCTCCTAGCAATATGCATTTCAGATCCATCTATGTCTCTTTGTTGACTGATAACTCATTTTATCACCAAATAATGCCCCCTCACCTTTTGAAGGTAAAGTTTGCTTCATTGATTTCTTCCAGTTTTGACATATATGAGTAAAGCTATTATAAACTTCTGGGTGCTATTTTTGTGTAGGCATAAATTTTCACATCATTTGGGCAAATTACTAGGAGCACAATTGCTGAATCACAGGTAAGATTCCGCATTCTTTATAATAAACTTCCAAGCCAGTACATTTGAATTCCCACCAGCAGTGAATGAAGGTCTCTGTTGCTTTGCATGCTCACCAGCAATCTGTTAGATTTTTTATTTTTATTTTTATTTTTATTTTTTGGATTTTGGCCATTGTAATCAGAATGTGGTAATACTTCATTGTTTTAGTTTGCAGTTCCCTGATGACAAATAATATTGAGTATTTTTACATGCATATTTGCCATGCATACATTATATTTTCGAGGTGTCTCTTCAGATCATTTGCACTTTTGGAGTGTGAGCTTCTTTTATTATTGCTGAATTTTAATAATATTTGTGAATTTGGATACAAAACCTTTATGAAATATGTTTTCTCCTAGTCTATGGTTTTTCTTTTCATCCTCTTAATAGTGCCTTTTGCAGAGAAGACTTTTTAAATTTTAATTAAGTCCAACTTATGAATTTTTTCTTTAATGGATCATGCTTTTGGTGTTATATATAAAAATGCAACACCTAACCCAGGTCACCTGTATTTTTCTTGTTATCCTTTAGAAGTGTTATATTATTGCATTGTGTTTTCCATTTAAGACTATGATCCATTTTTAGTTAATTTTTGTGAAAATCGTGAGGACTATATCTAGATTCCTTTTGTTTGTTATTTTGTTTTATGAATGTCCAAGTTTTCTAGCACCACTGGTTGAAAAGGCTATCTTTTCCCCCCACAACTTGCTTTGTTCCTTTAGTCAAAGAAAAGTTGACTATATTTGTAAGGGTCTGTTTTTAAGCTATTATTTTCTATTGATATACCTATTCCTTTAACAATACCACGCTGCCATTTTTACAGCTTCATTGTAACTTTAACTAAAGTTGCTTAGTTTGAGTTCTTCAACTTTGTTCTTTCATATTGTCTTGGCTGTTCTAGGTCTTTTTTCTTTCCATACAAGCTTTAAGATTAGTTTGTCAATATTTAGAAAAATATCATTTTAGGATTTTGACTAAGAATGGGTTTACCTATTGATTAATTTGAAAAGAACTGACATTCTTACAATATTGAGTTTTCTAATCCATGAAAATGAAATTTGTCTCCATATTTTTAGACATGCTTTTACTTCTTTTATAAAGATTTTGCAGCTTTCATATATAGATCATATACATATTTTGTTATATTTATACCTAAGTATTTGTTTATATCATAAATAATATTTTAATTCAAATTACAATTGTTCATTGCTGACATAGCATTCAACTTTTGTATATTTTTATACCATTGGAAGTTGTTACCCTGGGACCTTAATACATTAATTCATTACTTGCAGAAAATATTTTTTCAGTTCTTTTGGATTTCATATATAGGTAATGTCATCTGTGAAAAAAGATAGTTTTATTTCTTCTTTCCCAGTCATATACCTTCTATTCCCTTTTCTTGTCTTACTGTACTAAATAGAACTTCCAGTACAATGTTGAATAGTTGTAGGAAGTGAAGTAATTCCTGCCTTGTTGCTCATCTTAAGGATAAATTACCTAGGCCAATGTTAGCTGCAGGAATTTTTGTACATATTCTTTACACAGTTAAGACACTTCTTCTCTATTTCTGATTTGCTAAAAGTTTTAACCATTAATGGGATGTTAAATTCTGCCGAATGCTTTTTCTGCATTAATTGATGTGATTGTACAATTTTTCTTTCTTTGTTAATGTTATGGTTTACATTAACTGATTTTTCAGTATACAACCAGTATTTATTTTTTCCTTTTTATTTTTTTTTTCTATTCTTTACTTTTAAAGATACAGCTTTGTGGTGTATTATTCATCATACACTTGGCTATGTTCAAGTTACTAGAATTTTGTTGAAGATTTTTGCATCCATGCATGCTTATTATTGATCTCTAGTTTCCCTTTCTTATATGCTTTTATAAGATTTTAATTAGGACAGTGTGGGACTCAAAGAATGACGTAGAATATGTTTCTTCTACTTCTATTTTCTAGAAGTGATTTTGAAGAATAGTATAATTTTTTTCCCTCAAATGTTTAGTACAATTCTTTAGTAAAATCATCTGGGCCTGACTTTTTTTTTTTTGGGGGGGGGGGGAATCTATTAATTATGTATTCAACTTCTGTCATAGATATAGGCCAACTCTGGTTATATATTTTCCTTGCACACTTTTTGTTAATTTGTGTATTCATAAAAACTGGCCCATTTCATGTAAAGTATCAAATTTGTGGGCCTAGAATTGTCCATAGTTTACTTTCTTATGATTTGATTGTGCAATAGATCAGAGGTGATGTTCCTCTTTCATTTCTGATATTGTCAACCTGTGTCTTGCTTTTTTTTCTTGATTGGCCTGGCTAGAATTTTGTCATTATAGGCCCTCTCTAAGACCCAGCTTTACATTTCATTAATTTTTCTTTTATGTTTTTGTTTTCTTTTTTTTAAAAAAATCTGTTCTATTTATTATTTTTTTCTACCTATTTTGGTTTTAAATTGCTTTTCTTTGGTTTTCAAATGTACAGATGTTGATTTTAGATATTTGTTCATTTGTAATACAGTTAAGATTATTAATTTTTTCTTGTAATTACTAATTATTCTGCATCCCACAAATTTCAATTTTACATTTTCATTTTTATTTAGTTCAGTATACTTTTTAATGTTTATTGAGACATTTTAGATCTATATGTTATTTAAAAGTGTGTTGTTTAATCTCCAAACAGTTCAGTGTTTTTTAATTGTCTCTAGTTTATAAACTTCTAGCTTAATACTATTTTGGTCTAAGAATATCATGAGGTAATTTCTATTCTTTGAAAAAAATGTACTTCTATTTTATGTCCCAGAATGTGATTTATCTTGGTGAATGCTCTATCTGAGCAAGAGAAAAACATGTATTCTGATGTTGTTGGATAAATTATTATAAAAATGTCGCTAAAGTTAACAATAATTTTGATAACTATGGCCTTGTAAGTATAATTTGAAGTTGGATAATGGGATGACTCCAAATTTGTTATTTTTACTTAGTATTGCTTTGGCTATGCAGGCTCTTTTTCGGTCCCATGTACATTTTAGAATTGTTTCTTCTACTTTCATGAAGAATGATGATGGTATTTTGACGGGAATTGCATTGAATCTGTAGATTGCTTTGGGCAGCACGGTCATTTTCACAATACCGATTCCACCCATCCATGAGCATGGGATGTGTTTCCATTTGTTTGTGTCAGCTATGATTTCTTTCAGCAGTGTTTTGTAATTTTCCTTTTGTAGATTGTTGAAAGCCTCTGCATTTGGGTTATTTTATTTTATTTATTTTATTTTTTTATTTTTATTTTTTATTATACTTTAAGTTCTAGGGTACATGTGCATAACGTGCAGGTTTGTTACATATGTATACATGTGCCATGTTGGTGTGCTGCACCCATCAACTCGTCAGCACCCATCAATTCATCATTTATATCACATATAACTCCCCAATGCAATCCCTCCCCCCTCCCCCCTCCCCATGATAGGCCCCAGTGTGTGATGTTCCCCTTCCCAAGTCCAAGTGAGCTCATTGTTCAGTTCCCACCTATGAGTGAGAACATGCGGTGTTTGGTTTTCTCTTCTTGTGATAGTTTGCTAAGA
>NC_045437.1:81695986-81727339 GCF_002776525.5 Piliocolobus tephrosceles | reverse complement strand
GAATTGGAAAAAACTGCTTTAAAGTTCATATGGAACCAAAAAAGAGCCCGCATTGCCAAGACAATCCTAAGTCAAAAGGACAAAGCCGGAGGCGTCACGCTACCTGACTTCAAACTATACTACAAGGCTACAGTAACCAAAACAGCATGGTACTGGGTTATTTTATTAAAGAGGAAGTGCTCCTAGTTGGTAACAGACCTGGAGCTCTTCTGGTTGTCTGACTCCTACTTCTGATGTTTTCAACCCAATACTGCCTCCTCCACTTCCTAGTAAAAGCTACCCTCTCATTTCAGTCCTTCAAAGCTCTTCCATCTACTCGGTCAGACCCAAATCTCCAAGCCATCAGGATCCAGGGCACTGTCTTACTGAAGTCTTACCCCTGCCTCAAGATCATTCAAGAGACTCAAAGCAGGACAGCAATAAGAAACACACAGATGTCTACAGACCCTGACGTGGAAGTGAGGACAAGGAATGAAACATAGAAAAATAACAGGTGCAGAGGGAGCTATAAAAATTGAGGAGTCAGTTACAGACTGACAGTGTGTGTTTTCGTGCATTTGTTAAACTACATGGTGAAAAAGTTTTCATTATTGAAAAATTGAACGAAAAATTTTCATTCTTGAAGAACTGTTGGAAAAAAGAAAAAACTAATAACAAGAATTACCAAGTAATTTTCATGAACTGCTGGTAATTTATCTAATTTTTAAGCAACAAAAAGATTTTTTTGCTGTTTCATTAATATATGTATCAATAAACATCATTTTAACATGTAAGAACATATACATAGATGTATTTTTCACCCCTTTAAGGTATATTTCTAAGATTTTTTTTTGCAGCTGCTGTAAAAGAGATTCAGTTCTTGATTTAATTATCAACTTGGTTGCTTTTGATGTATAGCAGTGCTACTCATTTCTGTATATTGATGTACACTGATTTTGTATCCTGAGACTTTACTGAATTCATTTATCAGATTTAGGAGCTTTTTGGATAAGTCTTTAAGGTGTCCTAGGTATATGATCATATCATAGGTGAACAGCAACAGTCTGACTTATTCTTTTCCAGTTTTGATGTCCTTTATTTCTTTCTTTTGTATGATTGCTCTGGCTAGGAATTCCAGTACTATGTTGAGTAGAAGTGGCGAAATGGACATCCTTGTCTTGTTGCAGTTCTCAGAGGGGATACTTTCAACATTTTCTTATTTAGTATGATGTTGGCTATGGGTTTCTCAAAATGGCTTTATTACTTTGAAATATCTCTCTCCTGTGCCAATTTTGCTGAAGGGTTTTCTCATAAAAGGATGCTGGATCCTCACCTCTCACCTTGTACAACAATTAACTCAAGATAGAACAAATACTTAAATCTAGAACTTGAAACCATAAAAATTATAGACAGTAACATCAGAAAAAACTCTTCTAGACATTGGCTTAGGCAAAGAATTCATGACTAAGAACCCGAAAGCAAATGCAACAAAAACAAAACTAAATAAATGGAATCTAATTAAATGAAAAGGCTGCTGCACAGCAAAAGAAATAATCAACAAATTAAACAGACAACCCAGAGAGTGGGAGAAGATATCTGAAAACTATGCATACAACAAATAACTAATATCCAGAATCTACAAGGAACTTAAACAACCCAGCAAGAAAAAAAATTCTGTCAAAAAGTGAGCAAAGGACATGAACAGAAAATTTTCAAAAGAAGATATACAAACAACCAACAAACATGAAAAAAATGCTCAACCTCGCTAATTATCAGGGAAAGGCAAATTAAAATCACAATGTGATATCACCTTACACCTGCAAGAATGGACAGAATTAAGAAGTCAAAAAATAATATATGTTGATATGAATGTACACTTTTACACTGCTGGTGGAAATGTAAAGTAGTACAACCACTATGAAAACCAGTGTGAAGATTTCTTAAAGAACTAAAAGTAGACCTACCATTCCATCCAGCAATTCCACTTCCATTACTAGCTATCCACACACAGGAAAATAAGCTATTATATGAAAAAAGACACATTTACACGCATGTTTTTGGCAGCACAATTTTCACCTGCAAAAATATAGAACTGACCTAAATGCCTACCAAACAACCAATAAAGAAAATGTATGTGTGTACACAGTATACATATATATATACACACACACCATAGAAGACTATCAGCCATAAAACAGAATGAAATAATAGTCTTTGCAGCAACTTGGATAGAGATGGTGGCAATTATTCTAAGTGAAATAACTTAGGAATGGAAACCCAAATATTGTATCTTCTCACTTATAAGTGGGAGCTAAGCTATGAGGATGCAAAGGCATAAGAATGATATAATGGACTTGGGGACTCGAGGACTCGTGGGGAGAGGCAAGGGATAAAAGACTACATATCTGGCACAGTGTACACTATTTGGGTGACAGGTACACCAAAATCTCAGAAATCACCACTAAGGAACTTATTCATGTAACCAAAAACCACCTGTACCCTAAAAACTATTGAAATAAGTAAATAAATAAATATTATATCTACCATGTTTATAACAATTTTCTATTTATTAAAATTGTTCTTTTTTTCTTTTTCCTTTTTCTGTCTTTTCTGATCTTAATTGAGAGTTCTATAAAATTCCATTTTCTCTCCTGTTTTAGCATATCAATTATACTTCTTTGAAAAAAATACTTCCTAGGGTTTGAAATATACACTTAAAAATAGTTTTAAGTTCATCTTTAAAAAACACTATATTGTTTCACATGAATCTCATAAAAGCGTATCTCGATTTTCCTTCTCAGGTCTTATAATATTACTGTCATTCATTTCACTTATTCAATATATTGTTACTATAATTAATCAAAAAACAGTTATCTTTTAGATCTGTTAAAAACACAAAAATAAAATACTTTATTGTGCCTTCATTTATTTATTCTCTAATGCTCCTCAATATGTAGCTTCAAGTTTCTGACTCGTATTATTTCTTTCTCCCTAAAAAATATAACATTTTTCACAAGGCAGGTCTGCTGGTTATAAATTCCTTAAGGTTTTGTTTCTTCGAAAGTTTTTATTTCTTGGTTTTTGAAGAAGAATTTTGTGGGATATTATATTTTAAGTTAATGAGTTTTTTCTTTCACACTTTAAATATTTACTTTATGCTGTTTAGCTTGTATAGCTTCTGACAAGAAGTCTAATACATTATACTTTTTGCCCTACAGAAAAGATTTTCCCCCTTTGGTTCTTCTAAGACTCTATTACATCTTAGGCTTTCTTCAGTTTGAATATTTTATGGCTAGGTATACATTTTTTGGTATTTATTCTTTCTTGATAAATGGGGTTCATGGATCAGTGGTTTGGAGTTTATCATTAATTTTGAAAAATTCTCAACAATTATTACTTCAACTGTTTCTTCCGCCCCATTCTCTTTTTCTCCTTCAAGGATTCCAATGGTGTGTACGTTACACCTTTTATCATTGTTCCTCGGTTCTTGATTAATTTCTTCTGTTTTTTTCTTTTCTTCTTTTTTCTTTTTGCATTTCAGTTTATGGAGTTGCTACTGAAATGCCTCCAAGGTTTCTTATTCTTTCCTTAGCCGTGTCCCTTCTACTACAGAGCTAAAAGGCATTATTTTTACGACAGTGATTTTTATTTGTACTATTTCCTTTGCTTCTTTGTTAGAGTTTACATCTCTCTGCTTACATCACCCATCTATTCTTGGATTTTGTCTCTTTTCCACTAGAGGCCTTACCATAGTAATTATAATTATTTTAAATTATCTATGTGAATAATTTTATACCTATATGTTTCTGAGACACGCTTTGTCTCTTCAGAGTAATTTTTCCTGCTTTGTAGAATGCCTTTACATTTTATGCCAAGAATGAAAAAATTTATTTCAGATAATAAGAACTGAGGAAAACAGATCTTTACTATAAGAATTTATGTTAATCCAGGTAGAAGTTGGGTTGTGTTTAATATTTGCTGTAGCTTAGACACCAGAAACTTCAAATATTACTAGTGTTTTTGTCTGCCCTACTACTTTGGATTTCCTTAAGAAACCTCCTCTTAAATAGACTTTGTGCCTTTTGACTTCTTCAGCTGTGATCTTCTATTATTTTGTTGAAGAAATGGAGATATGGAGATAAGGTGTAGAGAAAGGTAAGCATTCCTTAATCTTATGATAAACAGTCTCTTGGTGTTCCTGGGTTTCTGGACTGTGGCTTTATGATTGTTTCTTACCCGTGTTCTGCTCTTAGGTAAAACAGGAAAGTCAGAAGTGGTTGACACTGCACAAATGCTCTTCCTCTTAGGTATGATAAGACAATTCCTTTTTAACTGGAGAGTAGGTCTTTGCTATGAAGAATACCTTAGGTGTGTTTCAAAATATTCAATATTTTCTCCACCATGCTGGAGTTATACAGGTATTGTTCTCTGATCTTCAACAAGAAAACATAAAATGTTGTAGAGGTAAAACCCACAAAAGTGTGGGTTCCCCTAAGAGTGGGCACCAAAAGTTTTTCACACTCACACTAGTTCATATTCAGCCACCAGCAATTTGTTAGAACTACCACTGTAGTGTTCCTAGCACCTCATGGCTCTAATGGTTTCTACTCCATTTAAGCTGACTTCTGCGATTCTCCATACTCATCTGTCTCTCAAGATTTGCGCATGGCATTTTGCACTGTGACTTCATTTTTCTAATCTATCCAAGAGAAGTGTTATTTTCTATTTGTTCAGCTTTTTCACTTGTTGTAAGGATAGGGGTGGAGTGGCGATTCCCAAGCTTTTTTACATATTAAAGCTGAAAACTGCTTCCCAATAATTACCTTTTAGGTTATGTGTGTGTGTGTGTGTATGTGTGTGTGTGTATATATATACACACACACAAATATATATACAAAAATATATATACATATATACAAATATATACATATATACACAAATATATACACAAATATATATATGTGAAAATATATATACATATATATATATTTGTACTCTCTTGCTGGGTTTTTCTTTCAGAGAAATTTAGATTTTTGTTTGAATTTAGAGCTTCTTTTCTTAGTATAACATTAAATTGTGTTTTACTTTGGATTTCACCAAAGTCTAAGTCTAAGAAAGGATGTGAGCACAAATAGTTTTGTGATGACTATTAAAGATGACTCTATAAATCCTGGTAATGGAGCAGGGAAATGAAGTTAAAAAGGGAGAAAAAAAATCAGTAAAGCATACACTCATGTGTGAGTCAAATACAGTGGCCAACTGAGGTTCAATTTCACTGGGAACCCTATAAGCAACTGTAGAATATGCTTCTAATTTTTTTCCAACAAGAGGTGAAAATGTTGGAGTATTTATAGATCAATTTTTGTACTTATTTGGCTGAGGGTTGCTTCTACAGCCTTAACATCTCTGCCTCTTGACTTGCTCCATTTACTAGTGAGAATACTTCAACGGTTGAAGAATATCTTCAGGCAGAAACATAACATTGTTGTAAAGTTTGTTTGAAATCATTAAGAAGTTGCAAAACCAATACTAGAATTCAGGTACAGATACTTCCACTTGCACTTCAAAATTATCCCTTTAAAATTTAGAGTGCCCTTAATGTTGAATCAACTGGATTTGAATAATGAGATTGTCTGACTGTAAAAAGTGTGTTTGTTGCCTCATCCAGTCTCATTAGCCTGCTACACTGTAATGACATTCAATTTTAAAATAGTGTTTTGTTTATTTACTAAGGCAATACATAAAAGTTACTGGAATGCTCAATTTATAGATTTTCACTGTTCTTGTTCAAAACTCCTGTTATGCCTCCCTGCCCACCCTCCAACCCATGTCCTCAAGAAAAAGAATAAACAAAATATATAAAACATAAAATATCAAAATATAACTAATATGTGAGATTTGACATTATTTATTCATTCATTACACAAATATCACTAATAGGTCCTTACATATAAAGAAAGTATTATTCTAAGAGTTAAAGAAAGATAATTAAATATTAAAAAGAAAATGCCAACCATTGTGAACCTTATGTTCTGAGGATTCTTGTATATTTGCCCTTTAGGAGTCCTGGAGTTTGATTATAATTGTTCTAGATATCTTTCTTCGTTCACCTTGTTTGTATCCTAAAAGCCTTTTCATTTGAGAACTTGTTCTTTCAAAACAAGGAGAAATTTCTACATATTTTTCTCCTTGAAGTAAGAATTTTCAGACTATTGTTCATGTTTCAAATTTTTCACATACTTTCACATATTTTCAA
Source organism: Piliocolobus tephrosceles (assembly GCF_002776525.5). Lineage (NCBI taxonomy): Eukaryota > Metazoa > Chordata > Mammalia > Primates > Cercopithecidae > Piliocolobus > Piliocolobus tephrosceles. The sequence continues at coordinate 81,721,104 of NC_045437.1, read as the reverse complement.
CTTTTTTACATATTTCTCATTAATACCACATTTCATGCTCAGCTACATCTTTCTGCTACTATTTAACTCTTCCAGTAATGAGAAAATACCTATAATGTGTTTTCTCAACCTTTCTTAAATATTTTTAATGTGGCAATGGTTACATAATATTATATATTTACTTAATGTTATTAAATTGTACTTATCCAATAAATTGTGCCAATTCAACTTATAAATAGTCGAAATGGTAAGTTTAATATTATGTATCATTTACCACAATAAAAGTACTTTTAAATTATCATAATGCCACACCATTCTATAACTTGCATGACCCTCCAGACCTATACCTTGTATTCATGATAGATACACAGATAGATAGACAGATGGATCGCATTGATAGATCACAGATAGATAGATAAATAGATCACACTGATAGACCATACATAGATGGATAGATGATAGATCACATTAATAGATCACAGATAGATAGACAGATGGTAGATCACATTGATAGATCACACATAGATATATAGATGACAGATGATAGATAGATAGATAGATAGATAGATAGATAGATAGATAGATAGATAGATAGACATTCCTTATTCCATATAATCAGGACTATATAATTTAATCAATAATTATTTGTTGATTGTGTCCCAAAATGTTTTGATATTTGCAACACTGCCATCAAAAATGTCTCAGGTTTTTTCTGTACTCTAGATTCCTAAAAACGGGCAAATGAAAGGGTGACTGCACAATTCTTATAAAACTAGTGTAAGCTATTAGGCCACTCTTACATATTTAAGACAGAATTATGGCAGATATATTAAGTCAAAATATTAAAGTTCTAAATTAAATATTGTCTATCTCAGTCAATAAATTGAACCAGCAGGAATAGGGTTAAATCACTATAGCCAGCTATTATGTTTGAATCTGCAGAATTAATTTATAGTACTTATAATTATAGCTATAAAATCTATAATAGACTGAGTCTTATGAAAGGTTATGAACAGCAGCTAAGGTCTTTTAAAATTGAGCAGGATACTTTACTAAGTGGTGAGTTCCTTATTGCTGGAAATGTCTGAACAAAGTTTAACTAGACATCTGTCAAGAGTGTTTTAAAAGGTTGTTCTAGTAGAGACTGAAATATCTGTCCTCTATGATCCCATTTATTTCTAAGGTTCTGAGGTCTAACAAGTAATATAAAATTGCAAACACCTGTTGGTCATTAGTTATAAAACTAGATTTATATTCTTGTAATTACACAATGACTTTTTAAATAACCTATGACCATTTTAATTTTACTGTATTATAGTTATTATAGAATTTCATCTAGGCTTCATATCCCTAAACCTTTTAAAAATTATACACCGAATTATAAGCTTATCACATTGAACTTCAGGACCTCTGTTAGGAAAAACATGACAAAGAACCAACCTATATATCTGCAACTAATGCATATGCAGAGTGTAGCATTAGAGTGAAAATATGGGCTTTGGCATGCGTCATTTTCCCACATCACATGTTTGGCAGAAAGTATCAATAATCAAAGTATATCAAAGAATCAGATATCAAAGTGAAACTGATATGTGAGATCAGCACCGCTCATTCTTTTATACCTTCATACACTGAAGAAAAGTTATTAATATGCAATTACATATACAGCAGATACTCCTCTAACTAAATTCTACAATTAAATTCTACCAGTAATACATGTGGATCTTGGACAGCAATTTAACCTATCTAAGCCTATATTCCTTGTCTGTCAAGTAGGAAATAAAAATACCTATTTCGTTGAGTTTTTGTTAGAATAAAATTAGTATTTTTCTCTAACTCACTTAAAAGAGTGCCATGATTAATTTTTGTAAAGAATAGCTAATATTATTTTGGGTACATAAATGTGATTTAGGTGATAACTTCTTCAAAATAAAAATGTCTATTTTGTTTCAGCAAACTCGATTAAACAACACATTGAAATATGTAAAATATACTTTAAAAATAATAAATAAGAGATTAACTTTAAAAGCCCAGTATAGGTAAATAGACTGAATATAGTCTATGCATTTAAGTTGAAAAAGTTTACTTAAGAATAATCATCTCAAGTAATTTTTGTATATGGTGAAATGTAGGGATCCAATTTAATTCTTCTGCATATGGCAGCCAGTTATCCCAGTGCCATTTATTTAATAGAGAGTCCTTTTCCCATTGCTTGTTTTTGGCAGCCTTGTTGAAGATCAGGTAGTTGTAGTTGTGTGACTTCACTTCCGTGTTTTGTATTCTGTTCCATTAGTCTGTGTTTGTATTTTTGTACCAGTACCATGCTGTTTTGGTTACTGTAGCCTTGTAATATACTCTGAAGTCAGATAATGTGATGCTTCTGCCTTTGTTCTTTTTACTTAGGATTGTTTTGATTAACCAGACTTTGTGTGTTTGCAAGTGAATTTTAGAATAGTTTTATTTTTTCGAATTCTGTGAAGAATGACAGTACTTGAATAGGAATAGTGTTGAATCTGTAAATTTATTTGGGAAATATGGCCAAGTTAATCAATATTGATTATTCCAATTCATGAGCATGGTATGTATGTATGTATATATGTATGTTTTGTCATTTATTGTGCCATCTCTGATTTCTTTCAGCAGTGTTTTCCAGTTCTCCTTGTAGAGATCTTTCTCTTGCTATCTCTTGCTTCATGAGCTGTAATCCTAGGTATTTCATTTTCTTTATGACTATTGAAAATGGGATTGTGTTCTGATTTGTCTCACAGCCTGAGTGTTATTGGTGTATTGAAATGCTACTGATTTTCATAAAAATTTAAATGTAAGACCTCAAATTATAAAAATCCTAAAAGAAAACCTATAAAATGCACTTCTCAACATTGACCTTGGCAAAGAAATTTTGACTAAGCTTCTAAAAGCAACTGCAACAAAAACAAAAATTGACAAGTGGGACCTAATTAAACTAAAGAGCTTCTGCAGAGAAAAAAAAAAAAAAAAAAAAAAAAACTATTAACAGACTAAACAGACAACCTATAGCATAGGATAAAGTACTTGCAAACTGTGCATTTGATAAAGGTCTAATATCCAGAATCTATAAGGAAGTTTAAACAAATCAACAAGCAAAACCACATAACCTCATTAAAAAATGGTCAAAGGATATGAATAGACACTTCTGCAAAGAAGATACACAAATGAACAACAAACATATGAAAGTATACTAATCATCATCAATCAAAAAAATGAATCAAAACCACAATGAGACAATATCTCACACCAATTAGCATGACCATTATTAAAGTAAAAGAAGCAACAGATGCTCATGAGGCCACAGAGAAAAGTAAACATATTTATATACCGTTGGTGGAAATGTGAATTAGTTTAGCCTCTGTGGAAAGCAGTTTGAAAATTTCTCAAAGAGCTTTTATCAAAGGTTCCATTTGACCCATTAGTCCCATAACTGAGTATATGCCCAGAGGAAAATTCATTATACCAATAAGACCTCATGTTCATCACCATGCTATTCACAGTAGCAAAGACATGGAATCAACCTCGGTCCCCATCAATGGTGGACTGGATAAAGAAAATATCGTACATATAATACCTAGCCACAATAAAGAATAAAATCCTTTGCAGCAACACAGATATAGCTGGGGGCCATAATCCTAAGTGAATTAAGGCAGGAAGAAAAAACCTAATACCACATGTTCTCACTTGTAAGAGGGAGCTGAACATTGAGGACACATGGACATAAACATAGGAACAATAAACAATAGACTACTAGAGGAGGGAGCATGTGGTCTGATAACTCCATACTGGGTACTATGCTCACCACCCGAGTACTATATACCCATATAACAAACCTGCACATGCTTGCCTGCTACTGAAACAAAAGTTGAAATTTTGAAAAAGAAGAAGAATCAGTCTCCTTAGGATCTGACAATGTATTTACTCTTATTTGATTATTATTTCTAGTTGTGGTCTCCTTTAATTGTGGGTCTCTGTTTCTCACAACACAGAATCTACAAAATAGTCAATTAAAATTGTACTTCAAGTGAAATGATGACTAAGCTGGCCCAATGACATCACAAACAAAGGACACTCAGGGAGACACCCATTTTAAAAGACAGCATATCAAAGATTTCTATAATCCTTGGTAACCATTATCACCTTATTATATTTTATTATTATTATTATTATTATTAGTTGGTAGACACTATATCTCACTATTTTGCCCAGGCTGACCTCAAACTCATGGACTCAAGTGGCCTTCCAGTGTGCTGGGATTACAGGCATGAGCCATCAACCATTATCATGTTTAATTGTCCTGCTTCTGTAGCCTGTCCATTTCTTTACAGTTTTCTGACTTTTTCCTTACATATGCTAATAATGTACTTCATTATACTTGCTAATAAAAGCTGCCTTTAGAGGCTAATAAAAGCTGCCTTTAGAACTAGCATATTTGAGGGTTTTTTCTTTAAGTTTTGTATGGTGGATAACATGTGATAGTAATCAGGAGGCTCTAATGCATAACATTTTTTCCTGACATATGATTTGTTGAATAACATGGAATAAAGCCATCAACTGTGTCAACTGCACTTTACTATTCAGATCCTGATTCATTCATATAAACATATGGAGGATGCAGAGTATAAAGAAGGCTACTAATAGAGCAGATCTATAACTTGAGCTTTCCAGAAGGTTATTGTATCATCATAGTATATGTTCAAAATATTATTTTTGAACTGAATGTCATTATGGTATTCAAGGGGAGGGATGGAGGAGATAAAACTCTGAGATGAACATTAAAAAATCTTTGCCTAATTTTTGGTATTGATTTTGCAACTGCCTAATAATTTTGAACATCTTTGCAGCAATTCAAGGCACTATTTTTTAATCTATAAAATAAAAATATGAGGCATGCCTCATATACTCCCTATTCATTTAGAGTATTAAAATTTTCAAATACTGTAGAAATTATCCAATTGAATGGAAAATATATGAGTATTATTGTTAATTAAGCTAAAATCTACTCAAGGCAGAAACTGTGCAACATTGAGGTTTTCAACCTTTATGTCTCAAGACTACCATTTTCTCTTCCAGTTTGGAAAATTTGATGACTTGTCCCACCATCTCAATTAATTTTTTCTAACTCTGAACTATAAAAAATGATTCTATTTATTGAAAGTACCATAGTTTGCCTATTGACAGTTGTATCCTCAACTCCAGTTTGTTAAGATACTTGAAATACACAATGATGTCACATTTGTCATTGTAGATTGTCAGAAATTGAGGTGAAAGTGCAATAAATGTTTTCTGAATTTAATTTGGCATGTCATCAACATCTTCATAATCTTTATCATCTAGAAAATGTACTCTTATAGAACTTGCCATTTTTCTGATGATTCCATGTAAATATTGATCTATATTTATTCTTTATTTACAGGCTATAATTTCTTCCTTGAATATTAACACAGCATCCTCACTTGTAAATCAAATGACTTTATGACAGGCAAGATGCTGCTAGAATATTTCTGAATCAACTTTGGTTCACTGAACTACACACTCAATTAAATTCTAGACCCCTGAAAGTATTTACATCTATGGCATTAGCCCATTATAGGAAAGAACATCAGGCTATTTGAATTTATTTTTGGAGTATGACATCACTGTAAATAGAATGATTTTTCCTAAAAATATCTAATTTTTATCACCTTAATTAGAAAACTGATTAATTGTAATGTGCTTTTGTTAGTTGATTAACCAGTTTACTAATCTTATTAGCTCTAAAATATTCTGTTGCTCTTTTTGAATTTTCCAAGTAGATGATTATTATATATACAAATTGAGATTATTTTTCCTTTTCAATATTGAAAATTGCATTTTTCACATATCTGATTGTATTATATAAAATTTTCTAAGATACATGAAATAATAATGGAGGTTGAAGATATAATTGTCTACTATCTGTTTAATTAAAATGACTTTAATAATTTATGATTGAGAATGAGGTTGACATTGCTCTAAGAGTGCATTCTGTCTTAGCTTACAAATGCATCCTTTCAAATTCTAGTAGATTGTTGTATTTTAATTTGGAAAACACATTAATTTTAATCATGTACTATTGTCAAGTTCATTGAGATATACATATTTGCTTCTCTTTAAATCTCCTTAATAAAAACTATTGTAATAGCAGTACTTGGTGATAATCATTTCTTACCTTTCTGTATTAAAGGCTTCTTGTTAATGTTCTACCATTTTAATGTATTTCTAATTCAACTTTATATTTAATTGTGCAGATCTTGTATCTAGGGTGTGTTTTTCTTACTATGTACTCCAATGGTGCCATTCTTAGAAAAGAAGAACATAAAAATAACATATTCTTGCTATTTAAAAAACTTTCAATATTTTTTTGGGCCAATTCAGATAATTTTGGAGAAAAGTAGGCATTATCATTGTCCATAGTTGGTGGCATCATGACTTATTAAAGACTCTAAGATGAAATAACATTATTTATTATTTGGATTATGAAAAAAATAAGGGTATGTACTATCATTATTATTTAGTGTTTTCCCTTTAACAAATATGCTGCTGAACTCCATCAAAGCATCATAGTTTCTAAGGAAAAGGTAGCAAGATCTGGTTTCCTATATCCTAAATGTTGTAAAAATGAAAAATGACAATAACTTTAACATTAGAATGTTGTATTTCCAGCTCAAATTTCTATTAGTTATTCTTTCTAAGTTCTTTTTGAAAGATTTTGGTATCAGAAGTGATATGTGTCATTAGATAAAAAGCAGGTTGATCTTAGCTTGTGAGCAATGTGATCACAGAAAACTTCTCAAAAAGAAATTGATTTAAGTCTATATCTTAAAGTACAGAAATAAAATGTCATAAACATCCAAAAATTGAATATTAAGGTGTTAAGTGTACAGTTCAAAACAATATAAAACTGGACATGTTTTCATGAAGTTTAAACAACTCAAACTCTTACATAAAAAGTCAGAGAAGATCTAAAAGAAATTTTATTATAATGTTGAAAATATGTAACAAATGTGAACTATTTCCAGCTGCATTTATTCAAAGATATCTTATATTTAAATATAACCACATCTAAATGTTCTATCTAGACTTAGATGTTCTAAAATTTTAATCTTAATAAAAGACATCTTAAATAAACCTTTTTTAACATTTTAATTATTTACTATTGTATTTGGTTTTCTATTGACATGATTATCCAAATTGCTATGGATATGATTTGGTTGTATCCCCACCCAAGTCTCATCTTGAATTGTAGCTCCCATGTGTTGTGGAAGGGACTTGGTGGGAGGTAATTGAATCATGGGGGATGGGTTTTTCCTATGCTGTTCTCATGATAGTGAATACGTCTCACAGGATCTGATGGTTTTATAAAGGACAGTTCCCCTGCACATGCTCTCTTGCCTGCTGCCTTATAAGATGTGCCTTTTCCCCTCCTTCACCTTCTGCCATGATTGTGAGGCCTCCCCCACCCAGGTGGAACTATGAGTCCATTAAACCTCTTTTTCTTTATAAATACTCAGTCTCAGGTATTTATTCATAGAAGTAGGAAAATGGACTAGTAATACAGCTATCATTGTAGTAACATATCTCTCCCAGTAACCATAAATGTATACCTCTCAGCTGTATATTTGAAACTGATACACAGTGTCACATTCTCATGAAAAAGTATAACTTGATGTGATATATAATATTATTGTTGAATATAATGTTGATGTCTATTTACATATCCATTTGTATAGTCAGGTAGATACTTTTATTTAAATTAAAACTTATATGAAAAACTGTATATAACTTGATATGAACTATGTAATGCATAAATTACATATAATGCATAATTATGTAATTAAATTTTATAAAACATACATGTCATATTTCTTCACATGAAGTTGATAGAAATGCCAAGCTTAGAATACTATCTTCAGTATATCATACTCTCTGTAGCATGTTACATTACTTCAAAAATATGTTTCCCAAAGCTTTACAACTCAATTAAGAATTAATAGTGAAAGGGGGTGGAGCAAGATGGTGGAATAGAAGCCTATACTGTTCATCCCCTCCACTGGAACACCAAACTTTACCAACTATCTGTACAGAGAAAAACACTATCACAAAGACCAAAAATCAGATGAAAAGTCATAGTACCTGCTTTTAACTTCATATTGCTAGAAGTTGCATTGAGGAGGACAAGAGAGATAGTCTTGAATCACTAATGCCAAGCCTCCCCCATTCCCTGTTGGAAGCAGCCCTGTGGAGCAAGAGAGAATCTTTGCACTTTGGGAAAAGAGAACACATAACTATGATACTTTACACTGAACTAAGTGTTGCTCTGTCACAGTGAAGAATGAAGTCATGCTGGGCTCAGACCGTGCCCACATAGAGGGGACATCTGGACCAGCCCTAGGCAGAAGGGAATCGTCCATCACAGCAGTCAGAACTTTAGTTTCTTGCAAACCTCACAAGTCGAAGTGCTCTGGGGTCTTAGGTTACCCTGAACGGCAGTCTAAGACACAAGGACTTCAATTCCTAGGCTGGGTTTACAGCCAATGAACTATTGTAGCACATGACCTAGGGAGACATCAGCTGGGGTGGCCAAAGAAGCGTTTGTGCCATACCTCATCCAACCTCAGGCAGTGCAGCTCACAGCAACAAAAGTGACCTCTTACTTCTGTTTAAGGAGAGGAGAGCAAAGAGTAAAGAGGAATTTGTCTTACATCTTAAATGCCAGATCAGCCACAGTAGAATAGGGCCCAAGCAGAGTCATGAGGCTCCCATTCCAGGCCCTAACTCTGGGACATTTCTAGATACACTATTGGATAAAAGGGGACCCAGTACCTTGAAATACAGGACCAAGTCTTGGCAGGACTCATCACCTGCTAAATAAAGAGCCCTTGGGCCCTGAATAACCAGCAGTGATACCCAGGGAATATATGTGAGCCTTGGGCTCTGAGACATGCTGCTTCAGGGGTGACCCAGCACATTCTAAGTGGTGGTGGCTATAGTGAAAGACTTCTGTTTGAGAAAAGCAGAGGAAAAAGTAAAGGGAACTTTTTCTTGAACCTTAGGTACCAGCTCAGCCACAGCAGGGTAGAGCAACAAGAAGTCTCTTAGGGTCCCCATGTTCAGGCCTAGGCTCTTGCACAGCATTTCTGAGCCTGTCCTGTGCCATAGGGGAGCCTACTGCCCCCAAAACTGAGTGAAGCCCTGGCAGCAGTCACCACAAGCTGAGGGAAGAGCCCTTGGGCTTTAAGTGAACATTGAACGTGGCCTGGCGGCACTCTCATGGGCTGGTAGTGGTGGAGGCCACAGGGAGAGGCTCCTCTGCCTATGGAAAGGAGAGGGAAGAGCAGGAAGAACTTCACATTATTTTGTGAGTACTGGCTTAGCCACAGTAGAATAAACCATCAAGTAAAGTGCCAAGGTTTTTGACTCCAAATCCTGGCTCCCAGGCAGCATCTCTCAACTTTCCTGGGGTCTGGGGGAATTTGCTGCACTGATGGAAAGGACCATAGGCAAGACCCCGTACTATTCTCTCTTCAGGTCTGAGACTATGCAGTCCTGGTAGTGGTGGCCACAGGGGTGCACGTATCACCACACTCTCAGTTCCACCAGGCTCAGCACAGAGATAGACTATGTTTGTTTGGGAGAAAGTAAGGTAAATTAACGAGAGTCTCTGCCTACTAATTCAGAGAGTTATTGTAGATCTTATGCAAGACCACCAAGGTGGTATTTATATGAGTCTGTAAAAACAAAACAAAACAAAACCAGCATTAAGTAGCTTGGGATGCAAGTTGCTTCAAACACCTGGGAAGCCTTTCCAAGAAAGACAGGTAAAAACAAGCACAGATTCTGAAAACTACAATAAATACCTAACTCTTCAATGTCCAGGTGTTGCGGGAAGTCAGAGATCCTGAACAGAGGGACCTGCTGAAGCCGTGATAGAAGAACATAAATTGTGAAGATTTCATGGACATTTATCACTTTCCCAATCAATACTCTTGTGATTTCCTATGCCTGTCTTTACTTTAATCTCTTAATTCCGTCATCTTTGTAAGCTGAGGATGTATGTCACCTCAGGACCCTGTGATGATTGTGTTAACTGCACAAATTGTTTGTAGAGCATGTGTGTTTGAACAATATGAAATCTAGGCACCTTAAGAACAGGATAACAGTGATTTTCAGGGAACAAGGGAGATAACCTTAAAGTCTGGCTGCCTGTGGTCCAGGTAGGACAGAGCCATATTTTTCTCTTTTACTGAAAATGGGTAAGAGAAATATCACTGAATTATTTCCCCAGTAAGGAATATTAATAATTAGCGGTCCTGGGAAAGAATGCATTGCCACGGCAGGGCCCCCAAAATGACCGCCCTGGGAGTGTCTGCCTTATGCAGATGTAGATAGGGATGAAACACCTCCCAGTTTCCTGCAGCTCCCCTAGGCTTGCTAGGAGTAGGAAATTCCAGTCTGGTGAATTCTAGTCAGACCGGTTCTCTGCTCTTGAACCCTGTTAAGATGTTTATCAATGACAATGCATGCACAGTGGGACATGGAAGTTCATTAGTGATTCTAGTTTTGCCCTGACTTTGTGATCTCACTCTGACCTTCTGCCTTGTGATCTTTTGTTGCCCTTAAATCATGTGAGCTCTGTGACCAACACCCTATTTGTACACTCTCATCCCTTTGAAAATTGCTAATAAAAACTTGCTGGTTTTATGGCTTCGGGGTCATCACGGAACCTGCTGACATATGATGTCTCCCCTGGACACACAGCTTTAAAATTTCTCTCTTCTGTACTCTTTTCCTTTATTTCTCAGACCAGCTGACACTTAGGGAAAATAGAAAGGACCCACATTGAATTATCAGGGGTGGGTTCCCCCGATATCTGGCGCCCAATGTGGTCTTTTTCCCAAGTACATGTGGGAACCCGATTCCCTTTGGTAGGTGCAGAGAAATGTCATTGGTTTGGTCCGTGTCTGGACTGCAAGTATGGGAAGGGGAAACTATAGGTCACATAGAGTCTAAAAATTATACTTATCTCTTCTATATTAAACTCCAGTTAAAACAGAAAAGGGTTTGAGTGCCCATGGAAAATATGGTCACTCTATTCAGGGCAGTGGTAAAATTCTGTCCTTGGTCTCCCGAAAAAGGAAGACCCTTTTTTTTTTGTTTTTACCTGTCTTTCTTGGAAAGGCTTCCCAGGTGTTTGAAGCAACTTGCATCCCAAGCTACTTAATGCTGGTTTTGTTTTGTTTTGTTTTAACAGGTCTTCCCTGTTAAAACAGGGAAGGGTCCCAGTAACTGTGGAAAATATGGTCACTCTCTTCGGGGCGGAGGAAAAATACTGTCCTGGTTTCCTGAAAAAAGGAACCTTAGATACACAACTATGGGATTGCATTGGTGCAGCATTCTGGAAACTGATCTCAACAGGGAATTTTGTTCCCATCACTGTTTAGGGTGATTGGGCCTTGGTACGTCCCGTCCTAATACCTCCTCAACTTTTCTCTTCCACATGGCCTTCGTTATCTGAGCAGCCTCTCCCTTCGCCTACTCCTCCCCAACCTGTTGAAAATTTAATATCTAACTCCAGTGACTTTTGCTTAACATTACTCCCTGATGATCTTATTTCTTTTCATTAAGGGCCGGTACTCATAGCTCCCGCTGCCCCAACCCACACAGCCCAGGACCATAGATATGCTAATTCTCCCCTCTTCCAATCCTTGCAGCATTTGCCTCCAGGTGTCACCTAATGGCTCCGGGACCAAACTACAATTTACCTGTAATTCTACAGGCCCTCTCCCATCCACTACAGCCCCTCATCCTCCTGTCATTTCGGTTCCTCAACCTGTCACTTAGCCATCCGCCCAGGCTGCTTCTCTGTACCCTTCTTCACACATGGATGCTAGTCATCACCAGTATACCTCTGCCTCTTCTACTCCTCCAGTGCCCCTTTCTCACACTCTCATACCAGTCTGCGTCAATATGCATCACTCAATCTTACCTTTTTAAAAGAATTTAAGGATGCTTGTACTCAGTATGGCCCTACTTCTCCTTATGTTAAAATGGTATTACAAACTTTGTACTGAAGTTGTTTTGCTTCCTTTAGACTGGGACATTATGGCAAAAGCTGTTCTAACCCCATCTCAGCATTTACTATTTTGTACTTAGTGGTCAGAGGAGGCCCGTTTGCAGGTTAAGCTAAATCAGACTAATGGCATTTTAGTTACTCAGGCTCAGCTCACAGGTTCTGATAGTTTCTCTGATATTTATGCCCAATTAAATTTTGATGCTCTTATGACAGAACAAGTAACAAAGTTGTGTATGAGAACTTGGGATAAATTACATGCCCCAGGCCAAGCTCCTGTTTCTTTTACTATGGTTAAACAAGGTCACGCTCAATTATACTAACTTTTTAGCTAAATTACAAGATGCTGTTGAAAAATCTGTCTCTAATGAGCATGTTCAAGGTATTCTCCTTCGTATGTTAGCTTTTGAAAATACGAACCAGAAGTGTAAAATGGCCATGCATTCTGTCCAATGACAAAATTTACCTGATCATTGGAGGTGTTGCCTGTATATATTAAAGCTTGTGAAGGCATTGGATCAGACACCCACAGAGCTATTCTGTGGGCATGGGCCATGAAGGACATCAACCAAACTGGTCCCACTAATTCTTTTCTTGGAGCTTGCTATAACTGTGGTCAACTTGGTCATACTCGAAAAAATTGTACTGTTAAAAACTTAAAAGCTGCCAAGCCAGTTCAACAAACACAGCCAAATGCTGCTGCTACTGTTTGCCCACGTTGTCGCAAAGGTAAACATTGGATGAGTAATTGTCGCTCTAGGTATGATATAAATGGAAAAGCCCTGCCACAACACCAGGGAAACAGGGAACGGGGCCGGTCCCAGGCCCTGATATCAAATGGGACACTTCAGACTCAGACCAATGTTGTGTCTCTGCTTCAGGTGGTCCCAACGCAACTCCCAGCACAAACAAATTTACCTACAGCCAACCCAAATGGGCGCAACCTTTCCTTCTGTCTCAGTACAATGCTTGTCCACTTCCACGGTAGGGGGCGGGGTAGTTGATCCTTGTATACTGTTCCTCTAAATTTACTACCTAACCCTTTGCCTTTAATTGTCCCCATGGGGTCACTGGCCCTGTACCTCAAGTTTTGGAGGGCCTGGGGTTAGGTATGGCATCCACCTCTGCTAAAGGAATCACCATTCACACTGGTCTCATTAATTCTGATTCCATTGATGAGATTAAATTAATCCTGTCTACCAATGTTCCTGTTTCCATTCCAGTCAGTGAGTCAATTGCTCAATTGCTTTTACTACCTAATATCATGTTAAACAAAGGAGATAAGACACGTGGCCCTGGGATGGACTCTGGCGGTGAAAAGGCCGCTTATTGGATTAATGTAATTTCTAAACAAAGGTCCACCTGCACCATACACATTCAAGGAAAAGTTTGAGGGTCTAGTAGATACTGGGGCTGAAATTAATATTCCACATAACTCTTATAGTGCTTCCAGTCAGCATATGATGGAAAACACAGGGTTTGTTCCTGGACTCGGTCTCAGTCCAAAACATGAGGGATTACTAAACCCCTCCCAATTACTGTAAAATAAGACAGGGTTGGTTGAGGTTATCCTTTTTAGCTGCCACGCTTCCTGATCCTATCCCTTTACAATGAAAATCTGACACACCCATTTGGATTCAGCAGTGGCCGCTCTCTAAAAAAAAAAAAAACTGGAGGTTTTTTATCACGTTGAATTATCGGTGTCGGGTTCCCCAGATACCCAGGCATCAAAGAATATCTACAAGTATCAAAAAAAAAAAAAAAAAAATCCAGGTAAACGTGACATTACCAAATGAACTCAATAAGCTACCAGGGACAAATCTGGGAGAAACAGAGATACATGACCTTTCATGCAGAAAATTCAAAATAGCTCTTTTGAGGAAACCCAAAGAAATTCAAGACAACTCAGGAAACAAATTCAGAATCCTATCAGATACATTTAACAAAGAGATTGAAATAGTTTAAAATAATCAAGCAGAAAATTGAAAGTTGAACAATGCAATTGGCATGCTGAAGAATGCATCAGATTCTCTTAATAACAGAGCTGACCAAGCAAAAGAAAGAATAAGTGAGCTTGAAGACAGGATATTTGAAAATACACAGTCAGAGAAGATAAAGGAAAACAATGAAAAACAATATAAAACATCCCTATGAGATCTAGAAAATATCCTCAAAAGGGCAAATCTAAGAGTATTGACCTTAAATAAGAAGTAGAGAAAGATATGGGAATAGGAAGTTTATTCAAACAGATATCAGAGAAATTCCCAAACCTAAAGAAAGATATCAACATTCAAATGCAAGAAGGTTATAGAACACCAAGCAGAATTAACCCAAAGATTACCTCAAGGAATTTAATAAGCAAACTCCCAAAGGTTAAGTGTAAAGAAAGAATTCTAACATCAGCAAGAGAAAAGAGAGAAGTAGCATACAATGGAGGGGTAATAAGTCTGGCAGCAGACTTTTCAGTGGAAAACTTACAGGCAAGGAGAGAATGCCATGACTATTTCAAGTGCTGAAAGAAAATAACATTTACCCTAGAATAGTATATCTGTAGAAAATATTCTTAATGCATGAAGGCTAAATAAAGACCTTCCAAGACTACCAAAAACTGAGGGAATTAATTAGATAATTAATAAAGAGAGTCCTTCAATCTGAAGGAAAAGAATATTAATCAGCAAGAAGAAATCATGTGAAGGTACACTCACTGTTAATAGTAAGTACACAGAAAACCAGAATAGTATAACACTGAAACGACAGTTTATAAACTACAGTTATTGTAAATAGAAAGACTAATTGATAAATTAATCAAAAATAATAATTACAACTTTTCAAGACATAGACAGTACAATAAGATATGAAGAGAAACAACACATGCTAAAATGCTAGAGGGGAGAAAGTTAAAGTGTAGAGTTATTATTAGGTTTCTGTGCATGTTTGTATATGCAGTCAGTGTTAAGTTGCTATCAGTTTAAAATATTAGTTTATAAGCCTCATTTGCAAGCCTCATGCTAGAATCAAATCAAAAAACATACAACAGGTACATAAGAAAATAAAAAACAAGAAATCAAAGCATACCACCAGAGAAAAGTGCCTTCACTAAGAGAAAGACAGGAAGGAAAGAAAGAAGGAAGAGAAGACTGTAAAACTATGAGAAACAAAATAAAGTAGCAGAAATCCTACTTAACAATAATAACAGTGAATGTAAATGGACTAAACTCTCAAAACAAAGGCATAGATTGGCTGAATTGCTGAAACAGCAAGATTCAGTTATCTGTTGCTACAAGAAATACACTTCACCTGTAAAGACATATATAGATTGAAAATAAACAGATGGAAGAAAGAAAATCTATGCAAGGAAAACCCAAAAAGAGCAGAAGTAGTTATCCTTTTTATCAGACAAAATAGATTTCAAGAAAAAAAAACTATAAAAAGAGGCAAAGAAGGTAAATCACCACTTTAATGGTAAAGTGGTCAATTCAGCAAGAGGATATAATGTTGGTATATATATATATCAAACCTAGGAAATGACTGATATATAAAGCAAATATTTTTAGAGCAAAAGAGACAAGAGAGAGAGATCTCACAATACAATAATAGCTGGAGACCTCAACTCTCCACTTTCAGCATTGGGCAGATCTCCCAGACAGAAAATCAATGAAGAAACATCAGACTTAATTTGCCCTGTAGAACAAATAGACCTAATAAATATTTACAGAACATTTCATCCAAAGGCTGCACACATTCTTCTCCTCAGGTCATAAATCATTCTCAAGGACAGATCATATTTTAGGTCAGAAAATAAGTCTTAAAACATTCAAAAACCTGAAATAATATCAAGTACCTTCTCTGACCAATATAGAATAAAACTAGAATCAACAATGGGCAGTTTTAGAAATTATATAAACACATGCAAATTAAACAATATGGTACTGAATTACAATTATGTCAATAAAGAAATTATCAGTGAAATTGAAAACTGTCTTTAAACAAATGGTAATAGAAACACAATATACCAGTACTTATGGGATACAGCAACAGCAGTACTAAGCGTAAACAATTATAGCTATAAATACCTACATCAAAAAAGCAAGAAAAGCTTCAAACAAATAACTTAATGGTGTAAATTACATAATTAGAAAACCAAGAGCCAGCTGAACCAAAATTAGGAGAAGAAAATAAATAATAAATATCAGAGCAGAAACAAATAATATGAAATGAAGAAAACAATACAAAACATCAACAAAACAAAAAGTTGGCTTTTGGAAATGTAAACAAAATTGACAAACCTTCAGTCAGACTAAGAAAAAAAGAGTAAAGACCCAAATAAATAAAACCAGAGTTGAAAAAAGAGACATCTCTACTGATAACACAAAAAATTCAAAGGATCATTAGAGGTTACTATGAACAATTAAATGCCAATAAATTGGAAAATGCAGAAGAAATAGATAAACTCATAGACACATACAACCTACCAAGACTGAACCAGGAATAAATCCAAAGCCCAAACAGTCTAATAAGAAGTAAAGATATCAAAACTATAATAAAAATGACCCACTAAAGAAAAGCCTGGGACCTGATGGCTTTGCCACTGAGTTCTCCCCGACCCAACATTTTAAAAACCAATACCAGTGCTACCCAAACTATTCCAAAAAATAGGAGAGGAGGAAATACTTACAAACTCATTCTATGAGGCCTGTATTACCCTGATACAAAAACCAGAGAAAGACACATCAAGAAAGAAAATCACAGGCCGATATCTCTGATGTATATTGATGCAAAAATTCTCAACAAAATAGTAGTAAAACAAATTCAAAAATACACTAACAATATCATTTATCATGACCAAGTGGGATTTATCCTAAGGATGTGAGGAGGTCTCAACTTATGCAAATTAATCTATGTAATACATCATTGCAACAGAATAAAGAACAAAAACCATATGATAATTTCAATATATGCTGAAAGAGCATTTGTTAAAATTCAACAATCTTTCATGATAACAATCTTTTTAAAAAGACTGGGGATAGAAGGAACACACCTCAACATAATGAAAGCCACATATGACAGACCCATAGCTGGTATCATATTGAAAGGGAAAAAACTGAAAGTATTCCTTCAAGATCTGTAACATGAGAAGGATGCCCACTTTCACCACTGTTATTCAACATAGTACTAGAAGTCCTGGCTAGAGCAATTAGACAAGAGAAAGTAATAAAGAGCATACAACTTGAAAAATAAGGAGTCAAATTATCCTTTTTTGCAAATTATATGATCATATATTTGAAAAAAACCTAAAGACTCCACCAAAAAACACATTAGAAGTGAAAGACAAATTCAGTAAAGTTGAAGGATACAAAATCCACATAAAAATCAATAGCATGTAGGCCAGGCACAGTAGCTCATGCCTGTAATCCCAGCACTTTGGGAGGCCAAAGCAGGCAGATCACGAGGTCAGGAGATCAAGACCATCCTGGCTAACACAGTGAAACCCCATCTCTATTAAAAATACAAAAAATTAGCCAGGCGTGATGGTGGGAGCCTGTAGCCCCAGCTACTCGGGAGGCTGAGGCAGGATAATAGTGTGAACCCAGGAGGTGGAGCTTGCAGTGAGCCAAGATTGTGCCACTGCACTCCAGCCTGGGTGACAGAGTGAGACGTCATCAAATAATAATAATAATAATAATAATAATAATAATAATAATAATAATAGCATTTCTATAATTTTATATACCAAAAGGGAACAATATAAAAAAAGGAACAAACAAAATTCTATTTACAATAGTCACACATAAAATTAGATACCTGAGAATTAACTTAACCAAAGAAGTGAAAAATCTCTGCAATGAAAATGATAAAACACTAATGAAACAAATTGAAGGATACACCCAAAAATGGGAAGATATTCCATGTTCATGAATTGGAAGAATCAATATTGTTAAAATGTTCATACTAGTCAGAGCAATCTGCAGATTCAATGCAATTCCTATCAAAATACCGATGACATTCTTCACCAAAATAGAAAAAAAACCTCCTAAAATTTATATAGACTCACAAACGACCTGGAATAGCCAAAGCTATCACAAATAAAGAGAACAAAACTGAAAAATTCACATTACTTGACTTCATATTATACTGCAGAGCTATAGGAACCAAAATAGCATGATACTGGCAAAGAAACAGACACATAGACCGATGTAACATAATAGAGAACCTAGAAACAAATTCATACACCTAGAGTGAAATCATTTTTAACAAGGTGCCAAGAATGCACACTAGGGAAAATATAGTCTCTTCAATAAATGGTGCTGAGAAAACTGGATATCCATATGCAGAAGAATGAAACTAGACCTTTACCTCTCACCATCTACAAAAGTCAAATAAAAATGGATTGAAGACATAAATCTAAAATCTCAAACTATGAAACTACTGAAATAAAATATTGAGGAAATTCTCCAAGACATTCAACTGAGTAATACCCTACAGAAGAAAGCATCTGCACAGAAAAGGAAACAATCAAGGAAGTAAAGAGACAATCCAGAAAATAGGAGAAAATATTTGCAAACTACCCATTGACAGGGATTAATAACCAGAACATATAAGGAGCTCAAAACAATCCTATGAGAAAACATTTAATAATCCAATCAAAATATGGGTAAAATATTTGAATAGACTTTTCTCAAAAGAAGACATACAAATGGCAAACAGACATATAAAAAGGTGCTCAACGTCATCGATCATTAGAAAAATACGTATCAAAACTAAAATGAGATATTATTTCACCCCAGTTAAAATGGCTTATATCCCAACAATGGGCAATATCAAATGCCAGGAGGATGTGGGGAAAAGGATACCCCCATACACTTTTTGTTAGAAGTTAGCTTATTAGAACCACTATGGAGAAGAGTTTGCAGGTTCTTCCAAAAACTACAAATAGAGTTTCCATATGATCTAGCAATCCCACTGCTAGGTTTTTATCCAAAAGAAAGGAAATCAGTATATTGAAAAGACATTTGCAATCCTGTTTGTTACAGAACTCTTCACAATAGCCAAAATTTGTAAGCAATCTAAGTACCCATCAACAGATGAATAGATAAAGAAAATGTGGTGCATGTACACAATGGAGTACTATTCAGACATAGGAAAGATGTGAGTCTGTTGTTTGCAACAACACAGAGGGAACCGGAGGTCAACATTTTAAGTGAAATAAGCCAGGCACAGAAAGACAAATATCACATGTTCTTACCTATTTGTGGTGTCCAAAATTCACAAAATTTGAACTCATGGAGATAGAGAATAGACTAGAGGCTAGGAATGGTAGTTGGGCGGGGTGGGGGTGGGGAGTGATAGGGATGGCTAATGGGTACAAAAAAAACAGAAAGAGTGAATAAGACCCTGTATTTGATAGCATGACAAGGAGCTTTAGTCAATAATAATTTTATTGTATATTTAAAAATAACTAAATAACTAAACAAGTTTAGTTGGATTGTTTGTAGCTCAAAGAATAAATGCTTGGTGAGAGGAATACCTAATTTTCCATGATTTGATTATTATGCATTGCATGCCACTATCAAAGTATCTCATGTACCCCATAAATATATACAGCTACTGTGTACACACAAAAATTAAAAATTAAAGTAAATTTTAAAAAGAATTAAGTGTGTAAATTTACTTCAAAAAAACTATTTTGTTATTAATACTGCATTATGTATTCTAAGTAAAATTCTGAAAACAAGAATAGAACATTAAATAAATCCACAAATGTAACTCATTGTTAAATTAGGAAATTATAATTTCTGTTCATAAAGGTTTATTTGTAAAGATAAAGTTAATTTTTTTGCTAAACTATAAAATTAACATGACAGTAGAAATTTTTTAAATTACTGTAAGTATTTTGCTTTCTTTTCTTAACAAGTATTCACTCCTAGTTTAATCTTTTGCCCCGTGACTTGATATTACAGTAAGTTTGCTAGTCAGTATTTTGCATGTCATGTCCATCAGTTATTGTATGATACTACTACTGGTTTCTGAGTATGCCCTTTATTAATTTGTTTGTTTATTTAACAAAATTTGAGTATCTGATAACATGTAAAAAAGCATATTTGAAAAAGTCCAGATATTTCCCACTAAGAGAGTCACTAAATATGAATTTTCAGTAAGAAGCATTCTTTTACCTACTAAGACCAAAGTTAAATTTTCTTAGCCCTTCAGTGTAAAAAAGGACTAAAAAGTTTTTAAAATTAAAAAAAAATTCTTCTATCACCTATTTTTAAAGAGTAACATTAACCTAGAAAAAGGCAAGGCATACAGTAATGACTGCTGGAAAAACACTGACTGAAACAATGGCTGAAACCCTAAAACACATCCATTTGTTTACAGTTCAAAATATAAATCTGGGGATTCTGTTACTAACCATTTTGTATTTATAAATATTCCAGGGTATATACAGAGTAGAATTCATATCTTAAAGCTACCAAAATTTTGCTCTTAATGCTATCAGAGATTAGATAAAAATTATGACCACAGCACATTCATTTCACAAAAAAAAAATATAGTCACCATGATTCACAAAATATTTTGGTTCAGATAAAATTGATAGGACAATAATTTATGGACATTTACATGAGCAGTTTTGTTAAAAATTGTTATCTTATGAACTATGAGAATAAAAGGAATAAGTATATGCAAACTAATTTCTAGTAATTTTTGGAAGCATAGTGAAAAAGGAAAAACTTTATTCTCTTGAATGTTTATTATTTAATTTTCGTGATAGATATTCCACAGTCATTGGGAGTAACTCTATCTCAAAAACGTAACTGGATTAAGACTTGCTAATATATGAGTTAATTTTTAAACAATTCGTATGGCTTTTAAACAATTCCTAAGCATAATTTGATATGCTTCTGCCATAAGGTTTTCATTGGAAAAAGTAATTTGACAATAATAATAATTTAAAAAGCATACAATAATTATAATAATGGCCAACTTTTTTTGACCCATTCTAACTGTCAGAAACTGTAATAAGAACATTATATGTATAATTTCAATAGAAACTTCTACATTAAATTTTGTGTACTCTACATACTTTATAAATGAGAAAAACTGGAGTGTAGAGAGAGCAAAATCACCCAACTAGTAAGAACTATAGTTGTGATACAAGCAATGTATGGTTTGAAGAATGAATCTCAGTAGAAACAGCACTATGGTGAAGTGATAATGTTATGGATCTACCTAGTGAAGGGGGAAAAAAAAGTACAAAAGCTCTATTGTATATCCAAAATATATCTTAAATCTATGTTATTTACTATCAAAATTGTTTTCAGAAATTATTCTGTAAAATTTATTTAGAATTTTACAGAAGTTGTGATTCACCATTCACCTTCATAATTACCTAGTATTAGGACTAAAAACCTGGTATGGGTATGAATTCAGGCACTTAGATGTTATTATGTGTATAATATTTTATACACTGATGCTTATTTATTAAAGTATAACTTAAATAACATGGATGAGCAATGCCTTCTTTTGATACCAGTACCTATTATTTTTTCACAAATTTTGAATTATTTTACATATGGCTACTCCTTCATCATTGCCTTTATTTTTATGAATTTTCCTCCTACTATGTTAATATTTACCTAGGATCAGGGAATTTAATTAGAACTAAAAAAAATTCATGTAAATGTTCTCATAACCTTAAAATAAGTGGAAATTGATAATTAGTTGAAGAAAGTAATGTAAAGAAAGAATACATGACTATGCTCAATTTGTTATTAGAAATCATGTAAAATTTCTATTTGTATTCCAAACCCTACCTAACCTATTACTGGAGAGCTACTGCTTTAATATCACTTTAGACTGAAGCTAATATTTTATTCAATGTTTCCTGATTTTTTAGCCATATTTACATAACAGAAATACCATTAACATTACTCCTTAGTTTTCTGTAAAAGTCATATTTGCAATATATTATACGGTTGCTTACTAAACTCACGTCTCCCATTCTTGTAGGTAATGAATTAAATTTTGTGTGGGATCATATAATTCAATGTTTCAACAATCAATTTGCTGGCAGTTTTAATAATATTCATATCAAAATACACAACATCACATTGAAACTTTGCCAGTTTTGTTCAGTAATGTATGAAAAGTGTATAGAAGAAAGTATGAAATACAGTGAGAACTCAATAAATACTTGTTGAATAATTGAGTTTTATCTTCTTTTTAAAATTCATTTAATATTTGCTATTTTATTTATTTAATAATATTTTTCAGCATCCATTTGTTAACCCAACATTTTGTTAATCACTAAATATGTTACTGGAAAGGGGTCCCATTCCAGATCCCAAAAGAGGGTTCTTGAATCTAGAGCAATAAAGAGTTCAGGGCAAGTCCGTGGAGCGAAGCAAAAGCAAGTTTATTAAGAAAGTAAAGTGGTGAAAGAGTAGCTACTCCATAGACAGAGTAGGACATTCCCAAAAGTAAGAGGAGAAATGAGTTCACCCTAGGTATAGTGCTAGTTTATATATAGGATTAAAAAAAAAAGAAGATGATCATGGTGAGATGTACTCTGCAACAAAGAATTGTGATAGAGGATTAATTTTCTTAATTACTGTATTTTGTAAGAATCAATATTATTATTTTTAAAGCAAAATTAGGAATGCTTCTGTTCTTAAGATATCGGGATATCAAGGCACTCCTAATTCTGGGTATATTTAGTTATCAGTCTGTTCCCTTCACTGTAAATATCTACAGGTTATGAATACCTAATTTTCTGGGAAGGTAGCTCAGCAACTTCCATCCTTATTTTTTCCAGCTCTTACCCAAGACAGAGTTGCTCTGGTTCAAATGTCTCTGACATATTTACCCCCACACTTTACAAGAGGACACTTAATCCTAAGAGTTGCAGAGGGACAAAGATCCATCTTCTGTAACTTCCTCATGCTAAACAGGGGTGATGATATTGCTGCCTAACTATTAGAGTTTCTTCTATTTAGGATAGAGAGGAGCTCAGTCAGAAATGCCATCAGTATTGTGAGGGACATTCATAACTCTAGAGTTCCAACAAAAGGTGACATCTGGAAGATTTAATAAGTGTTCAATATAAGAAAACATTCAGTAAGTTTACCCTGGTTTCCTACACAAAGAGTACAACAAGAATATATTCTACAACAGTAAGCCAAAATAAGGAAAATTATCCCAAGTAACCTAAATAAGGTTTTTCATGAACTGGGCAACTGTTGGAAACAAGCTTATATGGGGTTGTTAGCTGATTCCAGTATATGCTCAGAATTAGAATACTGATCTAGATTTTCACATTACCTATCACTTTTGTTTCTTCTGAGCTGCAGTCAGAGATCACTGGTTGGTTCACAGAAATAAGCAAGGTCAGCCTAAATTGCAGGAAAAACTCAAAACCACTGATGAAACTAGAATCTAATAACCGGTGTACCATAGTTCTTGAAAGATAATTTCTTCTCTCTCCAGCTTCCCACTTTTACTAAAGACAAATCATGGTAAGACTGATTTCCTTTATTATACTTGACCTGATTATTTGTATTGATATAAAATGCAGCAAGAATAATTATTTGCTGCATAGGTTTCTTTTAATTGGCTTTGATGGAACTTTTGTTCTATAAGGAATCTCAGATAAGGCTTTGTTTAAAGCCAAGTCCAGCCATCAGTTTGGACCGTCAAATACTGATATGAGTTGGGTAAATTTCTCTAATTTTAAGGTCCCAAGATAACTTGGGGCTCCTGGGCCACAGGTCAGGAACCGTGTACAGGGAGTGTGTAGACACAGTATGAGGCCAGTTTCCCAAGGGGCTTTTATTGGCTCTACAAGTCAAACTTGATTCCTTAAAGGAAGGCATGCCATTCCAGTCAAAGCCTTCGTAAAGTAACCAACTTCTCCAATTGTTTCCTTTTACAAAAGTAAACAGGTTCTTATTCTACTTATTCTAATAACCGTATTGCTATAAACAAGAACACTCACAAATAGTGTCTAAATTTTGGAGAAATCAGGTAGACAGAAGCAAATATTATTTAAATTTTGTTCACAGGTGTATATTTTACTCAATTGTTAAAAACTGTAAATAGCTTAAAAGAGAAGTTTCCTTGACTCTGAAAACAATACAAAGGATCAGTAAAGTTTTAAGCAAAAAGTTGAAAAAGATTACTTCAGACTTCTAATAGTTTAGTCCATGCAGTTAACTCGTGTTCTGCTTAATTTTCATGAACATTTCAGCTTTTCATGAGAGTCCTGAAAATGTTTTCCTTTATTCTAATGTCACAATCTCCAAAGTTATCAGAAAATCTGCATTTAAAAACATCTGTCAGAGTCCTATAGCTGATTATAAACTACCTTTTAAAGAGTATCAAAACAAAACGATTGTCTGTGGGAGACAAAAAGCCTTAGGACAGCCACAATTAAAGCCACAAGTGACAGGGAAATTTTGGTTACCTCCGTGGCATAGAATTATTTAATGTGGAGGGGCGGAGCAAGATGGCCGAATAGGAACAGCTTCAGTCTCCATCTCCCAGCGCGAGCGACACAGAAGACCAGTGATTTCTGCATTTTCAACTGAGGTACTGGGGTCATCTCACTCGGGAGTGCCGGACAATCGGTCCTGGTCAGCTGCTGCAGCCTGACCAGCGAGAGCTGAAGCAGGGCGAGACATCGCCTCACCTGGGAAGCGCGAGGGGGAAGGGAGTCCCTTTTCCTAGCCAGGGGAACTGAGACACACAACACCTGGAAAATCGGGTAACTCCCACCCCAATACTGCACTGTAACACCGGCACACTGGAGATTATATCCCACACCTGGCCGGGAGGGTCCCACGCCCACGGAGCCTCCCCCTTGCTAACACAGCAGTCTGCGGCAATCTAACTGCAAGGCAGCAGCGAGGCTGGGGGAGGGGCGCCCGCCATCGCTGAGGCTTAGGTAGGTAAATAAAGCCGCTGGGAAGCTCAAACTGGGTGGAGCTCACAGCAGCTCAAGGAAACCTGCCTGTCTCTGTAGACT
>NC_045437.1:81657942-81685986 GCF_002776525.5 Piliocolobus tephrosceles | reverse complement strand
TTTTTTTTTTTTTTTTTTTTTTTTGGTGAGATGGAGTCTCACTATCACTGAGCCTGGAGTGCAATGGCATAATCTCAGCTCACTGAAACCTCTGTCTCCTGGGTTCAAGCAATTCTCCAGCCTCAGCCTTCTGAGTAGCTGTGACTAAAGGCACCTATACCACTCCTGGCTAATTTTTGTATTTTTAGTAGAGACAGGGTTTCATCATGTTAGCCAGGCTGGTCTCGAACCCCTGACCTCAAATGATCCAATCATCTCGGCTTCCTAAAGTGCTGGGATTACAGGTGTGAGCCACCATGCCCAGCCTAGAGCGATTTTCTTATTCATGTTCAAAATGGGTTGTAGAGCAGCAGAGATAACTTGCAACACCAATAAAGCATTGGGTCCAGGAAGTGCTAATGAACGTGCAGTGCAGTGGTGGTTCAAGAAGTTTTAAAAAGCAACAAGGGTCTTGAAGATGAGGAGCATAATGGCTGGCCATCGGAAATTGACAGCAACCAACTGAGTGCAATCATCAAAGGTGACCCTCTTACAACTACATGAGAAGTTGCCAAAGAACTCAACATTGACCATTCTACAGTTATTCTATATGTGAAGAACACTAGAAAGGTGAAAAAGCTTGATAAGTGAGTGCCTCATGAGCTGAGCAAGATTTTTTTAAAAATACATTGAAGTGTCATCTTTTCTTATTTTATACAACAACAACAAACCATTTCTCAATCAGATTGGGACTTGTGACAAAAAGTGGGTTTTATACAACAACCGGTGACAACCATCTCAGTAACTGAACTGGGAAGTAGCCCCAAAGCACTTCCCAAAGCCAAATTTGCACCAAAAAAAGGTCATGGTCACTGTCTGGTGGTCTGTTGCTGGTCTGATCCACTAGAGCTTTCTGAGTCCGAGAGAAACCATTACCTCTGAGAAGTATGCTCAACAAATTGATGAGATACACCCAAAACTACAATGTGTGCAGCCAGCATTGGTTAGCAGAAAGGTCCCAGTGCTTTTCCATGACAATGCCCGGCTGCATGTCACGCAACCAACACTTCAAAAGTTGAATGAATTGGGCTACAAAGTTTTGTCTCATCTGTCATATTCACCTAGCCTCTTGCCACCTATCACTTCTTCAAGCACCTCAACAAATTTTTTGCAGGGAAAACACTTCCACCACCATAGAATGCAGAAAATGCTTTCTAAGAGTTCGTTGAATCCCAAAGCATAGACTTTTATGCAACAGAAATAAATAACTTATTTTTCATTGGCAAAAAAGTGTTAATTGTAATGGTTCCTATTTTGATTAATAAAGATGTATATAAGCCTAGTTACAATGATTTAAAATTCAGGGTCCAAAACCAGTTACTTTTGCACTAACCTAATATATCAGAATTATAGGAGTTTTACATAATTTTGGAATGCATACCAATAACACATTTATACAAATACAGCCCAAAAAAAGCCTAACACCATTTCATGTTTGACAATGCTTTCTGTATGACTTTTATATCGAATAAGTCAATTTCACCATTGCATTAGTGTATTGTTAATGTCAACCCCAATTCTTAATAAAACTTTACAGACAAATCTATCCAATTTTAATGTCTGATCATATGGTAAAATTCTTCTAAATCTTTTATAACCCTTTACAATTTTTGTTAAAGGGCAGCTGAGTGCTCAAACAAAAACCTGTTGTGCTTTTATTTCAATGTTCAATATATGGGAAAAAATGAATAATATCCCTTTAATTTTAGCCAGTACATTAACACACAGAATTTCCCTTACAAGATTTTTAACAAATATTAAAACTTTCAGCTTTATACCATTTAACTTAAAACAATCCTTTAACCCTCTAAACTAACAAAAAAAATCCATATTCCCATGACGTCTTTTAATCTTTTACCAAAAACACATTTCACTTTCCTTACACACCTTGCATGTGAAACTGTTTCTTTAATAAGTCTCAATTACATGTTACAATGTTAACTCTTAGCAACTTTTACTGTTGATGAAAAACGTGGTTTGTAAGCAACTGTTATTTTGTACCAGTTGTGGAGCCCAGTACATCAGACAGAAGTGCAGATAAGGGCTTTCTCCAGCATAACTATAGGGTATGGCTCTACTTATGTTCCCAGGCCTTATTTAGAATCTAATGCTCTAAATTAGGCAAATTAAACAATATTTTTCAAAAGTCAAAGTAGCTGTTTATGACCTAAAAGCATTTAGCAAGGCTAATACCTGACCTGCATATTTTAGACTAAATGTTTACATTTTTGAAGGTATTTTTATTTTACTAATAATCTTTAAAACTGTCTTTATTTCTTAAAGATTACTAAAGTCACATGAACTAAAAGGCATTACACATTTTACTTTCCTGACAAAATATTTGATTTAAGCTCTTATTATTTTAAACCAATTAATTAAAGCTTTTTCATCTCTCTCTCTCTCTCTCACACACACACACACACACACACACACACACATAAATACACAGAAGAAGATCCAGTACTTGTAAGACTTTTCATTTTCCAGTTTCTTAATTGGATTCCTGGCTTCAGGGTAGAGCCCTTGGAGGAACAGGACCAAGAATGTATGCAGTTTCTACAGACTAATAAGCAGGTGCACTGAAAGACAAAACAGATCCCCAAAATTAAGGGTCCCATTTTTATGTTAGATCCTAGATCTCCAAAAGAGGGAATTAGCCCTTCCCCATGGGTGTCTTATCTCTCAGTGGGGGATGGGGACATCTCCATACTTCCTAGGTAGCCAAGAGCATGCTTCTCTGATCCAAACATGTGAAAAGCTGAATATCCCTACCAACTGCCATTAGTCATCTCCAAAAGTATACTTCCTACCTAGTTGCTACATACTAAAGCTCTCTCATAATGTGAAGTAATTTCTGATACCTGTAAAGTCAAAAACTTCAGACAATGCAATGCAAAACAGAAAGAGCCTTAGATTTTGAGAGGGATTTATTCACTTTCAATTCCTGAGGTTTCATGAGGAAAACAGAGGTGTTTCCTAAAATAGGGTCTGTTGTGCCTCCGTGGTTTTTCCCAAGAAGTTCCAGGCCATTAGTACTTGATATCTACTTTTAATTAAGCTGACATTTAACCATAGTACTTTTTTAAAAGTCCTTTTAAATTTCTTATTAACAAACTTTAGCCAGGATAAACAGCCAATATTTCTGGCTCAGAGAAAGGAAAATTCAAGATGGTTCATGAAGGGGAAGAGAAAATCAACAAATGGTAAAAGTCATGCAGATATCAACCAGAAAGCACTCATTCCCTAAGCCTGGATTGAACCCAGACCACCACTGTAAAGTGGCAAATCCTCAGCTATGAGCTACAGCACTGGGCAGTCCCCATTGCTCTTCCCAGGAGGAGTCTAGAGGAGCCAATTTTGAGCTTGCAATGGCTTTTAACTGCTCAAGATAATTTTTAAAGCTAACTATGACATGAACCTCAAAATTCCTGTCCACTGGATGGCAGAAACAAAGAGAAAGTGCTGCCATGTGCTTCCAAGGTCAATCTCCTGAGGACATTTTTCAACATGTGGTCTCTGGGCAACATGGTCGCCTTGAGCAACAAAAAAGATAATAAAGGGAAAGGAGAAAAAGGGAGAAAAGCATCACCTGTGGTAGGGTGGGGACAGTGAAATGATCAGGGAAGCCAGAAAAAGACCCACCCATCCCAGCAACACTGAATCAGAAGTTCAGGTGGTCACTTGTCAGTCATGAAGGGATCTTTTCCAACAGTCCCACCGGCTCTTAAGTGACCCCTTTTGGGAAGAAAAATCTCCCCATGTCCCATGATCCTGTACATGCCTAGCCCTGTCACCCACAGCCGTCAGCAAAAAGTGCAAGAAAGAGTAATCCAAAGAGAAGAGTAGTTAACATTCCATAGTGCCAAACCCATTCTTAGCCCAGAGGAACTTTGCTGAGAAGGGTGACCTCGAACCCCCTAAATCTGAGGAAGAACTCTAACCTTTCTAAGTTGGACCTGCAACCCAAGTTCAGTTAAGCACCCTTGCCTTTTATTGAGAGGAGGCTTTAACCCATTCTGTCTTAGCAGAGTCTCTAACTCCTCCAAATTGAGCCCCTAACCCAGTCCCATCCTTTACCCGGGTATATTCACCCCACTTACCTGACGTCAGCCAATTGGTACACACAGATTTTCCTTTGGGTTGGGGGTCTCTTCAGTATCATTTCTTAAGGGTTCACTAGAAAGATATTACCAGAAAGGGGTCCTGATCCAGACCCCAGGAGAGGGTTATTGAATCTCACAAAATAAAGAATTCAGGGTGAGTCTGCAGTGCAAAGCAAAAGCAAGTTTATTAAGAAAGTAAAGTGGTGAAAGAATAGCTACTCCATCGACAGAGTAGCGCATTCCCCAAAGTAACAGAAGGATCGTGTTCAACCTAGGTACAATGCTTGTTTATATATAGAATTAAAAAAAAAAAAAAAAAGATTATGGGAAGATGTGCTCTGCTACAAGGATTGTGATAAAGGATTAATTTGCTTAACTACTGCAAAAATTGATGTTATTATCTTTAAAGCAAAATTAGAAATGCTTCTGTTCTTAAGATATCAAGATATCAGGAGACTTCTAAGTCTGAGTCTGTTTAGTTATCAATCTGTTCCCTTAATCAGAAACATCTAGAAGCTAGGAATACCTAACTTTCTGGGAATGCAGACCAGCAAGTCCCCTACTCATTTTTCCTAGCCCTCACCCAAAATGGAGTCACTCTGGTTCGAATTCCTCTGACAAATACAAGAGGTATTTGAAAATATAAATTTTACCATAACATATGTCCTTGTTCAGATATTTTATTCTATTTATTAGGTACATTGTGATAAGGAGGTTTTGGGGCCTAAAGAGTTCAAAATGTTTACTTCACTTGACTATAGTAATCTCTTCACATTCCATTGTTGCTGATCTGTGAAATCATATGATGCAATTACAAAGAGAGAAAATTATTTAAAGTTTTATTTCTCAAAAATATTACATATTCAATAGCAAAGTGCTCTTGATAGAATTTCATCTATCTATAAGTAATGGTAAGCCTTTGCCTATAATATTTCATATTCCCAAAGCATCTTAATTTATTGTGTCCCTGTAGTTTGTCTGATTCCTCAAAGAAAGAAGAGATTTTTAATAAGAGGCTGTGATAAACTAAAGCCATTAATGTCATACATTATTTAGCCCCAATTATTATAATGGTATCCACGAGCTTTCTTTGCTCATTATTTTTATGCATGCTTAAAAATAGCAAGCAACTGTACTATCTTGTTCTCTTGTTGTCAGATCCACAGAGCTATGCAAAGTTAGCCTGAGTGTGTACTTGGCAGGCAGTCTTCAAGACCTGCAGAGAGTCTCCTGGTGATTCAGTGGGTGACAAGCTCTCTTCTGACTCAGGGTCTAATGGAAGTACTTCTCAAGAGTAGTCAGACCATGTTTGCTTTTCCCAGCAAAAAGATTATTGTTAACAATAATATATTACATAGTTTCAAATAGCTAGAAAGAAGATACTGAATGTTCCCAATACAAATAAATAATAAATGTTTGAGATATGCTAATTATCTTGATTTTATCACTATACAATTATATGTATTACATTACTATTACCTCATAAATATGTACAATTATTATGTGTCAATTAAAAAGAAAGGAAAATCAGTCACATTATCATCTCTTCCTGTCTCAGAATGCTGAAGTGTGAATGGTGTGCCATTAGATAAGCTAGTTCCAGATAGCTATGTGTGGTAGAGTTAAAAATAAGTATGGCATTCA
The DNA here is from genome assembly GCF_002776525.5 of Piliocolobus tephrosceles. Classification (NCBI taxonomy): domain Eukaryota; kingdom Metazoa; phylum Chordata; class Mammalia; order Primates; family Cercopithecidae; genus Piliocolobus; species Piliocolobus tephrosceles. The sequence goes on along the minus strand of NC_045437.1, from coordinate 81,680,200 downwards.
GTTCTATGTCTGTTTTTTCCAGAAAGGTGAACACAATGATGAAACAGGAAAACTAAGAATAAAAGTCATTGTCTTCCAAGGAGAAACAGTTGCATCTGACTCAGTTATTTATCAAAAAATAGATACAGAAACAGTCATGAAAGGGAGTAGCATTTTGAATTTGGGGTTGAGTTAGGCATATGTTTATGACCTAATGCCAAGCTCTATGAGCCACTGCTTCATTTATCAACATGCATCTTAGAAAGATAATCAGATGTATGTTCATTATAAAACACTGTAGAAAAAAAAGTATTTTGTGACCAATGTTTCTTTCAAACTGACTAAACTTTTAACGGGCTTTTTTCTAGTTTCTTTGCGCTGACCTCCCTCTTCTGAGAGCATTTACTTTCAAAAAATAGTAGTTGTAAATTTTTCTTTTCCACCACTGAGATGTAAATAATTTTTAAAGCCTCTAGCCAGTTTCACAACCCAGGACTGTCTCGCTCCAGGGCCTGGGGGCCATCCCTTTGAAATGTAATTATCAAGGAAGGTTGGTCCCTCTCTACCAGTCTGTGGAAGAGGAGAGGAATCTAACTTCCATGGTTGTTTTACTCCATGTTGTAAAATTACCTCCTTTCATGAAGATAAGAGAAAATTTACTTTTCCTTTGGGTAAGGCCAATTAGCAAACACAGATAACCTACATTACAACCAACCCACATTATAACTCTTAAAAACTCTCCTGCCCTTTCTTTCAGCGAAATTGAGTTTAGATGGTATTCTGGTTCTTTCTTCTTCTTCTTTTTTTTTGTTTTTTTTTTTTCTTCTTCACTTGTGTTACTTTGCCTGGTTCAATTTTTACTCTGAAACATGCTAGCAGAATTTCAATGTGCTTACCGCACAAAACACAGCATTGACCCTTAAGGGTCATTATTATTTGCTGAAAAATGACCCAAAGGCTGAGTAAAATATTAATATTGCTTAAAATAAAGGTAGGTCCTTTATCAGCAAATCTCACTAAACACAGTGTGATTCACATAGCTCTAGCTCTGCACACTGAAGCTGAAAGAAATGGCTTCTTTTAATGACACACTTCATCCTAGTAACCTTTACTCATTTTTTATCATTAAACTCTCTTCTTGCCAAAAAAAGCCTCCAGAAGCAACACTAAAATATCATTAATTAAAAGTAAAAAAGTAATAAAATTGCAAGATAAAATCCATCCGTAACAAGAAGTAAGCATTAACAGGAGAATAAAATCCTAGAGAGAGAGTATAGATCAGACAAACTCTCTCAAATAGGATTTCTTCTTTATGAAGACATTTTAATAGTTATCATATTCTTATTTATTATGCTTTGACAATCCTAAAATACATTTACTTTTTTAAGTTTTAGAACAACTTAAGCTTATGTTTCTATAATGCATATGACATAGTTAAAAAGTGTAAACACCTGTAGATATTTTAAATAAACACATACAACATATTCACACACACATATGCACGTATGCATGATTACAAACTTGCTTCTACTTTTTCTTTTCTACAATATCTAAACTGAATCCTTTTGGTAATGCATAACAGATTGAGATTTCTATATAGTAGTAAAAATAGGTTGCAAAGTTTATTGCTTAAAAACAGTTAATTATTTCAATATTATATCAGACTAGTTAACAAAAAAGAATACTTTTTTTATAATCTCAATTATAAGATATATTACTTATTTACAGTAGAAAAAGTAAGTGTTTCTGGCCTTTTGAAATTCATGCCATACAATGGTCCAATAGAGAGACCAATTTTGCTTAATCAAAATGTAGCTACTTAAGTAGCATCCAGATAAATATAAGTAAAATGTGTACACTTAAATGAATTCACTGAGTGTGACCAATTCTTTTCAACACAGATCTGACAGTCGTGTTTCTCCTCATTGAGTGTGGTAGGTACAATGTCATTGAGGAACTCTCTAATTCATTAAATCATATTGACTAACATCAACAATGTATACATTGTATGCATTTTTGTAGTTTTACAATCTCAGAGCAAAAAAATTTTTGAGTACATCACAAATTTGATATAGCTGGTGAAATAAAAGTCTCAGTAAGCAATTTGACCATGCAAATGAACAGATTCTCTCTATTCTACTTCCAGCTACACCCTAACACACACATACATATACATGCTTGCCCTCCGCCCATGGACTCAAAATGTACTTTTCTGAATGCTAAAGGATATATAAACAATGCTCCAGCTAAGAGTATTATGAAATGTGACAATTGAGATATCTTTCTTAAAAAAAAAAAAAAAAAAAAGTAAGTCAAGGATACAAAAAACTTTCATTTTTTTAATTTGCAAATATTTAACTGGCCAATTAGGTGCCAAAATACCCTTTAAATGATTTGAAAGATGTCCATAACTTTGAAGCAACCCCAAAGAAAATCTCTACACCTAAGCCTCACTGCTATAACTTAAGAAGTTTCCTAAAATAAAAATAGTAAATTCCTATTTTTGGTTTTTATACAAATTGAACCTATACCAAACAAAATAACTTTATTTTGTAATATGATCATGATAACAAAAGCTTCAAGGGACAAATATTTCATTTATTTAATTATGTGGCCTTATTTGGAGACATGAGGAAACGATAGACATTAATTGAGGATGAGAGGAACCTCAATGACAATTGATTGCCATTGTCATGAAGACTACATCTGAAATTCCTGAGAAACCATGGGGATTAAAGATGCCCATAATACCAGCACCTTAATTATGAAATTCAGTGTAGCACTAACTAAAAACAGGATCCCTGAAGTCAGAATAACCTGGGTTTGAGTACAGATTCACTATGAGCTGTGTAATTTAAGTTCAGTCATTTGACAATTTTACAGCTTAGTACTTTCAATAGCACGATAGTATAATAGTTAATGTATAGGTTTGCAGTAAGGAATACATAAGATAGTGCATACAATGTATTTTTGTGCATCACCTGGAATAAACTAAGACACAATAAATATGAGCTAGAACTATTAAAATCATCCTCTCTAGTAATTTATACAAAACCACACAATCTTTTGTTTATATATTTTTTAAATATAAACCTACCAGGTTTAAATTTGTATCGTATTTTTTCAGTTAATTATATTTCATTTTTACTTTATGCAATATTTGCATCATTCACTTTTTAATTTATCATTCCAAATAGGAAAAAAGTACTTCTTGACTATCCATTACCTTCTGATATTCTGGTAGTGATTGGGGGATAAAATAATGAGCAGAATCCATACCATCTCTGCTCTCATAGAACAGACAATTTAGTATAAAAGGCAAACAGAGATACAAAATTCTTACAAACAGCTACAATATTGCAGCTGTGGCAAGGACCCTCAAAAAGAGTCAAAGGTCGTGTGGTCTGTCCTAGAAAGAAAAGTAATGTGGAGCTTCCCCTACAAAATCATGCTGAAGGGAGAGCTGAAAGATGAGTAGAAATTGTCTACGTTAAAGTGACAAAACAAATCACCTCAGCATAATCCCTAGTGGCAGATAATATGAGCAGGTACAGTTATTTGTTTCTTTGATTTAAACAAATCAAAGAATCAAATAATCAAATCAAAAAATATTGTCCCCAAGAACAATAAGGGGGTTTTATTAGACTTTTGTTTTAAAAAGATCTTGCAGTTACATGTGGAGAATAGATCTGTAGGCACTGACATAAAAGAGACCAGTTTGAAAGCTGTTACAATCGTCCAAATGAGATGATATCATAGTTGGGCTAAGTCAGAAAACTGGGAGAAAGGTGTATGGGTCTGAGAAATACTTAGTAGATAACACTAATCAATATGGCAATGGATTGGATGTTCGAGAGGCTGGGGGTGGGGCAAGATGAAAACATAACACCAAGGTTTTGCAAACTTGTGAATGATGGTGCCATTTTTTGAAGTAAGCAATACTTGGCAAGGATCAGATTTGTTCACTTCCATCAAGTTGAGTCAGAACTTGCCCTGAAATATATAAGAAATGTCAAGTAGCATGTTACTATGATCTTTATGGTGATAATTTTTAATTACTGCATTTTGTTCCATTGATTGCATATACTACATTTTGTTTACAATTAAGAAATGCTGAACAATTAAACTCTGTTAATTTTTTCATTAAAATAAATATTGTTATGATTGAACAGCTTTGTGCCATAGCTTACTCTTTGTTTCAGCTTATTTAGTACACTTGAAAGAGAAATCCTGGGCCAACCAGTACTAAAATTTTTCTTGCACTTAAAATTTCCAAACAGTTTTCCAAAATATTGTAATTAGTTATACTGTTGCTAGAAAAACATAGATGTGGAAGTTTAATTACTCTCTATACTCAAGAAAAGCCCAATAAACCACACTTGCTATCCCATCATACAGTCTCTATTAAGGGAGATAATAAATCTCTCCATATCCCACTCTGAAGCAAGTCTTCTGAGATTTCTGAGTGCTTACCATTTCTTTTTCCAGATTGATTGCAAGTAATAATGTCTCTACTTTCAGATTAAGGGATTCTGGCAGCATGGCCTCCCACTCTAGCCCCCACTGGGAAATCAGGCACTACTATAATACTTTACTCAAAGTTGAGGCCATAATCCTTATTTAATTCTTATATAAAACTCTTTTCCCTTAAAAAATGTTGAAATTAAAAATTTAAATCAGGAAGCAAATAATTTAAATTATATATATATTTATATATTGTATATATATTTGCTTATACAGTTACATATTACATATATTATAACCATATTATATATACTTATATATTTGTATGTATACTCACACACAAACATAAATATATACGTATGTAATTCTATATATTACATGTGTACACATATGTATACATTTGTGTATCTGTGTGTGCATACTTTTTTTTCCTGAAATATAGTCTGACTATCCAGAGACAAATAATATTAACACTTTTTTGTGCCTTTCAAATATCTTTTTGATATTTGAAATATTTTTTTTGCTTCCCAGTTTTATTAACACAAAAAACATGCCTACTGTTACATAACTTAATTTTTTCATTTCTAAGAATACTTGGCATATGTTAGCATATTGTTATACCTAGCACTTTATTATTAAAGCAACTGCAAAACTCTATTTAGCTGTTCATAATTTTTGTATGTTTTTATTACTTGAACATTTAGTTTGTTTCCATTTTTGTGTGTGTGGCTTTTACAAACAAAACACTGCGCTCATCTTTGTAGAGATTTGCACAAATGTCCACAAATACACACTGTAGATATATTTGAAGGATACACTTATAAGAATAAAATGGCTAAGTTAATATGTATACATTAAAATTTAGTTATAAATTCTAAAGTAGTCCTCTTAAAGGAGCTTGCTTCAATTAAATTATCATTTTAAGGTGTGAGTATAGATAGTATTGTGCTAACAAATGCTTAACAACTGGTCCTCTGGTTTGAAATTTTAAAAGCCCTTATTGGTAGTAACTGACAATTTCCATAGTATAAATATACTAGCCATCACCAATTTCAAGCTACCAATACGATGTTACTAAACTCATAGTTGGATGAAAATCAACACATTTGTTCCTTTGAGCTGGTGAAGCTATCTCCCGTACACCACTGATTACCTTTCCTCACAATCCTTAACTATGGTTGCTACCCAACTTTTAAATCTTTTCCATTTGATAGATTGACAGATATTTAATTTATTTTAATTTACATATTGTAATAATAAATAAGTTTTCCATAGGTTAATTGGTTATTTAATTCATTCCACTGTTAGGTATCTGTTCCTGTTCAATCGTTCATTTCTATATGATTTTTCACCTTTCTATTATTCGTTTGGACTATTCTTTCTACAGTAAAGAACACCTTCTTTTCCTTATATGTTGTCAATATTTGTCCTATTGGTCATTTATCTTTTAACTTTTATTGCGATTTCATTTTTCTGTTGTTACAGAGTTTTTAACTTTCATGAAAGTAACCACATTAATCTTATCTTTTAGATGTCCAGATTTGTGATAATTAGCAATGAAAACATAAATAAATTGCTGTCTTTGGGTGTTGATTTTCTTGCCTGTTTAATAGGAGCTAATAGCTACAAGATATTTCTTCTCAGCTCAAATATTACATAATTCTTTGCAAACATTTCTACTTTGATTCCTTTCAGCTGGATTATTTCTCTGAGAATCAAGGCTTACAGATAAAAAGTTCACTTAGTGAAATAATCCACCATTCACTAGCAATACACTTGAAAACAAAACTTCGGTTGTATCCTACTCCCATTCTTTGCCAAACGCATTAGTATGTGGAAATTCCCAAATCAAAAGATTACATTCTGCCTCAAAATGAGATCAATATTCATGATACTGTGGTTTCAACAGAAAGGAGTCTTCCAACTGGGAGAAAAGGACTTTCTGATGGATGTGTTTTCTCCTGTCCAACAAGAATTTCTATTTGCTAAATCTCACCAAGCAATTCTTCTGTCATGTATTTTGTAAATTTTTTCCTCATAATTTTTCCATACTTTTAATTTTTTGTGGATATATAGGATGTGTATATATTTACCGAGTATATGAGATATGTGTATACAGTCATACAATGTGTAATAATCACATTGAGGTAAATGCATTTATCCTTTTTTTGTGTTACAAACACTCTGATTATACTATTTTAGTTATTTTTAAATGTACAATAAGTTATTGTTGGCTATAGTTACCCGTTGTGCTATCAAGTACTAGATCTTAGTCATTCCATCTAACTATATTTTTGTACTGGTTAACCATCCGCACTTTCCTCCCCACTACTATACTTCCTAGCCTCTTGTAAATGTCATTCTATTCCCTATCTCCATTATTTCAATTGTTTTAATTTTAGCTCCCACAAATAAATGAGAACATGAGAAGATTATCTTTCTGTGCCCGGCTTATTTCGCTTAATGTAATGTCTTCCGTTTCCATCTATGGTGTTGCAAATGACAGGATCTCATTCCATTTTATAGTTGAACAGTATTCCACTGGGTATATGTACCACATTTTCTTTCTTCATTCATCTGTTGGTGGACACAACTTGCTTCCAGATCTTGCCTATTGTGAACAGTCCTGCAATAAATATGGGAGTCCAGATATTTCTTTGATACACTGATTTCTTTCTTTTGGGTATACCTAGCAGAAAGATTGTTGGATCATATGCCAGTTCCACTTTTAGATTTTGAGGAATCTCCTAACTGTTCTCCACAGTGGCTGTACCAACTTATTTCCCTCAATAGTATACAAGCGTTCCCTTTTATGCTAATCCATGCCAGCATCCATTGTTGCCTATCTTTTGGATAAAAGCTATTTTGATTGGGGCGAAATGATATTTCATTGTAGTTTTTTGATTTTGTTTTGTTTTGCTTTTGTTTTTTGTTTTGTTTTAGATGGAGTCTGTCTCTGTCACCCAGGCTGGAGTGCAGTGGCGCGATCTCGGCTCACTGCAAGCTCCGCCTCCCGGGTTCACGCCATTCTCCCACCTCAGCCTCCCGAGTAGCTGGTACCACAGACGTCCACGACCACGTCCGGTTAATTTTTTGTAATTTTAGTAGAGACGGGGTTTCACCCTGTTAGCCAGGATGGTCTCAGTCTCCTGACCTCGTGATCCACCCGCTTCGGCCTCCCAGAGTGTTGGTATTACAGGCATGAGCCACCGCGCCTGGCCATTTCATTGTAGTTTTTATGTACATTTCTCTGATGGTCAATGATATTGAACACCTTTTTATGTACCCGTTTGCCATTTGTATATCTTCTTTTGAGAAATGTCTATTCATATCTTTTGCCCATTTTTATTTTTTTTTTATATTTAACTTTTAAGTTCAGGGGTACACGTGCAGGTTTGCCATATAGGTAAACTTGCGCCAAGGGTGTCTGTTAAACAGATTATTTCATCATACAGGTATTAAGCTTCGTACCCAGTAGTTATTTTTCCTGACTCTCCCTCTGTCCACCCTTAACCTTCCACCCTCCCATAGACTCCAGTGTGGTGTTCCCCTCTATGTGTTCATGTGTTCTCATCATTTAGCTCCTACTTATAAGTGAGAACATGTGGGTATCTGGTTTTCTGTTCCTGTGTTACTAAAGACAATGGCCTCCAACTCCACCTATGTTCCTGCAAAAGGCATGACCTTGTTGTTTTTTATGGCTTTTTGACCATTTATAATCGGATTATAAGATATTTTTCTATTGACTTGTTTGAGCTCCTTATGTATTCTGCTATTTTATTTTGTTTGTAGCTATCATAAATGGAATTACTTTCTTGATTCCTCTTTCAAATTGTTCATTGTTGGCATATAGAAATGCTGTTGATTTGGGTATGGGTATGTTGATTTTGTATCCTGCAACTTTACTGAATTTGTTCATCATTTCTAATAGTTATTTTGATGAATTCTTTTTTTTTTTTTTCAAATATAAGATCATATCATTTGCACACAGGATAAATGGCTTCCTTTCTGATTTGGATGCCCTTTATTTCTTTCTTTTATCTAATTGCTCTAGCCAGGACTTCCAGTACTATGTTGAATAACTGGTGAAAGTGAGTATCATTTTCATCTACCAGGTCTTAGAGAAACGGCTTTCAGTTTTCCCCTATTCAGTATGATGCCACCTGTGGGTCTGTCATGTACAGCTTTTATTGTATTGAGCTATGTTCTTTCTATCCTCAGTTGTTTGGGGGGTTTTTATCATTAAGAGATGTTGAATTTTACCAAGTGCTTTTTTAGCATCAACTGAAATGATCATAGTTTTTTTGTTCTTCATTCTGTTGATATGAGATATCACATTGATTTGCATATGTTGAACCATCTTTGAGATAAATCCCACTTGGTCATGATGAATGATCTTTTAAATGCATTTTTAAATTTGGATTGCTTGTATTTTAAGGATTTTTGCATCAATATTCGTCGGTAATCTTGACCTGTAGTTTTCTTTCTTTGATATCTTTTCCTGGTTTTGGTATCAGAATAATACAGGCCTCAGAGAATGAGTTTGGAAGCATTCCCTCTTCCCCTATTTTTTGGAATGGTTTGAGTAGAATTGGTATTCTTTAAATATTTCGTAATATTTAGCAGTTAAGTCATCAATTCCTATGCTTTTCTTTGCTGGAAGACATTTTATTTCAGCCTTGATCTCATTACCTGTTATTGTTCTGTTCAGGTTTTGGATTTCTTCATGGTTTAATCTTGGTAGGTTGTATGTATCTGTTACTTCTAGGTTTTCCAGTTTAGTAGCATATAGTTGTTTGTAATAGCCTCTATCCTTTGAATTTCTGTGTTTTTTGGTTGTAATGTCTCATTTTTCTCTTCTAGTTGGGTCTTCTCTCTGCTTTTGTCAGTTAGCCTAAATGTCAATTTTGTTTATTTTTTTTTAAAAAACAACTTTTCATTGTATTGATCTTTTGTACTGTTTCTTGTTTCAATTTCATTTATTTATCCTCTGATTTTACTATTTCTTTTCTTCTGCTAATTTTGGGTTTGGTTTGCTTTCACCCATCCAATTTTTAAAGATTTATCGTTAGGTTGTTTATTGAAATTTTTTTACTTTTTTTGCTTTTAGGCACTTATTGCTATAATCTTTCTTCTTAATACTGCTCCTGTGTTTCCATCTTTATTTGTTTCAAGAAATTATTATTATTATTTTTTTTTTTTTTTGAGATGGAGTCTCACTCTGTCGCCCAGGCTGGAGTCCAGTGGCCGGATCTTGGCTCACTGCAAGCTCCGCCTCCTGGGTTTACGTCATTCTCCTGCCTCAGTCTCCCGAGTAGCTGGGACCTACAGGCGCCCGCCACCTCGCCCGGCTAGTATTTTGTATTTTTTTAGTAGAGACGAGGTTTCACCTTGTTAGCCAGGATGGTCTCGATCTCCTGACCTCGTGATCCGCCCGTCTCGGCCTCCCAAAGCGCTGAGATTACAGGCTTGAGCCACCGCGTCCGGCGGTTTCAAGAAATTTTTGAATTTCCTTCTTATCTCTTCATTGTCCCACTGGTAATTCAGAAGCATAGTATTTAATTTCCATGTGTTTGTATAGCTTCCAAAATTCCTCCTAATTAGGAGGAAGGATTTAAGAAGTCCCTTCCTGAAGTGTGAACTGCAGTGCCTGGGGTTGAAGGAGGGCTAATGCAAGCACTCCCTTGGAAGGCCCAGCTGGTGTCTCGCTAGGTCATGTTCACCCCAAACCCACTGGTTCTGAGCCCAACACAGTACAAGGTCTTGCCCAGGAATGCAGTCCTATGACCTAGGCTGTCTTTCAAGTTAATTAGGACCCCAGAGCACTTTCCCCCACAGTGGAAGGGCTTGCCAGGGCTCAGGTTCCAATCTTAAGACAGACTATTTACCTCTGACTAGGGCTGGTCTTAATGCTCCTTCCATAGGCACTGGCCGAGTTCTGCCCTTTGCTGCTTTTGACTGTGACAGGGCGGCACTGAATTACAATGCCAGGTTCCACAATCAGTGTGCTGTCCGTCCCTTTCCGAAATGCACAGATACTCTCTCCAGGCCACTCAACCATTCTTGCTACTGGAGAATGGGAGAATGGTGGTATCAACAATTCAAGACTGTCTTTCCTACACTCTTTTGTGCCTCCTTCCTTAATATGATGTTATAAACAGGTACTGTGATCACTCACCTTATTTTTAGTTCTTATGAAGGTGCTTTTTGGTGTGGATAGTTATTCAGTTTGGTGTTTCTACATAGGGGGTAATGATTGCAGGCTTCTATTTGGCTGTCTCACACCATCTCTCACCCTATACTGTTTTTTATGAAACTAAAGAAAAGAACAAATGTGAATATAAGCAACTTCTAAGTCATGATTTCTTACCAGTTCTACATGAGTTGTTTTAGGTAATAGAAATGCAAAACCAACAATCTCTTATCTCCAAATTCATATTTCATTTTTCCTCCAAGATATCAGGATCAGAGTACCTTAGATGCAAGATGATGATTACACCGCATACATACAATAAATCCAGAATGCACGTGCACGAGTGTGTGTGTGTATAATCTGTTTAGTTGTAATCTGTTCTCAACTTGCAAACTGGTTATGTTTGAAAATGAAGTTTTGAGCTAAGAATATATTTACTTAAAAATAGTGATTAGATTCCCAAGTGAGTTCATAAGACTCCATTTAACATATAAAGTGTGTAAAAGGAAAACGATTAAAGGAATGGTAAGGATGAGAATGTGGATCCTGGGAAATTAAGGAACAGTGGTTAGAAGAGGTTTCTTTTCTCTTAACCTTCTGTTTGCATTCTCCTCATTTTTGCTACTCAAGGTTATCAAGGACTGCAATGAGATAAATGAATAAGGAAATTTAAAAATAAATTGAGAAATACAAGTCAAGACCTTTACGTGTTCATTATACTTCATAATTCTAAGTTGGCAACAGGCAGATGTAGTATCCAAAAATAAAGATGTGCTTTTTAAATTTTTCCTTTCTTCCTCATTTCTCCCTTTTCTATCTGTCTGTTCCTTTCATAGCACATCAGATCGAAATTCTAATTCACTGGGATTATAGCAAGGTAAGAAGTAAGCATCAGGCTAATGCACGTGTGATAGTGTAGAGTGAGAAACTGCATCTGCCAGGGAGAGGATTTGCAGGAATTATGTGAAAAGTGAGCAAAAAACAGAGAGCTTGCAAAGCAGAGAGGAGGAACTGGAATGGGCTGTTTCTCTGTAGTGCATAAAGGCAAGTATTTCCAAAGTCTTATAACTTAAAACTTTAAAGGTAGCTTTAAGTCTATCTTGTACAATATTTTACTAAATTCAAGAATTTCTTCTGAAATTTTCTTAAAGGTTAGTCTTAAAAGTGTCATAAGACCCTTTCTCAGTAGGAGTTATTCTCTCAGTAGCAATATGTGAGAGAGGGAAATAAGTGATTGAGCACATGGGTTCTGGAGGCAGATTATTTGGTTTGAACTCCTGATCCCATTGCTAACAGAACCCTAGTCAAAGCATTGAATCTCTTTGTATTTCAATCTCCTTACTCCCAACCCCCACCCAAAATGGACAAAATTATAAAGTATGTTAAGTATCAAATCTATACATTTATGTAAAGTTATTAGGACATGCTAGTACCTACCTCAATCTTGGTAAATCTCAGCTATTATTATTATTAGTAGTAGTAGTAACTATAATTAGATGGAAAATGGCATTTATTGAACTAAAACTGTTTCCGCTGGAAAATCTAACTAATTCCTTTTAAAGATTGCCAGTAATTGTTGGCAAAAGATGGAAAGGAGATCTATGTAGCTTGTAATTATATCACTACCTTCCTCTTTTAATCCTGTCCCAAATTTAAGTTATAAAATTTCACCTTCAAGAGTTATTCCCAATTTGCTACATCTCTGATTAATATACATGTATTATTAAAATAGTAGGTGTCTTCGCTCCTAGTGCTGGAACACTTTTGTGTTCATTGGTGAAATATAGTAAATGCAGAGGTCAGTGTGATGAATATTGCACCTACAGTCAAGCCCACATTGCAAGCCCAGTTGATTGTCTACCCACTATTATAACAGCTTCTACTAAAACACACACACACACACACAATCAAAAACCTTCCTAAGAGAAAAGATTTTCATGTTTCCTTAGCATATATATATATTTAGACTGAGTCTCGCTCTATTGCCCAGCCTGGAGTGCAGTGGCACAATCTTGGCTCACTGCTGCAACCTCTGTCTCCTGGGTTCAAGAGATTCTCCTGCCTCAGCCACCTGAGTAGCTGGGATTGCAGGCAGCTGTCACCATGCCTGGCTAATTTTTGTATTTTTAGTAGAGACAGGGTTTCACTATGTTGACCAGGCTGATCTCGAACTCCTGACCTCAAGTAATCTGCCTGCCTCAGCCTCCCAAAGTGCTGGGATTACAGGCATAAGCCATTGGGCCAGGCCTCCTTAGGATAATCTTATTTTGCTGATGTTTACTTTCTCATATGGACTCATGGTCTACAGCGATAGTTCACATCAATGGCTGAATCAGCATTTAAAATGTCACTAGTGGGCAGGACATAGTGGCACACGCCAGGAGTTTCAGCATTTTGGGAGGCCAAGGTGAGTGGATTGCTTGAGCTCAGGAGTTCGAGACCAGCCTGGGCAACCATGGCACAACCCCCCTCTACAAAAAATACACAAATTAGCTGGGTGAGGTGGCATGTGCCTGTAGTCCTGGTTACTAGGGAGGCAGAGGTGGGAGAATCCCTTGAGCCCATGAGGTTGAGGCTGCCGTGAGTCAAGATCATGCCACTGCACTCCAGCCTGAGTGAGAAAGTAAGACCCTGTCTCAGGAAAAAAAAAAAAAAAAAAATTGTCACCAGTGGCTTAGGGCACTACATACAACCTGGTACCTGGGACAATGTTTGGAAGTAGATATGAACATATCAATATCAATATATCAAATACATAATGAAATAGATTCTAGTCAATGATACATAGCAAATATGGATAAGAAAAATAACTATACTGTTACTTACACCATAATCAGAATTAAATATGGGTTTCTTCTTTGATGATATAAAGAACTCAGGGGTGTGAGGCATTTCTAATTTCTAGTGGAAACACCAGCTTGTCTTTGCCACTGACACAACTTATGACATATCTGGCAAAAAATAAAAACATATTATGTCTCTTGTATGTAATTGCCACCATTTCCTCACTGGCCACATATCACTAATTGTGTCTCTCATAAGTGTATTATTTTGCCATTAGCACATTAAATTTTTATTTGAGTTTACAAATTAGAGCCAAAAATTCACAACTTTCAGTTTTTAAGAGACAAGACTCCAAACTCTACCTAGTAAAACCTCTAAGATTTCTGAGAGAACAACTGGTCTTATCAGGTGATAGTTTACAAGGATCTGACATGGCATCTAATAAATGACAGGCAGTTCTTGAAAGACTTGACTTCTTTCAGGAATTATCGCAGAACCAACCACACATTTATTGGAGCCATTGTGCTATTTTTTAGACCAGGCTATGTTCTTGTTCCTCTTTTTTTTCTTTGTAGCAGAATTTAAGGCTCAATTTGGTACCACTACTTCTTTTAAAGAGATACTTTCCAATCTATCCTTTGAAGCTCTTTCCCTAGTAGTTGCTGTGGTTCATGATAATACTTGTCCAACCTTGTTCTTATCTGCCCTCAAAGATAGGCATGAAGAGTCAGTTCATTTTAAGTACTGTAATATACTTTCTAAGGAAAAACTAATAGAATATTCTAAAACAACAGCATAATACATACATATATACATTACAATATCCAAATGGTGTGAGAAAGCTTCCATGTAATTCTTTAACTCAAGAGCAAATGTATGTATAACTCCCCATTTCTCTAACTCGAGACAAAAGTATGCATAACTTCCCATTTTACCTTTTAATGAAATGTTTTTCATTTGGGTTCTGTAGATGCCATAAAAATGCTTTCTCCGTTATCTGACATTACAGTATTATTGATCAAAGCCCCAGCTGCTGGATTCCAAGATCCATTCACACATCTGGGGTGTGGCAACTCTCCCTTTGCCGATGACTGAGCACAACAGGGAAACTGAGGCAAGTTCATTCCTTGAAGATACAGGACTCCTCTAACAGCGACCTGTGGCTTGAAGAACCCCCAAAGCTTTGTCAAATACCCTAGAACTACACTGCAAGCTAAAGCTCTTCCAGTTCAACTTCTTTCCTTCCCCTTCTTTTTCACATGTCAGATCTGCTTTGTGGTCTAACAGCTTTCCCAGCACCACCCTACTCTGACCTTTTAATTTGCCCTCACAAGTATTTTCCACAGTAAAGTTTTTGAATGTTTTTTTTCCCCATACTGGAACTTGCTTCTCAGGACCTAAACTTTCACACACCTTCATGAAAACTGTTCATTCCTACTCTGAGAAAAAGAATGTCAATATATACAGACAAATGTGGCATGAGTAAAAAGACAAAAAATAATAGGATATTTTAGTGGGAGAAAATGATATTTAACCTGAAATATTCTAGGAAATGGATCAGAGGTTTTGGTGATACATTTCTATTAAATATTCTAGTAAACATTTTTATTTATTAGTTTAGTGACCATGTATACATAGACAAATTATAGTTTAGAAAAGGTTTGCTAACAGAGACTTGACAATTTTATAGCACTCTTTGTAGAAACTGAGGCCACATCAAATGAGATTTAAAAACCTGTCTGTCTTTGTGTTCATGAAATGTACATACAATAGTTCAAGTTAGGAGGAGAAGATCAAAAGTGTTCCTAAAAATGGCAAGTTTCATTATCACAGGTTTTATCTCTATTCTGCCACCCCTGCTACCTGAACTAATCCACACTATTTTTCCAACTAAACTTTAGTTCCTTATCTGAACTACAGATTGTTCAGAAAGAGGAAGAGAAGCAGAAATTGACAAACCACAGTAAAGTGATATCCTATCAGGAAGGTTTAAAACCACTCTACTTTCCGTTTCAATTACTAGTGACAAGCTAGGCATAAAACATGCCACAGAAAATGTCACTTGCTGGATTCATTTGCTTCATTCTGTTGAGAAATAATAGTCTATATCAGGATTCTAACTGCTGCTTAGAGAAAATATAAATTAAATAGTTCTAGTTCTAAGCATATTTATAATCCCAAGATAAAAACATTAGTTAATAGTCAAGAAGATACAACTATCCCCATAGAGTTAAAAGGAAGAAAAGGAGCAATTTGTATAATGATCCAATCACATATGTACACAATAAACAAAGCACAATAATATTATATGAAATAAATTCTGGGCTTTTAAAAAATGTAAAGCAATTTCTCTTAGAATTGATGGAAAATATATCAATGAGGAATGGGAGTAATTCCACACTGAGGAACCAGAATGAGTAAACGAAAAAATTTAGGAAACCTTGAGATGTGTTTCTGGAGGATCAGTAACTTTAGCCGGACTGGAGTGAGGGCTCATGAAGTGTGCTTTCAGGAAATAGTATTGAAAAGGATTAAATAAGACTATGAAAGATGTTAAATAAGACTATGAAAGATGTTGAGTGTCACAGTAAAAAGGCATGTTAACTAGTGCTTTCCAGACAAGGTAAGGCATATACTGAATGCATATGAAGTAAGTGATCATCTTACAGCTAGGGCTGCTGAGAATTGAGCATGTACAACAGGTTTCAGGGCACTTCATAAGAAATTATTACACATTTCAGGGTTTGTTTCCTTTTAAATGTTTGATGAGATCTCAAACTAGCCACCAGTGCATTCCTTTCAGTCCCAAAATACGTTTTGTTTGCCGAAAATTATGCTTTAAAATATTTTTACAAGATGGCAATATTTTAAAATTGTGAATTATAACATAAAATATGAACTTCTGTCTTCTCTTCAGGTGAAAGATAATTAGAAGGTATTATAACACTTAGCCAGCATTCATCAATGACAGCACTCAGTGAAGCCGACTTGAGCTGGCCCTTTGAATAAGGAATACACTGTATTTCAGCTTGCCAGTTTCCACCTAATTTGCTCTGGCAATGTACTTTATATGCCTACTTTTATGGACATTAAACCCCCCTACATCAGACAATAGAGATTCAATTATGTTTTCTAACATATGAGCTTCAGATGTATTGGTCTAAATTGAAACAGGGCCAAAGGAAATGAGACTCCTTTCCTCGCCTTTCCTTTCCTTTCCATTCCATTTTTTTGAGATGGAGTTTCTCTCTTGTCACCCAGGCTGGAGTGCAATGGAGTGATCTCGGCTCACTGCAACCTCCACCTCCCGGGTACAAGAGATTCCTCAGCCTCAGCCTCCCAAGTACCTGGGATTACAGGAACCTGCAACCAAGCCCAGCTAATTTTTGTATTTTTAGTAGAGACAGGGTTTCACTATGTTGGCCAGGCTAATCTCAAACCCCTGACCTCAGATGATCAACCTGTCTCAGCCTCCCAAAGTGCTGGGATTACAGGATTGAGTCACTGTGCCCAGCTACATTTTACTTTTAAAGTAGGGAGGACCTGAACTAAAATGATAAAAGTAGCAATGTAGAGTGGAGGTTGAATGTCAAAGCTTAGAAATTATGAAATTTTTCACCTCAGAAGACACAATTAAATGTAAAAGGTGAAAAATTCAAGAAAGCTGAAAAGTGGTGAGAATAATATGCATGTCTAAACTATTGGATACTTGTTAAAAATGAAGAACTGGAGCTCAAGAAAAAAAAGTCAGAGATAAACATGAAGATTTGAAGACTATGTAAAGGGAGGTGAAAGAAGCTAGCAGAGGAGATGACATTTTTCAAGTCAATGCATAATAAGTGGAGATCCAGGAAGAAATCTTTAGGGAATTTCTATATTTAAGTCTTAAGGGGGGAATAAAAGAAATACATTTTTTAAAAAAAGTATGGTCAAGAAGGCAGGAATAGAGCAAACAGGCTGTCAAAAACAAACAAACAAACAAACAGAGGACAGGTGCGGTGGCTCAAGCTTGTAGTTCCAGTACTTTGGGAGACCGAGGCAGGTGGATCTCTTGAGTCTAGGAGTTTGAGACCAACCTGGGCAACAAGGTGAAACCATGTCTCTACTGAAAATACAAAAGCCTTAGTTGGCTGTGGTGACATGCACCTGTAGTTCCAGCTACTTGGGAGGTTGAGGTGGAGGCTCATTAGAAACCAGGAGATAGAGGCTGCAGTGAACCGAGATCCCGCCACTGCACTCCAACCTGAGCAACATAGTGAGGAAAAAAAAGGAAAAAGGAAAAGAAAAGAACAGTTCAAAAGGAGTCACTATTTTTGAATGTTTCTGAAAAGTTTTCTTAGTAAATTTTGCATTGTTATAAAGGTATCTGAGGCTGGGTAATTTATAACAAAAAAAAAAGTTTATTTGGCTTATTATTCTTCAGACTATGCAAGAAGCAAAGCATCAGCATTTGTTTCTGGTAAGGATTCCAGAAAGCTTCCAATCATAGTGGAATGGAAAGGGCATCACCAGGCATCACGTGGTGAGAGAGGAGGAAAGAAAGAGAGCGAGGGAAGGGGTGCCATGCTCTTTTAAACAACCAGCTCTGCTTGAACTAATACAGCCAGAGCTCACTCATTACCATGGGGTGGGTACCAAGTCATTCATGAGGGGATCCACCCCCATGACCCAAACACCTTGCACCAGTCCCCACCTCCAACATCAGGATCAAATTTCAACATGAGATTTGGAGAAGACAAATATGAAACTATATTAGAGGTCAAGAGGAAACCAACTGAGGAAAGATACTAGATTGAAGGATTAACAGTACCATTTTTTATTTACCCTGTACCAATAGTTGAGGGAAATGTTATATATTCCTTCATCTCATTTATCACAATCATATGAGTTAAAGTTATCATAACCAATCCGTGAGAAATGGCAGTTTAGAGAGGTTAAGAAACACTTTTAACCCTAGAAAGAGAAAGCATGGATAACTATGTCTGAAAGACTTTTTAGTATGATCTAAAAGTAGTGTTTATTACTTTTGCTCACATTTCATTGGCTCACATCTAAGTGCAAAGGAGGCCGGTCAATGTGTGCTCAAAACCAAGGGAATGAATTTGGCGACCTGCTGCCAGTCTCTGCCACAAAGGGTAAAATACAATATTTTAAAGCTCTCAGCAGTAGTTTTCGATCCTTTTTCATGCAAAAACTTTTTTTTTTTTTAAATTAATGGACAGCATTAGTGGGCATTTTTCTTTTGCAGAAAGAAAGCCAAATTGCAAGCTGTTATGCAGTAATTCAAGCTAAATTACTCTGCACAATAATATAAAAGTTTGTCTTGATTGTGGATTGTTTGCATTTCTAAAGTTTATCAAAATTTTGATTGGAGGTGAGCAAAAGCCTGGGAATAGAAAATAATATTTACCTCCATCACTGCAGCAATCTAGAGAACATGAAGGTAGAAGTCAGGTTCAGAATATGGCCACTGAGGGACATAAACTGGTCTTTGCCAGCTGACAGCAGGAGAACGGACAATAAGGTGAGAGAGACAGAAGATTCACCCTGTAAAGAGCCATCAGTTGTGGTATCCAGGAGAATTTACGGCCCCTGTCTGATTCTAACATTTTCTTTTCAGAGTTGTAATTTCTATCTGCTATCTCCCAGCTTTCACTGAAGTTTGGCTCAGAGTTACAGCTGGGACTAAGCAGAGTTTTGTAGAATTGAGGAAGAAATCTGTTCCCATGTTTGCAGTGAAGAATTAGGGGCAGGCTGATGTCAGGCCAGGAAAGCATGTAGCTAGGCAACCTACTGAGGCCAGAAGACGAAGCAGGGTCCTTTTGTTAGTGACTGTAACATTTTGGTTCAGAAATACTTGCATATTAGAACTTGATATAAACTCTAAGCTTTCTGAAGCCACACAGCATAAACATTTAAAAAATATTTTCCTCATTTACGAAAAGAGGCTGATTCTCTGATGGCAAATATTTACGGGACAGCAAAGTTAATACAACATGGAATGTAATAAAATTATTTCAGCAGTAAATTTTGACTAAAAAATAACTACTGTAATAATTGTAGTTAATTTTTCTTGTGAGATTGGGCAACATACTTTATAGCTCTGACTGTATTTACTCAAAATAATGGAATAATGCCTATTTTGTACTTTGTTTTCTGGCAATATAAGGTATATAAATCTTCTCTGGAAACTGTCACTATACAGTAAACATTCACACCGAAAAGCACAAATATTACTATATATTATTGTATTGCCTAATGAAAGTTCATTTTTTTCTAGCATTCAGTTTGATACTGTCTCTATCGCTACATTGTTTATATAGATATTATGTGTGTATATATGTATCATACATATAAAATATATACAATATATAATATATATTGCTTTACATATATGTATATATACATATATGTGTATATACATATATTATATAAACACATATGTAAGTTATCATAACTTATATGTGTGTATATATAATGTATATATAAAACCGATATATATACATATATGTATATATACATATATGTAAAGCAATAAGAACATTTTCATGTTGAATAAAAAAAATTACCTGTAAAAATTTTCATTATTTCTCAGTTAGTTCAGATATTAAAAAGTTTGCATACCACGATTATAAGGGAAAGGGCTCACCTCCACTGAATCACCAGGCTAAATAGTGAAGGTGTTAATCAGAATTGCATCCAGACTGTTGTAAAGGTTAAAGTCTGCTTAAAGCCATGAAAATAATTTAAATTAAAACATGGAACTTGCTCTTGCCATGTTGATCTGTATACTTTACAGTCAAAAGCACGAAATGTTCATTTAAAAGTGTTATTGAGTTATCAAAATGCAATGCAAAAATATGATATTTAGGTAGAAAAGGTCAGATTAAAAAAAATCAGGAGTCTGATACCTGAAATGTCAAGATTCTGGAGAAAACGATAAAATAATTTTTTAAAATTCCTGTCTGATTGACTGGAACTATTTCTTATGAATTATCAGGAAAATACGGTGTAGCACACATTGATACAGCTCTTTGTCAAAGGTGTGAATGTTAGTTCTTTTCTAGGGGGTAATATTTCTAGGGCAGAGAATTGGAGAGTGTGTTCAAAGGGATTAATTTAAATAGTAAATGCTATTGTTTTGGTAACCTTGGATTTGTTTGAAGAGATTTGATGTCTCTGAAATTTTTAGTACAAAGATAACCCTATAAACATGTATGAAAATACACAGAGAATTTCTTAATATCTTTCCTTCTTCTTTTAAGTGTTAATGAAATGCAGTAAAAGGAATTAAATTAGCTACAAAATGTCTGTTGAAATAAAACAATAAGCAAACAAAATAATAACTTTGCAAAAGTCAAATATTCATATAAATTATAGACCATTTATTAGCAACTTAGATCATTGTCAGAATAAGCAAACAAAATAATAACAACTTTGCAAAAATCAAATATTCATATAAATTATAGACCATTTATTAGCAACTTAGGTCTTTGTCAGTGGTGCCTCTGGATAGACTTAATGTAAAGCTTTATATTTTCAGAAATTGTTTTCAGAGGAGTGTTTTATGGTGTGATGGAGAAGGGAGAGGGTGCCTCATTGCATAGACAAGAAGGACTTGTTCCAGTGGCACAAATGAAGGGCAGTGAGACATGCCAGTAGGTAGGTCACAAGTTATGGTAATGAAGCCATAGCTTCTCCCAGGGTGGAAACTTTAGCATGATAATGAGGAAAATTCATTCAGGTTTCATCTATAAGTTGTTAGGGTCTGTTTGCAGCTGGTTCTATCCTACTAGGTGACTGCATTCCATATAGGGTTTCAGGAAAAAAAAAAAAAAAAAAAACTACTGCAAGGTAGGAATCTGTAAAATAGACTGATTGTTCATGTTGATTAAATTCCTATAGTTCTTGGAGACTTCCCCACCCCCATGCTTTTCCCTGCTTATAAGAGTAATCAAACAGGAATGTAATAATGCTTGTCAAGCCGAATACATCTTTCATCTTTCTCATTGACAATATTACATACAGAGTTAGGAAATGAAATATATTTGTTTCACCTTCTGTGAGAACATCACCCATGTTTAAAATATTATTTCCCTAAAGGAGTAGCTTCAGAAATTGCACACTAGGTAACCTTTTCTTTATATGTAAACCTTTTGGATATATGTATTCACTTTGCAAGAGTGGTGAAATACAGGAAATATTAAAGAGAGAGAGGACCGGGCGTGGTGGCTCACACCTGTAATCCCAGAACTTTGGGAGGCCAAGGCAGTCGGATCATGAGGTCAGATCAAGACCATCCTGGACAACATGGTGAAACCCTGTCTGTACGAAAAATACAAAAGTTTGCTGGGCGTGGTGGCGGGTGGCGTATGACTGTATTCCCAGCTATTGGGGAGGCTGCAGCAGGAGAATCTCTTGAACCAGAGAGTCTGAGTTTGCAGTGAGATCGTGCCACTGCACTCCAACCTGGCGACAGAGCGAGACGTTGTCTTAAAAAAAAAAGAGAGAGAGAGAGATTGAGGGAAGAAAGGAAGGGAGGGAGGGAAGAGGAAAAAAAGAGAAAAAGAAAGCCTAGCGCAGTGGTTCACGCCTGTAATAGAGCACTTTGGGAGTCCAAGGCGGGCGAATCACCTGAGGTCAGGAGTTCCAGACACTCTAGCCAACATGGCAGAACCTCCTCTCTAGTACAACTACAAAACTTAGCTGGGCTGAGTCATGAGAATCTCTTGAACCCAGGAGGTGGAGGTTGCAGTGAGCTGAGATAGTGCCACTGCACTCCAGCCTAGGCGACAGCCAGACTCCATCTCAAAAAAAAAAGGGGGGGGGGGGGGAGGG
>NC_045437.1:81631398-81657842 GCF_002776525.5 Piliocolobus tephrosceles | reverse complement strand
GAGAGGAGAGGAGGGAGGGAGGGATGGAGGGGGAGGGGAGGGAGGTAGGGAAGAAAAGCAAAAAGAGAAAAGGGAAGAAAGAGGGAGAGAGAGGGCGGGAGGGAAGGGATGGAAGAAAGGAAGGGAGAAGAAAAGAAAGGATAAAAGAGTAAAAAGGGAAGGAAGGAAACAGTTTCTCTCTGCAAGAGTACGTCCTGAATACTTGGGGTAATGTGCCTCCTTTCTCTCCCACCTCCACCACTCCCATCCTTCTGATAAACACTCTACTTGATTTCTAAAAACGAGTATCTTTCATGCCACCTCTTTTAGGAAACTTATTTAGCTTCCCCTTCTGCAGCCTCTATAAGGGGTGCTTTCTGAGTCTTCTCAGGTTCTCCAATGGACTACAAAATCCATAAGGGAAACGGCTGTATTTTTAAATTACATATCCTCGGTACCAGAAACTGTGGCTGACATGGTAAATGTGTGCTCCATAATGGATTTATAAATTAAAAAAAAAAAAAAAAGTCAGAATATGCTTCTGACTTTCTCTCCTTGCAAACTTACTTTATTCTTCAGAACCTAGTTTTATTTTCCTTCACAGGCAGTTTCACACTCATGGCATTTTATATATCTATCTCTGCATTATTCTGGTTCTAATTTATTTATTAGGTAAAGTGATTATAGAGTGGCGTCATTTTCTGGGGTAAATACCCGAGATTCGTTGTCTCAGAGCTGTGGAAAACTAAGATGCAGACACACACAGAGTGAGGTTCAAAGCGGAAGTTTAATAGGAGAAAGAAAAGCTCTCTGTGGCCAGAGGGGTCCCGGAGAAGTGGGTTGCCAGTTCCACGGTGGAATGCAAGGGGTTTTATAGATGAGTTTGAGAAGGCAGTGTCTGATCTATACAGGACATGAAAGATTGGTTGGGCCATATGCTCCATTTGCATAGGGCAGGAAAAACTGGTTAGGGCTAGTTGTGCCATTTGCATAGGGTGTGAAAATCTGGCCACTCCAGCCCTGGTCTTTTATTTTGCAGATGGGTTCTCTACCTGGCCGCTGCCATGTTGTCTGTATCTTTACTGTACACGTGGTGACAAAGAAAAGGGAAGATGGAGCCTCCATGTTGAACATACTTAGTCCCAAGGGAGCCCTTTTCTGTTGGCACAGCTACTGGCATTCACCCCTACAAGCTTCCAGCTTGCTTATCTACGTCTGCAGCTCAACTTTTGAGGCTGCTCTTTGTTAGAAAAGAAATTATTTAGGAGCTGCTCTTTAATAAAAGAGAAACTCTACCAAGGGCTCTTTTACCCTTACTATCTATTATAGTAATAGATATAATTTCTACTGGATTGGTGATCTTCATTGGTTTTTAATTTTCTTTCTTCTGCAGGTGTGTACTAGCAGTACATAGTATTCCATGTGTGCTTAAATAGAGTAAGGATGAGTAGCACAGATAAAAATTGTGCATTATCAAGAGCCATTTTTCAGCTGATGAGTCTGTCCTTGTATATAATTTGCTTAGAAATGGGGATTTACAGCTAATAAGCTCAGGAAAAAGTTATGCTTGAGATAAAACTTCGCTTGGTGTGTGTTAAAATCTCCTGGAATGATGGGGGACTTATCTATACCTATTTGTAATCCTATCAATTTTTTATTTTATATCCTTTGAAATTATGTTATAAAATGTATATAAAATTAGAATCATTATACACTTCTGGTGAGAAATGTCATTTATCCTCATATGATGTCTTAGTCCCTTTGGGTTGCTATAACAAAACATCATAAACTGGGTGGCTTATTAAAAAATATAGAGAAATTTATTTCTCACAGTTCTGGAGTGTGGGACGTCGAAGATAAGGCTAATTCAGTGCATGGTGAGGGCTTGCTTACTGATTCATGGACATCAGTTTTTTTTGCTGTATTCTCGAATAGCAGAAGGGACAAACGAGCCCCCTTGTGCCTCTTTTCTGAAGCCGCTCATTCCATTCAGGCAGGCCCTACCCTCTAGCGACATAATCACCTCTGAAAGGTCCCATATCCTAATACCATGATATTGGGAGTCAGGGTTTCAACATATGAATTTTGAGGAAACATAAATATTCAAACCATAGCATATGCTGATTCCCAATATGAGTTAAGATCCAATTAGGAAATAAGAAACTACCTGAAGGAGTTCAAATGGAATTTAACACCAAAAATTAGTTACACAGATGATGGGAGAGTTAAGAGGTCCACAGGAAATATTGAGGCAGCCCAGAAATTTGCAACAGAAGAAGACCATTACTAAGCTGAAACTGGAGAAAAAAAAAGAGAGGGGGAGTTGGAGGTATCTGAGACCAGAGCAGACAGACCCTGCCCAGAGAAAGCTGCAGCCACAGAGGGCAGGGGTCATGGGGCAGACACAGCCCAAGGTACAGAAGCAGGGGTAGAAGAAATACACTGACCCTTTCCCTTTTCCCCATCTCAGGCTCCTGCTGGAGCTACCCTTTGATCAGACAACAGAGCCTGGGAAGTGTAAGCTGCAAGGGCCAAAAGCCCTGTACCCAAAGGCACAGTCAGGGAGGGAGAGGAAGAGATTAGAGAGAAAACAGGCCAGATTCAAACATATTTTCTGATTTCTAGAATAAAATATAATGCATATTTTATATGTCATTAAAAGCTTTCTTTTGCTAAGTTGTGCCTGACATAACTTTTCCTATCATTATACTCTGAACTGTTTGTTTTATCCTTGCTTTAGATGTTTAAATAGCTCTTGGTAAGTAGTACATAGAGTTTTCTTTTTTATTTTTGTTCTGACAATATTTCTTGTAAATAAAACATTTTGATTTTTTGTAATATTTGGATTAATTTATCACTTTTATTTGCTTTTAATTCGAACTGCCTTTCTATGTCTTTATTATCTCTATTCTTGCCTTCTTTTACACTGAATTTTTGTTAACATTCCAGAATTTTCTTCAATTAGGTAAGAGTTATATTGTCTACCCATTTAGTAGTTGCCAAAGAAAATTTACAATATTTAAAATCTCCAACAATTTATCTTTTAATCCCTGCCTCTACCCTAAAACACAATGACCTTAAGATATTTTAATTTTAATCACAACTCCTTCTGGTTTCTATAATACAGTTATTAGATATTTTAATTTTATATTATTTTAACCCTATGTAGCACTATTAATTTTGGTTTATTTAATCAATCTTTGTTTAGATATACATATTTATTTTCCAATTATTTTTGATTTTCATTCCTTTTTGAATTTCAGACATACTTTACTTATTTTGGAAGAAAATTTTATACAGTATTGTTTTGGTAAAATGTGTTGGCAGCAAGCTTAAAGAGCTTATCTATATTTATTTCAATTAATATCTATATTTATTTATTATTATTCCATTCATTAAATATTAATCATTTTTACAGATATTTTACTATTTACATATCTACACTTATTTAAAAATTTCGACACTTACTTACATATGTTCTTTTCCTCACATATCCCCATTTCCCACAACTTTTTATAACTGAGCAGAATCTAAAGTAATTGTTAATGTAATATTTTACAAAATGTGACTTACAAATCACCTTCTGTTCAAGTTACATACTCTCCATTGATCAATGGTTTGTGTTAGGCTTTATTTCCCCAATAGGTACATTTTTTAAAGGAATTTCAATAGCATCCACAGTTTGAAATCACCAGGGAGAAGAAAGTGGTCTATGTCATTATGGTAGAAATATCCATTTGTGCTTTAACTGGTATGAAATCCCAGAACAGAACATTTCACATAAACACAGGATCTGCTGGAATTTTTATATTATAGCCCTGAAGGCAAAATTGTGAGTCCACTTGGGTGAGCAATTAAATACAGTTAACTTTCCCAGGTAATCACAATTGTTGCTCTGGCTGCATATCAGAATAGGATAATGTGAAGACTGTGAATACTTTCATTTTATGTACTAGTTGTAAAGACAGTCTACTACTAGCTGAATTATCCTTTGCAAGTGTGTCTTTTGCCTATCCATAGGACACACATAAATAAGCCTAGAGAGACAAGATTACAACATAATTTAATATATTACATCTCCTCCAATCTGGGTATAATTTATTTGGACATAGTATTTATCTAATAAAAAGGGTAAATGAATATGTATGCACCAGTTTTCCCAATGAAAATAAAAGCAGAACAAACCAAAACAGCAAAAGCAGTGCTAGGGAGAAAATTTATGGCTACAAATGCTTATATATTAAAAAACAATAAATATCTCAAATCAACAACCTAATTTTACAATGTATGAAAGCAGAAAAAGAAAAGCAAACCAAAAACAAAGCTAGCAGAAGGAAGAAAATAAAGATTAGAGCAGCAATAAATGAAATAAAAACAAAAAAATGAGAAAATCAATGAAACCAAAAGTTGGTTATTTGAAAAGGTCAACAAAATTGACAAATGTTTTGCTAGATGGACTAAGAAAAAAGTTCTCCCCTTTTTTCTTAAATTACTTAAATTGCTAAAATCAGAAGTAGAAGTGAAGACATTACTACTAATTCTAGAAAATGAAATTTTTTATAAGATAAGTACTATGAACAAGTATTTACCAACAAATTAGATAACCTAGATAAAATGAACAAACTCCTAGAAACATAAAACCTACCAAAAACTAAACACAAAGAAAAATAAAATCTAAATAGACCTATAACTAGTAAGAGGACTGAATGTAAAATAAAAAAAATCTCCTGACAAATAAAAGTTCTGGACCTGAAGACCTCAAATATGAATTCTAATAAACATTCAGGAAGAACTAATACCAGTCCTTCTCAAATTTTTCCAAAAAAAAAAAAAAATTCAAAAAGGAGAAAACACTTTATAACTCATTCTGTGATACCAAATCCAGATAAAGATGCTACAAAAAATAAAACTATAAATCAATATGAACATTGATGCAAAAATCCTCCATAAAATACTAGCAAACCAAATTAAGCAGCTTATTAAAAGGATTATATACAATGACTAGGTGGCCTTTATTCCCAATGAAAAAGAATGGTTTGACATTTCCTCTAGATCATATGGGGAAGAAAAATAAATAAAATATAAAAGAAATAATGTTTTTACATATGAAAACTGATCAATATAATATATCATATTAACAGAATACAAGAAAAAAAAAGATGGTCTCAGTTGATGTAGAGAAAAATGTGATAAAATCCAACACCTTTTCATGATGAAAAGAAAACGCTCAACAAACTTCTAATAGAAGAATTTCACCTCAACATGATAAAAGTTATATTTGAAAAACTTACAACGAATATCATACTCTATGGTGCAATAATGAAAGTTTTTCCTTTAAGATCAAGTGTAAGGCAAGCATGCTCATTTTTCCATTTCTATGTATCATAATACTAGAAGCTTTAGTCAGAGAAATTAGGCAATCCAAATAAATAAATGGTATCCTAATTGGAAAAGAAGTAAATTCATCTTTGTTTACAAATATATGACTTTATATATAGAAAAACCTAAAGATCTCTTTCTTTCCCTCTCTCTCTCTCTCTCTCTCTCTCTCTCTCTCTCTCACACACACACACACAATTAGAACAATAATTCAGCAAAAAGCAGGGTACAAAGTGAATATGTAAAATTTAGTTGCATTTCAATATACTAATAATGAACAACCTGAAAATAACATTACAAAAACAAATCCATTATAATAGCATCAAAAAGAATAAAATACTTAGCCATAGAAATGAAATATTTGTTTAGTAAAAAGTACAAAACATCACTGAAAGAAATTAGATCACACATAAACAAATGGAACTACATCTCAGGTTTGTGGATTGGAAGACTTAGTACTGTTAAAATGTCAATACTACTCAACGTGATCTACAGCTTCAGTGCAATAATGTTTTTGGCAGAAATAGAAAAACCCATCCTAAAATGTATATGAAATCTCAAGGAACCTGGAATAGACAAAACAATTTTGAAAAAGATAAAGTTAGAGAACTTATTCTTTCTAATTTCAAAACTTACTACAAAGCTATGGTAATCAAAAGAGTGTGGTACTTGCATAAAAATAGATACATAGGCTAACAGAACAGAGAACCCAGAAATAAATCTTTGCATATATGGTTAAATGATTTTTGTTGAGGATGCCAGGACCATTCAATAGGGAAATGACAGCCTTTACTACAAATGGTACTAGAAAAATTAGATATCCACATGCATTAGAATGAAAGTAGGCTCTTATCTAATATCACATACCAAATTTAGCCCAAAATGAATCAAATATCTAAAGGTAAGACCCAAAACTATAAAACACTTACAAGAAAACATAGTGCAAAATCTTCATGTGACTGGTTTGGCAATGATTTCTTGGAAATGACATGAACGACACAGGCAACAAAAGACAAAATAGACAAATTGCACTTTATAAAAATGTAAGAAATTTGCACAACAAAAGACAATATAAGCAGAGCAAAAAGGCAACTCACAGAATTGAAGAAAATATTTACAAATCATAAATTGGATAAATGTAAAATATCCATAATGTATAGAGAATACTTAAAACTAGAAAATAAGACAAATGACCTGATTAAAAAATGGGCAAGAAACTTGAATAGACATTTCTTCAAAGAAGATATATCAATGACCAACAAGCACATGAATATATGTTCAGTATCACCAATCATTAAGGAAATACAAATCAAAACTACAATGAGATACCACTTCTCATTCATTAAGATGGTAAAAAATACCCCAGAAAATAGTATATCTTGGCAAAAATGTGGAGAAATGAAAACCCTTCTGCACTTTTAGTGAAAATTTGAAATGGTACTACTGATGGGAAAAACAGTATGGAACTTTCTCCAAAAATTAAAAACAGAATCACCATATGATTTAGCAATTCCACTTCTGCATATATATGCAAAGGAAATGAAAGCATAGTCTCAAAGAAATATTTGTACACTCATGTTTGCAGCAGCAGTATTCACAATATGTAAAACATGAAAGCAACCCAAGTGTCCATTGACAGATAAGTGGATACGAAAAATGTAATATGTATCCATACAAGGGTATATTATTCAGCCTTAAAAAAGAGGGAAATTATTCAACATGCTAGGACATAGATAAATTTGTGGACAATATGCTAAGTGAAGTAAGTCAATCATAAAATGGCAAATACTGTGTGATTCTACTTATATGACACTTAGAGTAATCAAAATCATAAGAGACAGAAAGTAGAGAGGTGGTTGCCAGGGGCTGGGGCAAGGGGGTAAGGAGAGCCACTGTTTAATGGGTATAGTAATCTTGGTTTTACAAAATGTAAGAGTTATAATGATAGTGGTGATGGTTGCATAGCATAATGAATGTATTTAATAACATTGAACTGTATACCTGAAATGGTTAAGATAGCAAATTTTATTTTATGTGTATTTTGCCATTGTAAAAATTTATAAAAATTATGTGAGTTTAGCAGAATAAGAATTATCAGGATATTGGATTTCTACACAATGTATGTCTACTCTAATGATTCTGTCACCATATGTAAATTACTGTGGATTCCAAACTAAACTCTCACCTCTCTGAAAGTTTTACTGCATTTGGCTCTTTTAATATAATTCCAATTCACTTAAATGTTATTTTCTCAGAATTTAATGTGATCTATTTGTCTTTCAGGCAAAATCTCATTCACTGTTTTTTTGTACATAATGAATATTCAGACACATGGTAGCCTGTTAAGTGACAAGTATATTAAATTTCAGCTTTTTATCTGTCATTTACATATATATATATTTATTGAGATTTGCAACCAGATTTGCGAATTTGTCATAACATGAATGCAAACAAAATTTACATAATATTCCATGGGAAGGGATGTATGAAATATTTCCTTATCTATATTTTTATCAAAGTGAGCCATCAACATATGAGAAGCAGTGCATAATTTATTTTCATATTCATTCTTTTTGTATTTTCCTATTCCACTTTGTTTTTCCTCTTTAATAATCTTACTTCTGTATTTATCCCTTTTTCAATATCCCATGTCTAGATAAGAATATCTTGTAATACTTGTAACGAGTAGCTAGTATGTATCATTTGAGGTGACCAACGATCTAAGGAAAATTTCACAAAGAATAAATGTCTTGGAATTCCTTTTATAATCAGTGAGAGATTACTTTAAGATCCATATTATCAAAGCTTCTCAGAGAATATCTGGCTATCACTTGATAATATTAATAAGTCTTCTAGAACACTTATAGTGTATACTCTAAAAAGAAATCCTGACTTCAAACTATACTACAAGGCTGCAGTAACCAAAATAGCATGGTACTGGCACCAAAACAGAGATATAGATCAATGGAACAGAACAGAAGTCTCAGAAATAACACTACACATCTACAACCATCTGATCTTTGACAAACATGACAAAAACAAGAAATGGGGGAAGGATTTCCTATTTAATAAATGGTGCTGGGAAAATTGGCTAGCCATAAGTAGAAAGCTGAAACTGGATCCTTTCCTTACTCCTTATATGAAAATTAATTCAAGATGGATTAGAGACTTAAATGTTAGACCTAAAACCATAAAAACCCTAGAAGAAAACCTAGGTAATACCATTCAGGACATAGGCATGGGCAAGGACTTCATGTCTAAAGCACCAAAAGCAATGGCAACAAAAGCCAAAATTGACAAATGGGATCTAATTAAACTAAAGAGCTTCTGCACAGCAAAAGAAACTACCATCAGAGTGAACAGGCAACCTACAGAATGGGAGAAAATTTTTGCAATCTACTCATCTGACAAAGGGCTAATATCCAGAAACTATAAAGAACTCAATCAAATTTACAAGAAAAAAACAAACAACCCCATCAAAAAGTGGCCAAAGGATGTGAACAAACACTTCTCAAAAGAAGAAATTCATACAGCCAACAGACACATGAAAAAATGCTCATCATCACTGGCCATCAGAGAAATGCAAGTCAAAACCACA
The DNA here is from genome assembly GCF_002776525.5 of Piliocolobus tephrosceles. Classification (NCBI taxonomy): domain Eukaryota; kingdom Metazoa; phylum Chordata; class Mammalia; order Primates; family Cercopithecidae; genus Piliocolobus; species Piliocolobus tephrosceles. Next base: position 81,648,886 of record NC_045437.1, on the reverse strand, counting down.
ATGAGATACCATCTCACACCAGTTAGAATGGTAATCATTAAAAAGTCAGGAAACCACAGGTGCTGGAGAGGATGTGGAGAAACAGGAACACTTTTACACTGTTGGTGGGACTGTAAACTAGTTCAACCATTGTGGAAAACAGTGTGGCGATTCCTCAAGGATCTAGAACTAGAAATACCATTTGACCCCGCCATCCCATTACTGAGGATATACCCAAAGGATTATAAGTCATGCTGCTATAAAGACACATGCACATGTATGTTTATTGTGGCACTATTCACAATAGCAAAGACTTGGAATCTACCCAAATGTCCATCAGTGACAGACTGGATTAAGAAAATGTGGCACATATACACCATGGAATACTATGCAGTCATACAAAGGAATGAGTTTGTGTCCTCTGTAGGGACATGGATGCAGCTGGAAACCATCATTCTCAGCAAACTATCGCAAGAACAGAAAACCAAACACCACATGTTCTCACTCATAGGTGGGAATTGAACAATGAGATCACTTGGACACAGGAAGGGGATCATCACACACTGGGTCCTATTGTGGAGAGGGTGGGGGTAGGGATAGCATTAGGAGATATACCTAATGTAAATGACGAGTTAAGGGTACAGCACACCAACAAGGCACATGTATACATATGTAACAAACCTGCACGTTGCACACATGTACCCTAGAACTTGAAGTATAATAAAAAAAAAAAAAAAGAAATCCATAGGCTTTAAAAAAGAAGTTTGCAAAAAAAAAGAATATTCTAGAAATTAAAATAAAAGAAGTTCGATATTCTAATATATTAAGGAATAAATACGTTAGCTTTTTTTTATTTTTTTATTTTTTATTTTTTATTTTTTAATTTTTTTAATTATACTTTAAGTTCTAGGGTACATGTGCACAATGTGCAGGTTTGTTACATATGAATACGTTAGCTTTGACTAAAATTACGATGTTGCAGAAACAAACATCCCTCACATCTCAACAGTTTACAACAACAAAGGCTCATTTCTCCTTCAAGTAATATTTGTTCATCATGAGTCTGCTCTTTTCTCTGGTCCTTGACATCTCCACTTTAATATTTAGATAGAAAATGTGACCCTCATCTGAGACATCACTGGTCATGTGGCAAAAGGAAAACAACATCAAATGAAGCACCTGTCAGTTCTTGGAGCTTCCACCCAGAAGTGACACCCATCCTTTCCTCTCAACTTTTGCTGAACAGAGCAAATCATAATCACACCAGGTACTACAGATAATATTATTTTTCACATAATTTTTACAATTGTTAAGTAATCTTCTTTTGTGTCTCTACAGTTAAAGTGATGGGAACCTTTTAAATAAATCTTTATTTCCTGCTTCACAATAATAATAATAATATGAATTCAAACCAAAGTGGTCTAAGCAGGGGAATTTTAAACAATTTCAATATCAATCATTAAATACTTCATGAATTAATAAATGTATAAATAAAAAACAGTGGCATTTCTTCAATAATCCTTTTAAAAGCTAAAAGTTTCTACTTATCTTCAGGTGTCTACTGTGCTCTGCACTCCCTCTCCCAGCTTCACCCTTCTTCCTACTTATAAGCACATTTTAAATAGACTTGGATTTGTAACAAATATAAGAATGCTCATGAATATGTAAAAATCAGTATTCCCAATATTTTCAAGAGTATAAATTATATATCTGTTATAATGAAACCAAGGCCTTTGAGATTTATAATCATTTTCTAAATAATGATGTTAGTTTTCAGGTATTTAATATTTTGGTAGTTTCTCCAAGTTAAATAACATCTTTGATTACATTATAAAGTTTACTATCCTCTCATGCTCAGAGAATATTCTTTCTAAGTTTATATTCTACTGTCATTAATAACTAATGTTTTCTTCTTTAAATTACCATCAAGGCAATTCTGTAGCAATCTTACTTTATGTAGATGAATGTACTATGAAATAAATGCATATCACTAATGACCATTCATTGAACCTAGCATTTAGAAACAATTACAGCATTTTCTCCTTATTTACTTCAATCTTTTTATCAAGTGTCAGCTCCTGAGATGTTTGGAACCCACAAGCTCTCCCCATTCTCCAGATCCTCCCACTGTGATACCTTACCAAGGCTAGTTAGCATCCCCTCAGCTAAAAAGTTAACCCATCCCTACTATTTCTCATTTCATCTTGTTTTCTTCTTTCAAATTGATGTCATATAATACTTTTATGAAACAAAACAAACTCATATATTAAATACTGACAGCTTAATAATCTACTATAGGATATTTTATGTGAATTATGAGATAAAAAACTTGATGCAAGTTTTGGACTTTAAGATGCCATGACCATAAACAAAACCTGTGGGATTAAGACCCAGCAGCAATGCCAACAATTTGCTGCAGAACATTTTACTGTTGAATGGCTAAAGTAGAAATTATGCAATGGTTAAAAGTCATTTATAGGTATTGATCATAGGTAACCATTAATGAGCAATTATCCACACTGTGCTCTAAAATATATGGGTAATTTGATCTGTTATGTTACATAGAATTTTTTTTCATAAACCAAAAATGATCAGAATGATCACAATCTCACCATCTTAACCATCTAAATTTTACAAAATATTATGTTGTGAAATAAATCCATTTTCTTTAAGTAATGGAATCATATTATATCAAGATGAGGAATTTCAGAATAGTTGCTGAACTGTTAGACCACTGTGTTAAGGATAAATTGACCATACACTTAATCTATTTGCATATACATAATTCATAATGCACACAGAGCCTGTGTAATTATTTAAGTTACTGTTATTGTTACTACCATTTGAGAAAAGAATTATAGCACACAAATTAATGAATTTCACAAAATCATATGAAAATTAGTTGGCTCACTTTTTGAAGAACAAAACATTGTAAACATGCATAATGCCTTAGAAACTTCCTATACAATTCAAAAGCTATTCCTATTTACTCTTGTGTCAGTAGATCCAATGTTTAACATTATTATAAAGAACAGTAATGTCAGTACATATCTTTTAAAATATTTTATAGCTTATTTTCCATTAATTCATTATGGTTTCACCCTAATTATTTCAAAACATGTGTCTGCATTTCAAAAGAGAGGAACAGTGTATATATAGAAGGCAATAATGCTTTAAACTAATGAGAACAAAATATATAATTGAAAAAGATCAAGTTCTTTCAATAGTTTGGGTAAGGACAAGCACAAATATATAGTTGTTTCTATTGTGAAACCAGCCTAGCAGTTGAAATAAGCATATATTTGAATGACTTCTTTTCATAGGTTTAGAAGTGGATAAGTTGCCTAACCAGGGACGACTTCTTATTATCACTAATTTTAATATATTAATAAGTGCATTAATGCTAGGTTTTCAATTGTGAAACCACTGTCTATTTGCTGTGACCTGAAGTTATTCCATTTTAAATCCATTAAATAAAATTATCTGGTATTGAGCTTAATTAACTGTACCAACCCAGCAGCAGAAAATCAAGTATATAAACAGAATATTGATCTCCAAGCAGACTGTTGCCTTATAACTGTAATGGAATTAGCCACAGGTGTGTTTTGCAAGCAACTGTAGAATAATTATCTGTAATAAATCTAGAGCTTGTAGTTAATTAAATCGATTACAGAAAAGTGTTTTGCCAAAACATTAGTGAGCACTTAAAACTTGTTTAAAAAGAACAAATCATAATATCCCCTATTCACGTGTGTGTGTGTGTGTGTGTGTGTGTGCGTGTGAGAGAGAGAGAGAGAGAGAGAGACAGAATAAGTGAATAAGACATTGATACCAAGAAGAACTTTATTTTAGTGGCTAATTTTTTATTTTTTATTTTATTCCCATCTTGCTATACCCAAGCTGACATTAGTAACTGATAAAACATCAATGATTTGTGCTCAAGACATCTTGGTTATTTCACATAATTTGTTTTCTAAGTCAAACATAAAGATCATGTTACTTTCTTGTTTCCTGATCCTTCATTTTCTACATAAACTGGTCCACTACTTAAATACTGTTTCTCTTATTACATTTTGTTTTTCTCATAATAATTATCTACTTGAAAATGTTAAGGGTCTTAGTAAAACAATTTAATTGCTTAATTTAGTTAATCTCTAAAATGTGTTCTGTTGCTTACCTTATAGTTTCTATGGCTAAACTACAGTTGCCACAGTTCATTCATATCTACTCTGTCTACTCTGCCAGTAATAACCACTTGAATAATATTTAAAAACTTAAACATTGCAAAAGTGCTGTTTAGTAATATAATAGCTATTTTTTAAAGCAATTCTGTTATTAGCACTGAATATGAATTGACTAGGATTTCTTGTGAAATTTTTTGACTGTTAAAGTTGACTAGCTTCGTGTTTCCTGACCACATTCCAATATAATACAACTGTAAATTTTTAAATCATATGCAATGACCTGATGTTGCCTCACCATTGTAGCTCAACAATTCCCACAGCAGAATGTCTTTCTCTAATTAGTTCTAATTAGGAGTTACAGGTATGAGCTAACAATGTCCCACACTCCACCTAGAATGGGTAATGCCAGTGGTTACTGTGTACAGTTTTGCTGATTTGCATATCTCCACAAGGGCCTATTCACTGCATTGTGTATTGTATGCATGAGAATTTCCATTCTTTTTTTTTAGTTTTTTTTTAAATTTTTATGTTTTGTTTTTAGTTGGTACGCAATTATACATATTTACAGGATACAAAGTGATATTTTCATGTATATATATATGATGTATAATAAACCAAAGTAACTAGCATACCCATCAGCTGAAATATTTATCGTTGTATTGTGAATATTCACAATTTTCTTTTCTAGTTTTTAGAAAATACATAATAAATTATAGTTAACCATATTTATCCCGCAGTGTTGCAAAACACCAGAACTCACTGTTTACTCTCTAGCTGTAATTTCATATATGTTAAACAACCACTCTATATCCTCCCCTCCCCCTTCCCTTCCCAGCCTCTAAGATTCACAATTCCACTCTCTATTTTCATGAGCTCATTTTTTTTTTCTAGTTCCACATATGAATGAGAATATGTTGTGTTTGTTTTACTGTGTCTGACTTATTTCACTTAACATGATGCCCTCCAGGAGTCTCATTCATATTGTTGAAAATGACAGGATTTCTTTTTTTGTTTTTTTGACTGAATGGTATTTCATTGTGTGTCTCTGTCTCTATATATATATATAGAGAGAGATACAGATATCTATATATAGAGAGAGAGAAAGAGACAGAGATATATATATCTATATATCTATATAGACATATATATATATAGAGAGAGAGGGACAAAATTATCACATTTTCTCTGTTTGTATTAGGATTATTTAGAGGGACAGAATTAATAAGATAGATGTATATATAAAGGGGAGTTTATTAAGGATTATGAACTCGCATGATCACAAGACGAGGCCCCATGATAGACTATCTGCAAGCTAAAGAGCAAGGAAGCTAGTCCGAGTTCCAAAGCTAAAGAACTTGGAGTCCGATGTTCAAGGGCAGGAAGCATCCAGCACGGGAGAAAGGTGTTAGGCTCAGAAGCTAATCCTGTCTAATCTCTCCACGTCCTTCACGTTCTTCTGCTTGCTTTTATTTTGGTGATGCTGGCAGCTGATTGTGCCCACGCAGATTGAAGGTGGGTCTCCCTTTCCCAGTCCATTGACTCAAATGTTAATCACCTTTGGCAACACCTTCACAGACCTCATAGACACACCCAAGAACAATACTTTACATCCTTCAGGACCCGTGAATCCCGGTTATGGAAGAAACAGTAACATACATTGGATGCTAATTCAGATCAAACAGCATTCTGGAGAACTTTGCCTCAGGCCTGAAAAGTATTGTCACCTAGTTGGCATTATAATTGACTTCAAAAGACCATTCTACTCTTCCATCAATTCATCTGCTTCAGGATGGTGGGGAACCTGGTAAGATGAGTGAATTCCACGAGCTTGAGCCCGTTGCTGCACTGTTTTGGCTGTAAAGTGAGTGCCTTGGTCAGAAGCAATGCTGTGTGGAATACCATCACGGTGGATACGGCATTTCGTGAGTCCACGGATGGTAGTCTTGGCAGAAGCACTGTGTGTAGGATAGGCAAACCCATATCCAGAGGAAGGGTCTATTCCTGTAAGGACAAACCACTGCCCTTTCCATGATGGAAGAGGTCCAATATAATCAACCTGCCACCAAGTAGCTGGCTGATCACCCCGAGGAATGGTGCCATATCAAGGAGTTAGTGTTGGTCTCTGCTGCTGGCAAATTGGGCACTCAGCAGTGGATGTAGCCAGGTCAACCTTGGTGACTGAAAGTCCATGTTGCTGAGTCCATGTGTAACCTCCTTCCCCTACCATCATGGCTACATTTTTCATGGGCCCATTGGGCGATGACAGGGGTGGCTGGGGAAAGAGGCTGAGTGGTATCCACAGAATGAGTTATCCTATCCACCTGAGTTTTAAAATCCTCCTCTGCTGAGATCACTCTTTGGTGAGCACTCACATGAGAAAGAAATATCTTCACAGTTTTTGACCACTTGGAGAGGTCCATTCACATACCTCTTCCCCAAATTTCTTTGTCACCAATTATCCAATCATGTTTCTTCCAAGTCCCTGGCCATCCAGCCAAGCCATTAGCTACAGCCCATGAATCAGTATATAATTGCAAATCTGGCCATTTCTCCTTCCAAGCAAAGTGTACAATGAGGTCCTCTGCTCAATTTTCTGCCCACTGGGGAGATTTCCCTTCACCGCTGTTGTTCAGGGATGTCTTAGAGAGGCGCCGTAGCACTGAAGCTGTCCACTTTCAAGTAGTGTCTGCATATCATGCAGAGATATCTGTAAACCAGGCCCTTGTCTTCTCTTTCTCTGTCAACTAATCATAGGGAACTCCCTATGAGGCCATTGGTGCAGGCTGAGGGAGAGAAGGCATGGTGGCAGGAGTGGGGACCATGGACATTTGAGCTACTTCCTCATGTAACTTACTTGTGCCCTCAGGACCTGTTCGAGCCTGATCATGTATATGCCACTTCCATTTGATGATGAAATGTTGCTATACATGCCCCACTTTATGGCTAGATGGGTCAGAAAGCACCCAATTCATGATAGGCAGTTCAGGTCACATGGTGACTTCATGACCCATAGTCAAATGTTCATTTTCCACCAAAGCTTAGTAACAGGCCAAGAGCTATTTTTCCAAAGGAGAGTAGTTTGCAGAAGATGGCAGGGCCCTGCTCCAAAATTCTAGAGGCCTCTGCTGTGATTCACCTTTGAGAGGGGGGGCTTTCAAAGGCTCCAAATAGCATCCTTATCTGCCACTGACAACTCAAGCACCATTGGAACTGCTGGGTCATATGGCCCAGTGGCAGAGCAGGTTGCACAGCAGCCTGGACTTGCTGCAGAGCCTTCTTCTGCTCTAGACCCCACTCAAAACTGGCAGCTTTTCAGGTCACTCGATAAATGGGCCAGAGTAACACACCCAGATGACGAATGTGTTGCCTCCAAAATCCAAGTAGGCCCTCAGACATTGTGCCTTTTTCTTGGTTGTAGGAGGTGCCAAATGCAGCAACTTATCCTTCACCTTAGAAGGAATATCTCAACACCACTGAGCCCCTAGAAATATTACTGAGGTAGAAAGTTCCTGAATTGTAGTCAGATTTATTTCCCATTCTGGGGCACACAAATGTCTCACCTATAAGTCCAGTGTGTGTACTACTTCTCTTTCACCGGATCCAATCAGCATAATCAATGTAATGGACCAGTGCGATATCTTGTGAAAGGGAAAAGCGATCAAGTTCTCTCCAAACAACATTATGACACAAAGCTGGAGAGTTGATTTATCCCTGAGGTAGGACAGTAAAGGTATTTTGCTGACCTTGAAATTGCTTTTGGTGGGCATTTTCCAAGTCAGTGGCTTTCCCACCATAATGGCCCTCACCTTACAGTCAGGGAGCCAATGTGAGGGTTCTGCCAGCTGCCAAGTATGTCTGTGCCAATTATGCATTCTGGTGCTCAGGAAATGACCACAGGATGAGTCCAGGGACTGACTGGACCTACCGTAAGTGCGACCGGAGCTAAAATTCCCTTAATTACTAACCTCCGTAAGTCCCTACTTTACCTGGAGGCCCACAATGATGTTTTGGGTCCCCTGGAATAAACGTCAGCTCAGAGCCAGTGTCCAGTAGTCCCCGAAATGTCTGATAATTTTACTTTCCCCAACGCACAGTTACCCTGATAAAAGGCCAGAGGTCTGCTTGGGGAAGGATGGGAGAAAGATTAACAGCATAAATTGTCGGTAGTGCAGTGGGGTCCTTTCTCAAGGGGACCCGGTCTCCCCTTCATTCAAGAGCTTCTAGGTCTGTAAACTGGTTCAAGTCTGGAAATTGACTGAAGGGCTGTGATTCTCTGTTTTTATAATTCAAATTAGTCTTTTGTCCACTATACCTGGAAGTTTTCTGCTTATATAAATTAAGTAACAATGCAGTAGGCTTCTGAGATCAGAGGTGATTGAGTGTGTTCAGGGTGGTAAGTTGACATTTAATGTTAACCATCACACCATTCTTCTGTTGATGGGCATTTATGTTGATTCCATATCTTGGCTATTGTGTAAAGAGCTGCAATATGCATGAGGATGCAGATATTTCCTTTCCTTTGGATAATACCCAGTAGTGGGATTGCTGGATCAAATGGTAGTTCTCTTTTTAGGATTTTGGGTTTTTTTTTTTTTTTTTTTTTTTTTTATAAACTTCTACAATTTTCATAATGTAGAAATGAAAATTGGCTTTCATAATGGCTGTACTAATGTACAGTCCCACCAGCAGTGTATAAGAGTTCCCTTTTCTCAACATCCTCACCAGCATCTGTTATTATTTGTCTTTTAAATAATAGCCACTCTAACTGGTATGGGAAGATATCTCATTGTGATTCTGATTTGCATTTTCCTGATAACTAGTGATGTTGAGTATTTGTTCACGTATATGCTGGCCATTTGTAAGTCTTCTTTTGAGAAATGTTTATTCATGCTTGTCTGCTTTTTAATCAGATTATGTGGCTGTTGTCTGTTTTGTTCTTGCTGTTGAGTTTCTTATATATTCTGGATGTTAGTCTCATGCTGGATGAATAGTTTGCAAATATTTTCCCATTCTATTGTCTGTTTACCCTGTTGATTGTTTCCTTTGCTGTGCAGAAGGTTTCTAGTTCAATACAGGCCATTTATAAAACTTACCTTCTTGCCTATGCTTTTAAATTCTTAGTCAGAAAATCTTTTCCGAGACCAATGTCCTGAAGTATTTCCCGTAGGTTTCATTCTGGTCCTTTTACAGTTCTAGGTCTTATTGTATCCACTTTGAGTTCACTTTTGTATGTGGTGATAGATAGGAATCCAGTTTCATTCTTCTACCAATAAATACCATTTATGCCCTCACCATTTACTGAAGAAGTTGTCCTTTTTCCAATGTATATTCCTGGCACTTTTGTAGAAAATCAGTTGGCTATAAATATCAGAACGTATTTCTGGGTTCTCTATTCTGTTCCATTGGTCTATTTGTCTGTTTTAATACAAATATCATGCTGTTTTGGTCACTATAGACTTGTAATATATTTTGAAGTCAGATAGTGTGACTCAAACATTGTTCTTTTTGCTCCAAATTATTTTGGCTACTCTGCCTCCTGTTTCCACACAAATTTTGGGATTGTCCATTCTATTATTGTGAAGCATGTCATTGGTGTTTTAAGAGGGATTGCATTAAATCTATAGGTTGCTTTGGGCAGTATGGCCATTTTAACAATATTAATTCTTCTGATCAATGAATATGAGTTGTCTTTCCATTTGTTGGTGTCATTTTTAATTTCTTTAATCAGCCTTTTATAGTTTTCTGAGTACAGCCCAGATGCACAGAGTCCAGCTGAAGTTAACAAGGCAACACTACGATTTCTTGCTACAGCTCTCATAGTATAAACATTTGTCTTTTTTAGTACATTTAGTGCCATAATTTTTATATTTTTATGTTTTTGTAGGTAGTTTTGTTATTTAAATGGCCCCAAAGTGTAGTGTGCTGAAGTGCTGTCTGGTGTTACTAAGTACAAGGAGGTTATGATGTGCTTTATGGAGAAAACAGGTAACAAATAAGCTTCTAGAAGAGATATTAGACAAGCTTAATTCAGGTATGAGTTATAATGCTACTGGCTATGAGTTCAATGCTAATGAACCAACACTATAGTACATTCAGAAAAAGGAAGAAGATATTTGCCAATCTGCATATAAGATTGCTCTGGAAAGTATGAAATTAATGTCTATAGTGTGGATGAAGCTATGAAAAGCATAGAAAAGTGGCTACATTTGTGGATCATGAGAGATGACTATTTTAAAAAGTGTACCAGAGTGCACTGCTCTAAGGCTGAGAGCCAAAGGAATTTATAGTTACATTACCCAAGGTGAGCAAAATGTTAAACCCTTCTGAGCTAGAGCTTTGCTATTAAAAATACTGCATCTAATTAATTATATGTAAGAAATGCATTTTTTTCATCTACTGTGACAATCTCTGTCTTCTAATTGATTTATTTGTTTTATTAACTTTTTTTTTTTTTTTTTTTTTTTTTGAGATGGAGTCTTGCTCTGTCACCTAGGCTGGAGTGCAGTGGCGCCATCTAGGTCCACTGCAAGTTCCGCCTCCTGGGTTCATGCTATTCTCATGCCTCAGCCTCCCGAGTAGCTGGGACTACAGGCGCCTGCCACTACGCCTGGCTAATTTTTTGTAGTTTTAGTAGAGACAGGGTTTCACTGTGTTAGTCAGGATGGTCTTGAACTCCTGACCTCGTGATCCACCCGCCTCGGCCTCCCAAAGTGCTGGGATTACAGGTGTGAGCCACCACACCCGACCTCTAATTGGTTTATTTAGACCATTAACAGTCAAAGAAATTGTTGATATGGTTAGATTTATATCTACTATAATTGTCACTGCTTTATGTTAGTTGCCCCTGTTCTTTTTCTATTGTCTCTCTCTTTTATTTTTTGCCTTTTATGGTTATAATTGAACATTTTAGGTTATCTGATTTTCTCTCCTGTCCTAGCATGTTAGTTATATTTCGTATTTTTTGCTTTTTTAGTGGGTACATTAGAGTTTGCAATATATATTTATGACTTATTCAAGTTCTCTTTGAAATAACACTATACCTCTTCACAGGTAGTATGAATACCATATAATCACAAAACAATCCTATTTCCACCCTCTCATTCCTTGTATCATTACTGCCATTCATTTACTTATTTTATATATATATATGCTATATATATTATATATGCTATATATTATATATAAGATTTTTTGTATATGTAAGCATACATAATTTAGTACATTGTTGCTATTATAATTTTGAACAAACTATTATTTGTTAGATGAGTAAGAAAATGACAAATACAGGTTTTTGTTTTATGTTTACTTATTCCTTCTTCAATGGTTTTTTCTTATTTATTTATTTATTTATTTATTTATTTATTTATTTATTTATTTATTTAGAGATGGAGTCTTACTCTGTCATCCAGACTGGAGTGTAGTGGCCTGATCGCGACTCACTGAAACCTCCATCTCCTTGGCTCAAGCGATTCTCCTGCCTCAGTCTCCCAGGTACCTGGGACTACAGGTGGTACCTGGGACTACCACCATGCCTAGCTAATTTTTTTGTTTTCAGTAGAGACAGGGTTTCTCCATGTTAGCCTGGCTGGTCTCGAACTTCTGGCCTCAAGTGATCCACCCGCCTTGGCCTCCCAAAATGCTAGGATTACAGGCGTGAGCCACCGTGCCCAGCCGTCTTCTTTTCTTTATGCATATTTGAGTTTCTGATCTTTATCATTTTCCTTTTCTCTAAAAATCTTCTTTAAAATATCTCTTGTATGGCAAGTCTACTGGTAACAAATTCTTTAAATTTTTATTTGTCTCAGATTATTTCTTCTTCATTTTTGAAAAATAATTTTACAGGGTACAGAATTATATGATGGTGGCATTTTCTCTCAGTACTTTAAATATTTTATTCCACTTTCTTTTCCCTTGCTTTGTTTTTGAGAACACTCAAATGTAATTTTTTTTTTGTTGTTCTTCTATAAATAAGGTGTTCTATTCCTCCAGTTTATCTCAGAATTTTTTTTTTTTTTTTTTATATTTGCTTTCCTGAAGTTTGAAAATAATATGCCTAGCTGTAGAGTTTCTGGCATTTATCTTGCTCGGTATTCTGTGAGCTTCCTGAATCTATGGTTTGGTGTCTAACATTAATCTGGGGGGCAATTCCAATCATTATTGGGTCAAATATATGTTCTGTTCTTTCTTTCTTGTCATTCTGGTAGTCTCATTACATGTATGGTATACTTGTTATAGTTTTCCCACAGGTCTTGAATATTCTTTTCTATTTTTGTTTTTGTTCTCTTTTCTTTTGAATTTTCAAAGTTTCTATTGATATATCCTCAAGCTCAGTGATTCCTCCCTCAGTTGTGTCGAGTCTATCAATAAGCCCATGAAAGGCATTCTTAACTTCTGTTACAGTATTTTGGATCTTTAGCATTTCTTTTTGGTTCTTTCTTACAGCTTTCATCTCTCCACTTACATTGGCCATCTGGCCTTATGATGTCTACTTTATCCATTAGTGTCCTAGCATCTTAATCACAGTTGTTTTAAATACTCGGTCTGATTATTTCAACAGATCTGACAGCCTTTTAATTTCAAATTATAAAATTAGTAATCCTGAAAAAAAGAGAAGAAGGATCTGTTTCAATGCTGATGGCATATTTTGATAACTGAGTGGCAGTGCCTACATTTTCTTCTTCTATAAAGTTTATAGCTTAAGAAAAGTTGAAAGATTTTTTTTAGAGCTTCTCTATCTTTTTTGATCCTTTTAAAGAAAATCTTGATCATTGTTGACATTATGGTAATTATAACTGTCTATTTTCTTATCTGCAGGAAGTCTTTATTGTTCATCTTTCTCACTATTTAAGCTCTTGGAAAAACAAATATCTATGTCTCAGATTACACAGGCCTATAAAATATTTTTTAATGACTTGACACTAAGAAAATTGAATAACTAAGCACTAAAAAATCCATAATGGGTGAATTTTAAAATAAAATGTTATTAATAGTACTAATTAACCAAGTGTTGTCATTTATATAGACCCTAACAGGTGTTAATAAGAACATTAAAGCAAAATTGTATGCATTACATTGAGCTCTACCTGGCTTATATTTTGGTTTTCACTTTTCAGATCTTTTCCATTTTTATGCTTCTTCTGCCTTTTTAAAAACTTAGACATGGAAGACATCTGGAAAACTACTTTTCCGACAGAGCAACTGGATTTTAATTTGTAGAAAACTGGAGGAGAGACGGAGAAGACAATTGTAAGGCTCATAGCTAAGTCCTGGATCTCCTATAATGGTATCAAGAGTAATTTTCCTAATATGCTGGAATGGAAGAAGACTGGTTTTCACATATTGTGTTTTAGTGAAAATAAACTGGTTAGAAACAAATCCTGTAATATAAGGTAAGAAATACATCTTATAAAAGAAGTTACAAAAGAATGACATAGCCACAATCAAACCATCATTGGTGCATTATCCATTCTCTCAACCACATTTTCATATTATTAAAAAAACTGTATGACCCCCCAGATGTGCACATAATAAAGAGAAGAAAAATACAGAGGTGAATCTTTTTGTTACATTGATGAGAAAATTTTGCTCTAAATATCTTACTTTTTCATCTATTGAGTTTTGCATATTTAAATGTTTAACTTTGGATTTGCATAAAATCATTCCATTTCAGTTATTTAACAGAGTAAAATAAACAAAACAGTTAGCAAGCAAACCAATCTCTAAAATAAGAGAATAATTACCCTTCTAAACACCATTAAATTCTTAAATTAAGAGCTTTTTTAGTCAGTAATCTAAAGTATTGAAAATTAATTGCTTCAATACTAAAAAGCCTCACATATTTTAGGACATGTTTAAATAGTATATATTTACATAAAATTGCCTTGTTTAATTTTAGAAAAAAATAGAATTACTTAAAACTATGTATTTTTATTAGATATTCTCAATATTTTTACTGATTCCATTTATTATTTTCTCCTATTTAATGTTTAAGTAATATATTAAATAATTTATTTAATAATTACCTAAGATTATCCCAACCTAGTACAATGCTTCCATTCAAAACTTTAGTAATTTCTGAATGCTTAAAGTTTATAAAGTAATTAATTCTATTTTAAGCTTGCATCTAAGCAAATGAGTAAACTATACCATCAAATAAGTGACCCGCTACTAGTAAATAACAATTTCTTCAGTGCAAATTAATGAAAAAATCCAAATATTTGCATATAATGTTTTGAAAATAGTGTAAAGTGAGATAATGCAATGGCTGCAAATATTCTTTACCTTTTTTTATAACTCCCTTTCTATGTCAAGTCTTTTCTTAAAACAGGTTGGCTAAAAATCCAGAAGCAACATTAATCACATGCATTATAATGTTATACTGCTGCTCTTTAAAACGATTTGTTCAGCCAGAAATTTTCTTTTTTTTTTCTTTTTTTTTTTTATTATACTTTAAGTTCTAGGGTACATGTGCATAACGTGCAGGTTTGTTACATACGTATACTTGTGCCATGCTGATGTGCTGCACCCATCAACTCGTCAGCACCCATCAATTCATCATTTATACCAGGCATAACTCCCAGTGAAATCCCTCCCCCCTCTCCCCTCCCCATGATAGGCCCCGGTGTGTGCTGTTCCCCTTCCCCAGTCCAAGTGATCTCATTGTTCAGTTCCCACCTATGAGTGAGAACATGCGGTGTTCGGTTTTCTGTTCTTGTGATAGTTTGCTAAGAATGATGGTTTCCAGCTGCATCCATGTCCCTACGAAGGATGCAAACTCATCCTTTTTTCAGCCAGAAATTTTCAAATGTGCTTCTTAGCTTTTTTATTAACTGACTGCAAAGATAGTTAATTTTGAAATGCATTTAATTTTATTTTATTTAGAAATTATTGTTAAAATAAGAGTTTTTTTTAATATCATAAACAAAACAAATAGAAAGTATTTTTTGTAACATTTACCTTGGAAGTTCAGCTCTTCAGCAGTAGATTTAGGACCAATGCATATAGTGTTTAGCAAAATAGACAAGATTTATACTGTCACAGAGCATGTGATCTGTTGCTTGAGATTATATTAAACAAGATATAATCACAAAAGTAGCATGACAAACTGTATTATCCATGCTCACACTGCTATAAAGACATACCTGAGACTAGGTAACTATAAACAACAGAAGTTTAACTTGACTCAAAGTTCCACATGGCTAGGGATGCCTCAGGAAACTAACAATTATGGTAAAATGGGAAGCAGCCATCTACTTTACAAGGAGGCAGAAGAGAGAAGGGAAAGGGAAGAGGGAAAAACAGGAGCAAGGTGTTCTGAAACAGCCACAAAAAAAATAGACATAATACATGGGACAACAGTTTTCAAGATACTGGACATCAGGCAACAAAGAACAGTGATTTCTTAGAAATTGGGAAAAAATAATTTGATTCCTACAATATTGTAATGTATATCCAGGCCACAATGTAAGGAAGAGAAACTCAGCTGAAGCTCAGAAATCCTCATTAATTTATTCAACAAATCTTTTAAATGCCCTTTATGTTTAGATAATAATATAAGCAGTGAATAAGTTTATACTCTTGCCTTCACAAAGACTGAGTCAGCAGAGACAGTCAATTGCCATCCATTGACATTTCTAAGGATAGTTCTTGGTAATGCCATAATAATACTATCTGTCAGCCATACTTCAGGTTTAGCCTAGTTGAAATTTTTGTCACTTTGCTTTATATTATAATCATTTATTTTTATTCATCTGCCACCTATATTCTTTGGATGTTCTACTATATTGTTTATCTTGACTACTAATTTTCTCTCTTATCTTGGCACATTGTAGGTATTCGGTGATTTATTAAGCATTGTTACATATGCTACATATTTGTGATTTTTAAGAAAATATTTGATGCAACCCAATGGATTTAGGTTCAAGTCCCTTTATGTCATTAATATATATAACACTTTGGAAAGGTTTTTAATATAATTTATTAATATTATTTTATTAATAAATTATAAATTATTATAATATAGTTTTACATAGTTGTCACTTGCATAAATGAGTCTAATAATAAAATCTTAACAAGATTATCATGAGGCTTAAAAAAATATTACACATAAATGTTTAGTTTGGAAGCAGAGGACTTTGCACATGTTTGTATTACCATTATTGCTATTATTATTCAGAAGCAAAGCAAATGAAGCTGCAATGGAAACATTTTAAAACCAATGTCTGATGACAAATAAATGTTTTTGTCATGTTTAATGTGGAATCCATATCTGAGTTTGCTAACAAAAATTACAGAGAAAAGTAAAGACTGGAACTGCCTACTTCTTAACATTTTATGTGTTCAAAGTTCTGGAAAGTAGCAACATTTTTGAAGGAAAAAAGGTTTTATACATTAAAAATTATGTAAATTGCTGTGATAATAGTCTCATCTGTAACAATTTCATTAAAGTTATCAGGTTGAAATGTTTTCATTTTCATTCTGTCATAGCCACTTGTTTAATAAAGTCCTTTCTTGGTTAATGTATTCATGACAATTCGGCTAAGAAACTATATTTACTTTAGCTACTACTTAATACATTGATAGATATATTTGAAGCAAACAATAACAATTCAGATATTTGTCTTTAGGAGTGCAGTTTTAAACCAAATTGTCTACAAAATAGTATATTTATGTTTATCAGAAATATTTCTCTTGTTTTGGTGTATCTCATACTTCCAGGAATACCCCATATAAACACAAAGCTATTGTCTAAAAATTATGTGCAATCTTGAACCCTACTAATAATTATGCTGTGTGTGTGTGTGTGTGTGTGTGTGTGTGTGTGTGTTTGTGTGTGTCTACCTATTTATCTTAGGTAGTAACAGTTCATTCTGTGTTACTATAAAGGAATATCTGAGGTGGGGTAATTTATAAAGAGAAAGGTTGACTTATGATTCTGGTATTTGGAAAAGTTCAAGATTGGACAACGCATTTGATTTGGGCCTCAGGCTTCTTCCACTCATGATGGAAGATGAAGAGGAGCTGGCTGTGAAGAGATCACGTGGGGAGAGAGGATGTAAGAGGCAGATGAGGGAGAAGGTATCAGCCTCTTTTTAATGACTAGCTCCCTTAGGAACTAATAAAATGATAACTCACTTACCCCAGAGGAAGGGTATTAATCTGTTCATGAGGGATCTGCCCCCATGACCCATATACCTCCCATTAGACCCCAACCTCCAACTTTAGGATCAGATTTCAACATGACATTAGGAGGAGTCAAATATCCAAACCATAGCTCTGTCTATCTATCTATCTATCTATCTATCTATCTATCTATCTATCTATCT
>NC_045437.1:81557395-81631388 GCF_002776525.5 Piliocolobus tephrosceles | reverse complement strand
TCTATCTATCTATCTATCTATCTATCTATCTATCTATCTATCTATCTATCTATCATCTATCATCATCATAGCTGTAACTTAACTCATTCTTTCTCTTTATAAAAATAAATTTTTTAACAAAACTTCTGAGGTTTTAAAATTCCCTTACCATTTATATAGAACAAAATGCCATAGAACAGAATTTAACTAACTGTAATTTTAAAATGTTTAAATAATATATGGAGCATAGCTATACGATGTGAATACCAAATATTGCAACTGAAATGTCTTCATGTAGTCATTAAAGCATATGAAATATACATTTATAACTTTTTAAATATTTATTTTGAATGTAATACATGTCCTCTAGATTCTGCTGTCATTTTATGAAACATTGAATTGGAAGAATAAGATAAGTTTTTATGGAGCATTTACTGAAGATTCTTGAATAAAGAAAGTGATGTTTGGCCAATTTTCAAAGTGAGATTTAAATCTTGTTTTAATTATGTTAATTGTGCTCAGTAATAATACATAACTTGCTATTGTGAAAGATAAATTGTGCTTAGTTATTGGTATTGTTTTCTTTCTCGGGAGTTTTGAAGATGTCTTTAAGACTGCAATAGTAATCAAAGTAGGAACACTTTTTGCCCACTATAGAAATTAAACAAAATCAATTGTGCTGCAATTCTAAGTACTTTCCATTAAAGAAATTGACACTTGCATCAAATGGAGGTCATATCATATACAGCTACACTCAGAAATCTCTTTTTCTTAAGCAACACTATGCTATTTGGTACTGTGGAGGATAGGATGGCAAGGTAAAGTATTTGATGGCAAATGCAGTCAATTAACTATTAGTATTAGTGTAGTTTTGTTGAATATTTTGTATGTAAATTTACAAACAGTTAGTGAAATGAATTACACCGGGGTACTGCCACAGTGATAGCAATGTATGGTTTCACTCAATGTTTCAAAGCTAGTTAATAAATGTAGCTTTCCGTTATTTCTTTAACAGATGAAATTATAGTCTACTGTGTACGTTTTTATTCCCTAAAAACATTGTTTGAAAGTTTACCTTTTTATTCAAAACAAGTATTAAAGCTACTTGAATTATACCAAACATGAAGTAATTAAGCAATATTTAACTGATTCTAAACAGTTAGTTATAAATTGCTTTCACTGTAAAAATGGTCATTTGCTAAATGAATTTAATCCAAGTAAAAACTGCAAGATCCATGAAGTGTGATTCATTCACAGCTTTTTCATACTTCAGCAAAGGTTTTAAGTTACTTGTTAATTATTGTACTTAGAAACTAAGGTCATTCCGTGGTTATTTTTAATAGATTTACTTTATAATACAAAGTATATTTATAAAATTGTATTTTAATGAAACTTATTCTGATCAATTTTGGACATAGATTCATGTATCACACAGCACATAATGAGTGTTCAATAACAAAATCATAAATAAAATGCTAACCATGTCTATTTGGTTGGTAATCTCTTCATGTACCTATGTTTATAAAAACACTACCTTGTTACCATGAACCATTCTACTTTTCTGAATAACAATGATTATATTCTGAGACACTGTATAGTTGATGAACTAGTCATTTTTGTTGTTTATTGTCCATTCTGCCTCCACTAGAATGTGAAGTTCATGAAGGCAGAGATCACCATCATTCACTGACATATCCCACATATCTTAAATGAAGCATGGCATATAATAGATACTTATTAAATACTGAATAAAATAAAGCTTGAATGAAGCATTTTTCTTTTTTTTAATTATACTTTAAGTTCTAGGGTACATGTGCACAAGGTGCAGGTTTGTTACATATGTATACATGTGCCATGTTGGTGTGCTGCACCAGTGAACTCATCATTCACATTAGGTATATTTCCTGATGCTATCCCTCCCCCTTCCCCCAACCCCACAATAGGCCCTGGTGTATGATGTTCCCCACCCTGTGTGCAAGTATTCTCATTGTTCAACTCCCACCTATGAGTAAGAACATGTGGTGTTTGGTTTTCTGTCCTTGCAATAGTTTGTTCAGAATGATGGTTTCCAGCTTCATCCATGACCCTACAAAAGACATGAACTCATCCTTTTTTATGGCCGCATAGTATTCCATGTTGTATATGTGCCACATTTTCTTAATCCAGTCTGTCATTGATGGACATTTGGGTTGGTTCCAAGTCTTTGTTATTGTGCATAGTGCTGCAATAAACATATGTGTGTATGTGTCTTTATAGCAGCATTGTAGGAAATCATCTTTCCTAATTTTTCATTCATGAATGTTCCAAAATGTAGCCATCTCTCGCCTACTGCTAATTCTTCTCCTGCTTTCTCTGTTTGTATGGGTTTGTATTTTTAAATTGTTGTTGCTATTATGATTATTGTTGATATTATTGTTATTATTATTCATTTTCTATCAGCTAAGTGAAGGTTTGGGGACAGTATGAAATAAATATGTCAAAGTTACCACATTCTTCTGTTATTATTTTTAATAGAAGATAATGAAGAAATTTTATTTTTTTTCAATGATTTTGATCTGTCCAGTTTTTCTTCTACTTATATCAAATACCACTTATAATAATGAAAGTGTCATTATTATTTATAATCTTATAATATTATAAATATTATAATGAAATATTATAAGTGGCTTTATTCTGAAAATATTTTCAAACCTGCTTGAAATAGATGATTTTTAAATGCTATATCTTAGCAGTTGATATAAGTAGAGGAAAAAACTGAACAGATCAAAATCATTGAAGAAAAAATTAAAATTTCTTTATTATTTTCTATTAAAAATAATAACAGAAGAATGTGGTAACTTTGACATATTTATTTCATACTGTCCCCAAACCTTCACTTAGCTGATAGAAAAGGAATAACAATAACAATAATATCAAAAATAATAATAATAGCAACAACAATTTAAAAATACAAACCCATACACACAGATAAAACAGGAGAAAAATTAGTAGTAGGTGAAAGATGGCTACATTTTGGAACTAATATTCGTGAATGAAAAATTAGGAAAGATGATTGCCTGCAAAGCAGATATCTCAAAAATTCCATTTATCTTAGCAAAAATTTCTATAAAGAAGTGCCATTCACTAGGTGTGGTGGCATGTGCCTGTGGTCCCAGTTACTCGGGAAGCTGAAGTAGGGGATTGCTTGAACCCAGGAGGCGGAGGTTGCAGTGAGCAGAGATTGTGCCACTGCACTCCAGCCTGGATGAAAGAGCAAGAATTTTTCTCAAAATTAATTTTTTAAAAAATTAAATAAATAAATAAGTGAATGAATAAATAAATAAATAAAGTAGTGCCATGGGGAGGTGATTCAAACAGAAAAAGAAAAAAAAAATGTTTAAAGCAGCTAGAATCCTCTATACACATTCTTTATCTAATATCGCCAGGCTACTACCTCTCTGAAACCAGACAGCTGGAGGTTGTTATCCTTGAAAACATCTTATGTCCTATAAGAAGAGTTCTCTAAGACAGCCAGCACAGCTAAGAAACATACAGAAATCAGGGAAGTTGAGGGGAGAAATTCTACATACTAATTGGAGAGACTTTACTAGTCACCTATTACTGCTAGGTTCCTAAAAGGAACAGCAACAATGGTATATCCCTCAGAAGGAGATTGGAAGATTGCACTGTAGTAGACTGAACCATTCGAGAGAAAAGGTTCATTGATACTGACATTTGCATGCCATCCCTCAAAGTGATGATCTATCTATAGTGAATACTTAAAGTTCATTCAGGAGTTAAAATGAATAAAACAGAAATACGTGAAATAAGATGGATAAAACTTTATAAGCATTATGTTGAGATAAAAGAATATTTCAGGATATATTCAATTTACAAGCATTTTTCTCATACAAAACAGTAATATATATTTGAGTAATATGCATATGTGTATGAATGTATAAAAACATAAATGGGAATGTATCATACCATCTTAATAAGAGGCTATCACTAAGAGGCTATCTCTAAGAGGAAAGAATGGAATGTGTAAGTCTTATCTATATCTTTATCATTTGACTAAAAAAGAAAACTAAAGCAAACCTGGGAAAAATTACTTTTTGTATTTTAAGAATTTTTTTAAAAATATATAAAAAATAATTTAAAAAATAAAGATATTTCTGCTTAAGGATAGAGTAAACGTTAGAAATGCTTGTTCCCCGGTGCCATAAAGAAATAGCACTTGATATAAATTTAATTTTCTCAGCAAGGCCATTTTTATACCTTCTGCAGAAAGGGTACATTTGCCAGCAGTTTTGCCGCGAGAGTACACCGAACAAAGGAGACAGGTTCATTTATAACCTGACGCATCCCTCCTACTGCTGTGTCCGGTTTCCACTGGTTGGAATGGGACATCATATTTTGTATTTATCTCAACTGGCTAGCAACTTAGAACTTTTAAAAGAGGCAAAGGCAGAGGAGAACAAAGGAAGGAGGAAGTAACTTGTGGAGTGTTAAGCAAGGTAAAAACACCTTCAAATAAGGAAGAGGAACAGGCTATGACCTAATGCTAGCTTGGACCAGTATAAGCATGACAGGGAAAATATTCAGACTAAATTGTGGGAGCTAAGAACATAAAGTACATTGATATTTTTTATTATGGCTAGCAGATATTTAAGAATCTTAGTACGGGTCATTGAATAAATTTTGTTTTTAAGAGAAGTTACTATGTATTCCTAATTAGATGGGGAGGAAAGTATTTGAAGAGGAACCTCTACTTCACCTTCACAGTAAATAACAGTAAGTGGCTATTTCAGGACACTAAATTGCTGAAAGAGAATAGGACAGCAAAAGACCATTTCCTGAAGCATTCTCAATGATGGCTGAACAAGATGACAACGTCCCCTTACAGGACACCTGAAATCCAAGAAAGGCATCTTTCATATTACTTAAAAGTATCAAAATCAGGATGTCAAGAACATGGGACGGTATTGAGAGCACTAAAGCATCAACGTAGAGCTTTACACAAGTAGATGAAAAGTACAAAAGACACTGATAATAAAACATTGAAGAAGAATTTAAGTAAAAGGGAGAACATGCTAACCCTGATTTGATGCCTAACTTAATACAACTGTTAAATTAAGTTTAACCTAACGCTGCCTCCTTACATATTTAAATTCAGCCTAACGATTTCTTTGTACATAGTGAACTATATCTAACCAGATGTGTAAACAGACCGTAATCTACTCTTGTGCCAATCACTGAGTTTCAGCCAATCAGTGATGGCCAATTGTTAAAACTGTGTTAAAATAAGGCAGAAGCCAAATTGTTATCCATGTGGCTGTTTCAGTACTTCACTTCCATTTTCTCTATGTCACTTTCCTTTTTCTATCTACGAATCTTCATTGACTGGGAGACAGCACTGGATCATCTCTGAACCTATTTTGGTTCTGGGGCTGCCCAATTTGTGAATCGTTCTTTGCTTGATTAAATTCTGTTAAATTTAAGGTTTTTCTTTTTCTTTTTTTTTTTTTTTCCTGAGACAGAGTCTCACTCTGTCGCCCGGGCTGGAGTGCAGTGGCTGGATCTCAGCTCACTGCAAGCTCCGCCTCCCGGGTTCACGCCATTCTCCTGCCTCAACCACCCGAGTAGCTGGGACTACAGGAACCCACCACCTCGCCTGGCTAGTTTTTTTGTATTTTTAGTAGAGACGGGGTTTCACCATGTTAGCCAGGATGGTCTCGATCTCCTGACCTCGTGATCCATCCGTCCCGGCCTCCCAAAGTGCTGGGATTACAGGCTTGAGCCACCGCGCCCGGCCAGGGTTTTTCTTTTAACACAACTCTATATAGGCTAAAGCCTGGGTGGCTTAGTACAGCAAAGCAAAAGGGAAAGTCAGATTTCTGGTTGCTCGTAATACATCAATTGCGTGAAAATAAGAAAATTCAAATAGCAGTGGAATGCAGTCCTTTCTTGTGTATTATTTTCATGCAATAACAAAGAACCTAACCATCAGACTTGATAAGAAAATGGTTCAGAAAGAGGCATATAAAGAAATGGGTACAGTTCTGAAACAACAATAGGATAGTAGGTTTTATACTGTTCTAAGGAACAATGACATTGTGTAGAGGTGTTGCAGGATCAGTCAAGTTATATAGTCAAGTTATATGAGAAGGAAAGTGGGAAAGTATCTTTCAAGCTGCTTTTCCTGTGTTCATCAGAAAACCTTCATTTTTTATTTGTTTTACATATTGGATATATATATGTTTGTAGGAAAAAGGCTATAATACATACATATTTGAAATAATTGGCGAAAGGACACATAAATTATAGGAGAGTTTTATAAGTCTGTCTGACTTCAACATTTTTTAAATAGATTTTAAAGAGAGGTATCATTTTTAAAATAAATGCTAGTGCTATTTTAAAAGATACAAGACTTTTATGAAAATCTTACAGACACTGCATTTAAACAGTCTAGCCTAAACTGATTATTAATTCCACATAAAGTACAATTCTGCTTTCAGTGTCTACATTGTCGAACTTTTTAAAAAAATGAATTTGCAGAATAGATAATAACTTTAAGTAGCAGCAATTTAAACAATATAGTGAAAACTCAATGTCTCAATGATGACAGCCAATGAGTTCAAAAACACATGTAGATGATTGAGAGAGAGATGACAGATATGTAAATACAGAGATTTAGAGGTAAATATTTTTACTATTTTCTAATTTCACACACTGTTCAATATATTACTTTTAAAATTTAAACATGCCTTGGATACCAGATATGAAGAGGAGACACCGATATAGATTCCATGACATCAGAAGAATGATAAAGAAATAGTATAAACAACTTGATAGCCACACATTTAATAACCTACATGAAATGGAAAAAAAAAATTGCCTGAAAAACCTAATTTGTGAAAATTCACACAAGAAGAAATTGCCAGTCAGAATAACTTATACATATTAAAGAAATACTATCAATAATTAATAACCTTCCTAAATAGAAAGTACCAGTCCCAGATGAGTCCACTTGTGAAATCTACCAAACATTTATGAAAAACATTATAACAATTCCTTACAATCTTTTTCAGAAGACAGAATCTGAGGGAGTACTTCCTAACTCATCCAATGAGACTAATATTAAAACAGCACAATGATATTATAATAAAAGAAAACTACATAACAACGTCTCACATAAGTGTGTATGCAAAAATCCTCAACAAGACAAGACAAGTCACTGTAGTTTCACTGATTGGAACAAATTTACCGTTCTGCTACAGGATATTGACAATGGGAGAGGATATGCATGTATGTGGATGGGGATTTGTAGAAACTCTTCGAACTTTGTGTTCAATTTTACTGTGAACCTAAAGCTTCTCTAAAAAAATAAAATTTATTTAAAATATCTTGAAGACTATTTTTATTAATTTCAAAATTTTATAATGAGTATGTTCAAAATTACTTATGTAATTAAAATAAATCTGTATCTCCATGTTATAATCTTACACCCTCTTTCCCTTTGGCGGATCCTCCAGATACTCTAATATCCGATCTTACCTGCTTATATCCACTGTCTCTCCCTCCCTGCCTCTATCTTTCCCTGTCTTCCTTTTATTTTTTCTCCTTCCTTCTCTACTTCTCACCTTTCCTTCCTTGGGATTCTTACGCTGTCAACAGTAGAGATATTTTTAAATTATCTTAGGTATTGAGGGCATATGACACAAACTTGTGGTGGAATTAGGGCAGGCGAGCGCAGTGTCTCCACAGTCACAGAACTGGGTCTTAGGTCGGTACTCAGGCAGGACTAGGTCTTAGTTCAGGAAACTATTGTCAGATAAAGCCAAGTGTATGGCTCTGTGATTGCCAGTCTGGTGACTCAACTTCTTTCTGTCTCTATCTGCTCTTATAACCATATGGCCTACTACTTCTCTTTGCTTGCCTCACATTTAGACTAGTTTTAGTAAAGTCCATTTGACCCTACTAATTACCACGAAAATAAAGCATGCCTTTGGGCACATACACCTCACATGAGCCCCTGTGCTAGCCAATTAATATGTAAAAGCTCTATCAAATGGTGTATTTTCTTGGTCTATTAAATAATCATACAAATACTCTTCCTCTAATAGCCTTGAGAGACATTCAATCTAGATCTAAATTCTATGAAATTCATGTATATTAGTTTACCACTCCACGTCAATTATCTGCTAAAGCCTTTGCGTTGTCCATGTGAGGAGTTTTCTAGTTTTATACTATCAGAAGAGACTGGTCAAAAGATGAGGCATTTGGGTAAGATGTGGTAGTAGTGCCAAAGCCCATCTATAGAGAAAAATCATGAAATTCTTTAATTAATTTGAATTCTGTATGAAAAACAGAAATAGAAAAACAGTTTCTGTGATTTAAAATTGCTATTAAATACTTGTCATATATGCTTTTTCTTAAAAAAAATTGTTCTTTTTAGGTAAAGAAGTAGTGTATGAGTTGTCAATTAATTGATGTATTGGTATAGATACATATATATTTGTACTTATATTTGTGTAGTGTATGTACCTGTATGTGTAAGCATAAAAGAACACTAATGACTAAATATTGAACTTGATTACTTACATTGCAAACCCTGAGAAGGAATAATGTCTTATTTTTGTCATGTACTGTACCATAGCACACACTTAGTACTCAGAAAGTTAAACAACAATAATAACAATTGTGTAATAAAAATGGTCACGGGGAGAGACTAGTAGCAGGAGAATGAAGTCCAGTAACAATAACTGATACCATACTAGACTCCAGAAGAACATGTAATTTTTCATCTCTTTTATCCCCAAGAGACTCTTAAAATTATTCAGGCAAAGTCTGACTCACAGAACTCCAAGAATACATAAATGCAAGAATTTATAGTCTAAGTTTGTTGTAAGCAATGGGTCAGTGAACATCTGGGAGAAAAGCAACAAAGAAGAGTCAGATTGAGGTGTTTTATTTTCCATTCAATCTCATTTAATTTGTACATTTATTAAATCTGCAGCGAGTGGCTAACTCATATGGTGGACGTCTCCAAGCCTTCAGGAGAGTATTCATCCAAGAGACAGCGAGAGCCCCTGAGGGTCTATTTGGCGGAGACTGAGAAAGAGATGAAAATATTTGAAAACATGCTATCTTCTCCAGACATTGGTCTGTACATTTGTATGACTGTGGGTGAGACTTTTTCCTGCTGCTCAATGTCCTTTTCTCTCAAGCTGAGGGCAATTTTAAATATCTACATACACCATGAATAGACACAGGGCATCACCCTAAATTTAAATGAACAATCTCTAGTCAATGATGGTTTAATTGTAACCTAAACACTTTCTGGCCAAACTAGGGAGGAAGGGAGCAAGGGAGGGTGGGAGGGAGGGAGAAAAGGAAGGAAGGAAGGAAGGAAGGAAGGAAGGAAGGAAGGAAGGAAGGAAGGAAGGGAGGGAGGGAGGGAGGGAGGGAAGGTGGGAGGGAAGGTGGGAGGGAGGGAGGGAAGGAAGGATTACTATTACACCAGAGATTTCGAAATAAAATTTAGGGGAGAGTGGTAGTATAGGATTTGATTTTACTTACCTTGGGTTGGAGTGTGGTGAGGGAAGCTAAGGAGAATTCCCAGTTTGCCTGGGAAATTATAGAAACCTAAAATGTAGCAGAGAAAAAGGGCATGTCTAATAGCATCCTTGAATAAAGATCCAAAAGTAGGCGTGCATGTGGTATAAACTACCGATAAGCCAGGTGGATTAAGATACTGGATATATAAGGAAGTGCAATTGCAAATAAGTCTGAAAAAGCTGCCTCAAGCCACATTATTAAAGGTCCTGAATGCAAGGGTCAGGAATTCATAATTTGTCTTGTAAATAGAGTGCCATCAATATAGTAGGCCACTATTACAATCATATATGAGTTTTGAAAATTTATTTATGAAAAAATACAAAAGATAAATGGAAAGCAGAAGCAGCAGAAACTAAGGAGGTATGTGCCAAGGAGGCCTGAGGTATGTTCTGGAAGTAAGGATGGAGGTGAAGGGGTGGAATTGACAGGATTTGAAAGTTTTAACTTGGAATGAGTAAGAATAAAAAGCCAGAGATGAGTTCACGTTTTTAGAAACTGTGTGTGAAGGCATTCACTGAAATAGATAACATAAACTTAAAAACAGGGAGAGGGTAATAGGGAGTTTACTTATTAGACCTTTTCAGATTGCATTGCAACACATCCAGATAACTGAAATCCTTGAAGATATAAAGAACAGAAACCATATCATCAGGACCAATAGAAAAATGGAGACTGGTGATCATCTCATAAAGAAGGTAAACAGTATCCTTTATTCACTACATTAATGCTCCTCCATAATAGAGATTTAGCTCATCAGTGTCACTCCTTTGATTCCTCCCATTGCTACCAGTTTAATAGTCTCTCTGATCTCATTCTTTTCTTTCATATATTTTCACATGATATCTACTGTAATTTAAGAATAAAAATGAAGAAAATATACTTGTGGTATGAAAATCAACTAAGAAGATGAAATCAAAAGATTCCAAGTCAACAGGGCTTTCAAATAAAAGTTTGAGGTAGTCATATTTCAATTCTCTTGGCTCAGGAGACTAAAACTCCTTGGCTTTGTATAACAGCTATAAGAACTTAAGCTGACATATATGTGTTGATTTATTTATTTAATTAATAAGTAAACATGGATCAGCTCTGCAGTTGCTAAAGAATTGCACAATATATGATGTACATTGAAAATGTATACCAAGCTTGGATCAATTAACTCCTACATTTCAAAATATGGTAGACAGAATACTGGCCCTCCAAATTTGTTCACATTTTCATTCCCAGAATCTATTAATATGTTATGTCACATGACAAGAAAGAATTAAGGTTGCAGGTGGATTTGTTAGTCAACTGACCTTGATATGAGATTATCCTTCATTATCCAGGAAGACCCAATGTAAACACAAGGGGCCTTATATGCCAAAGAGGAATTTAGAGTGGTCAGTGTCAGAGTAAGACTCAACCAACCATTGCTGGCTTTTACAATGGAAGAGGACCACAAGCAAACAAGGGCAAGCAACTCTTAAAAGCTGAAAGAAAAAAAAAATTAAACAAATACTTTGAGTCTAGTCTCCAAAGAGGAATATAGCCCTAATAATCCTTTGATATTAGCCCAGTAAAACTCATTTTGAACTTCTGACCTCCAGAAGTAAGTTAATAATTTGTTGTATATAAAGCTACTTCATTTATGGTAATTTGTTACAGCAGCAATAAAAAACTAATACACAAAACATTTACATATTTCTAAATTTTGTTTCTTTTTAATTCCTTAATTGGACAACTGAAATATTATAAACAAGCAAATGACTTTAACGTGCTGTTCAAGAGCATCAAATTCTTTAATACAATCTCTGTATCACAAATGACAAGCTGTTTATCTAAGCTAAATTTTAATGAGAAGACTTTCTACTTTGCCTTCGGGTATCTTACATATCCTCATTTACATGGAGAAGAGTGAATCATTCAATATCTAAATTCTAGGTAGAATTCTAAGGCAGATGCTATGCAACTTTATATCCCCAGGGAGTAATCACAGGTCTTAGGGCTCTAAAAATTGACCATTGGTGTATAAAAATATACAGTTACTGTTTGAAGACTGAACAATGATAAAAGACTAACTGTGGTAGTAAACATTTGCAATGGCCCTATCTTCTGATGTTCATGAGTTTGTCTAATACTCTTGACTTTTGTTAGAGCTAGACCTAGTGACTCACTTCTAATGAATACAATATGACAAAAGCAATAGGATGTCAGTTCTCTTGCTACCTACCTTTCTTGCTCAGAGGTCAGATATCTGCCATTTTATCAGATACTGTATGTAGAAGTAGAAACAACAGCCAGTGAGAATCTGAGGACTGCCAGAAAGCACGTGAATCAGCTTGTAAGATCCTCCCCCAGGAAATCATTGATATGACTATAGTGCTAGCCAACTCCTTAGTTGCAACCTCATGAGAAACCTTAAGCCAGGGCATTCAGTTCAGCCATGCCTAAATCCCTCATCCTCACTCACTGAAAGAAAATAAATGTTTATTGTTTTAAACAGCTATGTCATCAGGTAATTTGTGATGCAGTAATAAATTAGCAATTCATTAACTGAAATACATAAAGAGTAACTTGTATAGCATATATAGAAATCTAGGTAGAATATGGAATAAAAAATATTTGAATCTAGCATTATTGCCAACCTTTGCCTATTACCCACCTCAAGGGTGTACATTGTTGGGTGTGTTGAAATGGTCTGAGAAAAATAGGATTTATTTGAAGAATGCTGCTGGAATATTATGACAATATCTTTCTCTTCCTCCAACTAAGCCAACTGAAAGGTCTGTTATAAAGTTTAACATATTTCCTTTGTGCTTTGAGGATCATAGTTGAGTGGTGTTTGATTCACACCTGAAAAATCTAGAGACTAGAGATTTTCTGGAGTGGACCGTGAGAGCAGAATAGTGGGAGCAGAACTAAGCAGAACTAATAGTGGGAGCAGATCCATGGACCACGTGTGGATCTCAGAAGGAAGTCACAACAGATGGTTCTGAAAAGGGCCACAACTCAAGATGATTTTCTCTTCAGGTTAATCAACCACATCAGAAGGAGTTCGTAATGCACAATAGTATTTTAAAGGTATCAAAAAAGTTAGCCAGTGTGAGACATTACTTGTCATAGAAAAGGACTCTTCAATCACTGAAATGAAACTTTTACTTGGAAAATTTTTATCTGGGGTTAACCAAAAGAATCCCTTTGAAATGTGAATATAACAATAACAAAAACTAAAGATTGCCACTCTTTTATTGAGTACAAATTTATAATTGTAGAAAGTATTAGAATTATTTGGCAATGTTTTAATGTTAAATCAAAATTTCAGTCACTCCTGATTTTATTGTGTCTACTTTTTGGTATCGTAACTTTTAAACTGATATATATATATATAGAAACTCAGTTAGATATCATATATATTTAAACACAGTTTAATTATATATAATATATCATATATATTTAAATGATATTTAATATAGCATATATAGCACATACATTTAAATGATATATACTATATATATCATATATAAATGATATATACTATATATATCATATATAAATGATATATATCATATGTATTTAAATATGTGATATATATCAAATATATCATGATATAATTAAATATATGATATATATGAAATATATCATATATCATATCATATATTTAAATATATCATGATATATGATATATATCACATATATTATATGTCATATATAATATATTACATATTTATATATTATATATTTCATAAATATATTATATGTTGTAAATATTAAATAATATATTAAACACAGTTTAAATATATATGATATATATCATATATATCATATATTAAATCATTATATTATATATATATGGTTAAAGTCCAACAGATAGTTTTTAATAACATCATGTAAAGCTTATTGAGCCTGGGGCTTATTTTAAGTAAGAGTTCATAACTGAAGTGGAAAATTTGTAAATTGATTATTTCCTATAAATAGGTATTTACAGGAAAAGGCCACCTGCAAACAAAAAAAGTTTTAAACTACAAAGGGTCAATATCTGACGTTTCCTACACTGACGTGACTTCAAAGAATCAATAATTTTCATTTTCTTTATCTGAAAGGAAAGCACTAAGTACCCAGAGACGTGCTGTAGGGATTTATTATTGATGTTGCTTTCCTACAGTACATTTAAATATTAATAATTTAAAAAGCACAGTCAAATTTTTAAGAAATATTTCTCTTTTAAAAGTAAGAAAAGTAAAATCATAAAAATCCTTAGGTTTTTGGGTAAAATAAGAACTCTACTAAGACTGTGGAATGTTTATACTAAGAATTGTTCTAAGAAAACCTATATAAATATTGTACTTGGTTGCTGTTGAATGAGAAATGGACATTGTAAACATGCTCTTAGATATACAAGAACAGTTAGACTTAACTCACAAATATAGAGGTCTTTAGAAAGAAACTTCTACATATTTAGCTATCCTTCTCACAATATAATCTTTCCAAGTTAAACAGTGGACCAATATTGATCAATATGGAAAAATTAAATGATTGACCCAAGCCTTTTTAATGGAATGCTATGAAAATGTTATTCCTATATTTAAGTCAATTAACTAGTATTGGAGAATTACATAACATGATGTGATACTAACTATATGGTACAAAATAATATAGACACTAGGATCGAATTTTGTCTATATGTGTGTACAGATATTTGTGTACAGATTTTGGTACATAGTACTATAGGTGGGTAGGTATCAAGCATTTACTCTTTGTACCTTAGGTTGTGCTATATCAATTTTAATTTTGTTTGACAATTGTTACATTCTAATTTTGCTATAATGAATATATATTATTTTGAAAATTTAAAATGCTATAAATTTTCAAGAGAAATGGAACTAGATAGGTTTCAGAAAAAAAAAAGTCTATTATGATTAAGTTATCATGATAATCAAAGAATAGTATTATAACTTTATTTTGGCCATATTTTCCAAACTGTGTAATTTTATTACTGTGTGTTAGTAGCGTGAGCCTTTTCTGGATTTGACAGCATTCATGGATAAGTTTTCATGTCTCCTCTGTATTCTACATTAAATTTATTATTGTTAGCATGGATTCTTGATCTGCCTTTTCCTCACCAAAGCCATGAAATGTCCAATTGAGAACAAGATCAATTATTTTTGGATAACACTGTTTAGTATTTTTTAACGTATCTTGAATTGTATATTCTTTGTAAGTAACTCGCTATTTTTTAATATATATATATACTTTAAGTTCTGGAGTACATGTGCAGAACATGCAGTTTTGTTACGTGGGTATACACGTGCCACGGTCGTTGGCTGCACCCATCAACCTGTCACCTATATTAAGTATTTCTCCTAATACTATCCCTCCCCTAACCCCCCACCCCCCGATAGGCCCCTGTGTGTGATGTTCCCCTCCCTATGCCCATGTGTTCTCATTGTTCAACTCCCACTTATGAGTGAGAACATGCGGTGTTTGATTTTCTGTTCTTATGCAGAACTGAATGATATAGAGATGTGTAACTTGCTAATTTTTAAACATTTAGGAAATACTGATTTTTTTAAGCATTATCTTATTTGTTTTGACTTAGATAAAATTATTAAGCACAGATTTAAGCAACAGAATTTACCAATTTTAATCTGTTCCCCCCAAATTTCAGAATAATAAATCATACTAGCACAAACCAGGTGGCTCCCTAACATCTCACTCTTCACCAGACTCCAAACCTCAGCAGCTACTATTATCTTTTCTTTTCCCATCCTTGCAGGAATGATGATGAGAGGAGCAGAGAGGTAGAGGAGGAGGATGAAAGGAAAGGAAGATGAAAAAGAGGAGGGGAGAGGTAGAAAAAACAAAGAAAATAAAGAAGAGCAAAGAGAAAATAAGAAAGACAAAGAAGCAACCATTTAATGAAACATGCCTGGTATTATAGTAGACTGTTTATGAAAATTATTTTGTTCAATCCATGTAATAATCCTGTGAAGACTCTATTAGTTTCTGTGTTTTACAGGTGAGAAAACACTCAAAGAGGCTGAGTAACTTGGTAAAGGTCAAACATGACCTTAGGTAAAGCTACAGTCAAAACCCAGGCTTCCTGACTTCCAAGTGCTTCTCACTTTATTGCCTTAAATTTTTCCTTGCCTACCCCTTCATTCCCTCTCTTTCTCTCCTCCTTATTCTCCACATTCAGTAATGTAAGTGGCCTTCGGGGGAGGAACATGGTCACAGGGCCACAATTCTATAAAGTGATGGATGTTTTTCCAATTATTCTAGACTTCCAACTCACATAGATGCCAGTAGTGTTGTTGTTGCAGTTGCCAGATCATGAAATGTTACTGCATATTTTTGTGCACAGTTCAAACAAAATAAAATATGAAAATATTCATTTTTTGAACTCATATTTATACTTTTTTCATGTTGTTATATTTACAAATAAACCTACCAATGTTAAGCAGAGAATTTAAACATCACTTGAATATCAAGATAAAATGGACAATTGAGAAAATTGCCTGTGTAATTTATGTAAAAAAAATTATTTTGTCTTTCTGGAATCAAATCTAAGAGATATCTTGATTAAAGTCGTCACTTATTTACATAATTCTCTAAATTCTGCATTTTAATGTGTAGAATGTTTAAAAATCCAAGGCATTTATGAAAAAGAAATAAATTTTCAAGATAAAAGTAATATGACATAAAGTCACATAATGTGGCTGAAATATTTTTGTTGAATTATTTGATTAATATTTATTTCAGGAATTATATTAAGCAATCACTAAAACTGTGATAAATTTTACATTATGCAAATATTTTATATGTTAAATATTCAAGAAAAATACACACATGAATCGCTTGCATTAATTTAATTAAATGCTGAAATTTACTGGCTTATAAAAATAGATTTTTTTTTTTTTTTTTTTTTTTGAGACGGAGTCTTGCTCTGCCACCCAGGCTGGAGTGCAGTGGCTGGATCTCAGCTCACTGCAAGCTCCGCCTCCCGGGTTCACGCCATTCTCCTGCCTCGTGATCCGCCCGTCTCGGCCTCCCAAAGTGCTGGGATTACAGGCTTGAGCCACCACGCCCGGCCTAAAAATAGATTTTTGATTGTATCTATTAAAATATGTCATTTTTACACACCAGCCATATCCTGTTATGAAATTTAACCAAGCTAAGTCTAGAGACTATGACTAAAATGACTACATAGTATGCCTTAGGTCTATTTGGCGTCGCCAAATTTTTTTTGAAGAAAATAATAACATTGTAATATAAAATATTATAATGAAATCCTGCTTAATAAACAATTCAGTAGACAGCTCCAGCCAGTGGTTATGTTAATGAAGTAACTATTATAATTGATGTTAAATCAAAGACAATATATGTCCTTTTTTTTATACTAGGCTCATTTATTAAAGTTAAGATTATGTGTTGTCAGACCTTCCTTTTATAAAATTCAAATGTTATTTGCATAATTATTTATTATATAAAACTAAAATTTACAATAAAGTTTGAACAAGACATTTTAGTTGCTAATTAATAATGTAGAAATCATGAAACACTATTTTGGCATAATTTTTTTTTGGATTTAGTTAGTTCATAAAAGATGTAGAAAGTTTAGGTTTTCTTTCCACTTACGTCAGAATTATTATTTAAACCTAATACTAATATTGAATAAAATACATGGAAACCATGAAACAAATCTATAATAATTAGCTAACTTGATGAATTACTACATTATTATTTAATCATCACACAATTATGCTTTGATTGTTTTTTATTAAGTTAATTTACAGAATTGTGAAAACCAATGTGTTTAGAGTGCACAACAATAATCGAAATACAAAACATTAATACAGGAAAGAAAAATTCAATGCATATGTAACCAGAGTAAAATCTCAAACAGGCTCCCATTGTAATGTACAACCTTAGGTGCAAAAATACAAACTAAAGCATTTATTAATCAATATAAATATTGGTTCATCAGGGTTCTCTGATATTTTCTTATTTTAACGTTTTTGTCCTTTGGGTTTCTTGTGCTTTTTGTTTTGTTTTGTTTTTGAGTACAATTACTTTCACAAATTTAATGCAAATGACATAAATTGCTCTAATGTTATTCGAGAATGTCAAAATATTCCTTAATAAGCTTGAAAAATAAGTAATAACTATAGAAAGGGAGAAACCTGAATATGTTAATAAATGAAGTAAATTCTCCTAAGACCAATAACAAAATGTGAGGTTTACATCTCACAACATCTTTTACTCTGAGAAAGACATAAAAACTGCACTGACAGATGTGTCTTTCTTATTGTTTGAATTGTGTTCAAATATGGAATTATTATGATCAAACATTTTAGGATTCCATGAGGTTAACTTGGAATTGTCTTCAAAATAAATATTCTTCACCTTTCATATCAGGTGAGATATGAAAGTTTTCAACCCTGTTAATCCAAAACTCAAACACAAAATAAGAATTGGTATGTGGTGATAAAGGTAGAAACAAGAATGTTAATTTAATTTTTTATTTTCATTTTTTGTGTGAATAGCATCTTTTTTTTTTTTTTTTTTTTTTTGAGATGGAGTCTCTCTCTGTTGCCCAGGCTGGAGTGCAGTGACATGATCTCGGCTCACTGAAACCTCCACCTCCCAGGTTCAAGTGATTCTCCTGCCTCAGCCTCACAAGTAACTGGGACTACAGACGTGCGCCACCACATCCAGCTAATTTTTGTCTTTTTAGTAGAAATGGGGTTTCACCATGTTAACCAGGCTGGTCCCGAACTCCTGACCACAGGTGATCCACCCACCTTGGTCTCCCAAAGTACTGAGATTGCAGCTGTGAGCCACCACACCCAGCAGAAGATTTTGACAGAGAAACAGTTTTGTGAGGAGACATTGAGAATGTTATTAAAACATGTAAGAATGTTGACTTTAAAGCTATAAGGCAGGTAACCCCTGCAGACTGGATTACTCAATTTATATATAAAGGTATACACAGACATATACAATATATACACTTACATTATATAATTATATGAATATATATTTAAAATATGTAATTATGCTTAATAATATATATCAATTATTTTATGTACATTAAAATCCAAGGTTAAAAGAAAGCAGGAAGGGAAGAATGAAGGAAGGCAGGCAAGAAGGAAGGAAGAAAGGAAGGAATACAGGGAGGGTAGAAAGGAGAGAGCCAGGGAGGGAAAAAGAAAGAGGGAGAGGGAAAGAAAGGGAGAGAGATTGATCAAGGGTCAGGATCTTTGAACTTTCAAAATAGCTATTTATTCACTTTGTCTAACCAGATACTTTATAATTACAACCACATGGTCCTACCACATAGTAATAAAAACTTGCACTTTTTTTTTACTCTTATCAATAGCTACTATTGCATATTTGAATTTCAGTATGGATAGTGAAAGATTCATTTTTAAAAATACAACTATGCTATTTTAAAACATAATATTTTCATACTACTCTTACCTAATATAGCATTTTTGGCCTATAAGCAAAACAGCACATTTAACACAGACTTTTAAAATGAACGAACGAAAGCTGTAAATTAAAGGAATTAAGGTTTAGAAAATATTCCCCAAGTGCATGTAAATAATTTAAAAGCAGTTTGGTATTAGCCTTTATATAGAGTTGGCCAACACCACCAACATCATAAACAAATGTGACAGAGATTGATTTTAGAATTTCAAGTTTTGTTCACCTAAGTAGATATTTAATGCTACAACTCATACTTTCTCAATATCTT
This sequence comes from Piliocolobus tephrosceles, assembly GCF_002776525.5. NCBI lineage: Eukaryota > Metazoa > Chordata > Mammalia > Primates > Cercopithecidae > Piliocolobus > Piliocolobus tephrosceles. The sequence continues at coordinate 81,612,073 of NC_045437.1, read as the reverse complement.
CATGGAATAACTTCTGCCCTCTTCTCATCAGTGTATCATTCATAAGCTTTAGTAGCTTCTAGCTTTTCCTTATATTATTTCAAAACCCCAATTCATTAAGAAAGCTGGAAATTTAAAAATAAAACATTTTAAAGGGATAATTTAACAATTACTAATCCAAAATCCAAAGAAAGCCAAAATCAAGTCAAATCTGTGGAAAAGTGAAGTTTTGACTGGACACGGTGGCTCATGCCTATAATCCCAGCACTTTGGGAGGCTGAGGCAGATGGATCATTTGAGGACAGGAGTTCCACACCAGCCTGGCCAATGTAGCAAACTCCATCTCTACTAAAAATACAAAAAATTAGTTGGGTGTGGTGGTGAATGCCTGTAATCCCAGCTACTCAGGAGGCTGAGGCACGAGAATCGTTTGAACTCAGGAGATGGAGGTTGCAGTCAGCTAAGATTCCTCCACTGCACTCCAGCCTGGGTGACAGAGTGAGACTCTCAAAAAATAAAAGAGGTGAAGGGGAGGGGAGGGGAGGGGAGGGGAGGGAAGGGGAGGTGAGGGGAGGGGAGGAGAGGTAAGGGAAGGGGAGGTGAGGGGAAGGGAGGGGAGGGGGAAGATTGAAGCTTTAAAACTAATTATAGGCTGAGTGCAGTAGGTTACATCTGTAATCTCAGCATTTTGGGGGCCAAGGCAGGTGGATCACTTGAGGTCAAGAGTTCGAGACCTGCCTGGTCAGCATGGGGAAACCCAGTCTCTACTAAAAATACAAAACTTAGCAGGTGGTGGTGGCACTCACCTGTAGTCCCAGCTACTCTGGAGCCTGAGGTCAGAGAATAGCTTGAAGCCAGAAGGCAACAGAGGCTGCAGTGAACTGAGATCACACCACTGCATTCCAGCCTGGGTGACAGACTGAAGAGGGTGATTCCATTTCAAAAATAAACACATAAATAAATAAAAATAAAAATATAACAAAACAGTTATTAATGTATCTCTCAATCTCAGAAATAATATATTTGCTTATTGTTTGTTATATATGTTTTTTACATATTTATATATCACATATATTTGTGCATCTCTATATATCAATATTCAAACATGTTTATTGTGTATTCATGTTTAGGAGGAACAGAGTTTTATCTGATAACAAATGCCATTTAGTTTGAATAATATTTATATGGTTGATAATTTGTTAACGAAAGCCAAATATTTCACAGTTTAATATTTCCAGGAAAAAAAAGTGGGGAAATCCCTGGTATATCAATGAGCATAAATCTGAGATGGGGCAATCACTAAATGATTTTGCTTGTTTATACTGCAGCCCAAACCAGATAGCCTTCTATAGATACTATCATACAAAAAGCTCCTGTAAAATCGTTGAAGCTTTGCTTAGGAAGAACTGAGTAGAGGGAGTGTTAAAATCACAGCAGGAGATTCAACTCAGTCCAATTTATCCTGTTGCTTTAAAAAAGGCATTGATCTTATGCAGCAGGTGTGGCACTTGGTTATTCTGGGCTTTTGCATTATCAAAAGCTTCTGTGACTTTAATGAAAACTGTATCCTTATATGTTGGAAGCTCTATTGTGATTGAGCCTGCCTATCTTTCCCATGCCTTTACTGTCACCAGAGTCCTGGCCCTTCCCACTTTTGTGGCTTCTACTTCCACTTTGCATTTTTTTTATTTCTTCCTTAAGACATTCAGAGTCTTCAATGTTCTTTTTCACTGTGCATTTTAGCTATTGTGCCTACTTTCCCTGATTCCTCTAGTTAGAGATTCCTTAAGCATAGACTTTTATATCTAGCTCTTGAAAGTAAGGAATAAAGCACAGTCAAAAATGAGATGTATGATTCACTGTTGCACAATTTCAAGTTAGTATAGTTCCTCTCAGAGCCAACTGCAGAAAAGACATACATTTGGGTTTTACTCCTTCTACCATTATGCATCTTCATTTTGCCTTAGCTTTGACCTCCAACTCCAAGAGCTCGTGCTTCTTTCTCAGGAAAGATGTTTCACCTGAGTCATCTTTGAAGCCTTTCCATCTTCCAGAATGAGCTAAGTTATGTCATATTCATCCAGGATTCTGCTTTGTATACAACCAGCTAATGGGGTAAAATAACTTGAGCATGTGTGACCAAATAGCTTAATGTGTTAAACTGCCCAGATAACATTTGTACAGGTAACCTCTAAAAAGAGTTTCAGTTCCTAAAAGCAAGTAATCAAATTACCACCCTGTGTATATTTTCAGAAGATTATGACAATGTGATGATTTCCCTCACTATTCCCCTTCCCTACCTGTCCTCATCTCTTCCTCTTTCCCTCTAGAGCAGCCTGGCAGATTCAAGCTCTTCTCTAACTCTCTGCTGATTTAAATGTCACACACCCGCAGGCACATCATAAGTGTTATTTTAGCCTTTTGCATTACCTTTGGAAGCATTTATCTCAGTCTTTAGCAATTATTTGAACGCATTTCTGCCTCTGCCACGTGATTTTGAAGTCTCAAAAGGCACAAAAAATTTTCTCACTAGCACAAGTAAATATTAAAATACTGTTAGTTAAATAAAGGAATAAATAAATGAATGCTCAAGTGAATGAATGAGGATAGAAATTCAGCTGGAATATAAGAATCTCTTAAAGTGATTATTTTTATCATTTGGTCAAGTTATGTAATCCTTAACATCAATTTCATCACCTGTAAAATGGATAGTAAAGATGATGTGAGAATCAAATGTGATTATGTCTGTGAAAACCCAGTGTAAAGTAAAAAGCACAATGCAAATATGATCTCTTACTACTTCATAGCCAAATTCTCCTGGCAGTTATTTAGCTATTATGCATACATTATCTACTGATTTTGTATTTTTTCCAGATGTATACCATGACAGATTGCATTTTGGCTCCCCATTAGTGACACCCCCTTCCTTATAGGACTATACATCTCCACATATTGCCATGTGACAAGCAGTGCCTTCCTTGTCACCCCACACTACTGACAAAAGGTTTGCATGAGTGACTTGCCACAGCCAATGAAATGTGAGCAGAAGTGACAGTGTGCCCTTTTCCAATAGCAGCTTTAAGAGCCATTGTATCCTTTTGCTGCCTTCTTGATCTTTCCTCTCTACATAGGAACAAACTAACCCATTGGGAGCTGCTCCTTTAGCCCAGATCCTGGAATAAAGAAAAAACTAAGAGCAGCCATACAACCACCACTGACCGCTGCATTTAACATGAGCAAAAAGTAAACCCTTTTACTTTCAGCCATGTTGACACTATAATTAATCAACCAGACTAATTAATTATAGACTCCTTTGAGAATGAATGGTGTGCTCTTCATGATTATACCGAGACAACAGACATGAATAAGGATAGTCCTGGGCAAACAGAAGGAATGCACACCTTAGCTACATAAAATAGTTTGAATTAAAAGTTCTACAAGGCATATCACAAAACATTTAACTACTACTCCCAATCTTTCCCACTCCCTATATCAATTCCCTGTAAGCTTTCATCTTAATTTTGGTTCCATCAGCAGTGCCTGTTAATATTATTGTGATTCTGTAAATACTTTTCTGTCTTGCGTACATATATTATTTTATTGATTTTCATTTTCCACATAATTGCTTCCCTGGAATTAATTATCATTTTTAAGCTTTCGCTCACTTTCCCGTGAATATGTCACTAACTCAACTTCAAACTTCCTTCCAGTTATCTAAATGTCCTCTCTATTTATTCCTGTGCATCAAAATTTTGTCAATTTTTTTTAAACTTGAAAATTCTTGAAGAACTCCCAGAGGCCCCTACTTTCTCTAGATGGAACTGCATGTTCTCTAAATCTGAGACACATTTGTTGTCAATCATTCTCCCTTCACCAGTATCTTGTGTATTCCCTTGAATTTTTTTCTCTCCCTTATTGGATCCCTGTTTTATAAAGAATTTTTTTTTTTTCTGTCTAGGTTTAATCCCTTGTTTTAGTTGAAACACCTCAAATTACTTTCTGGTGAAAGGTAATGAGAAATAATTGTTTTTGAAATTTTGCATGTCTGAAAGTATCTTCATTCTGTCCTTATTCTTCATTAATAGTTGAGCTAAGTGAAACATTTTAATTAGACATCAATATCTGTCAAACATTTCAAAATATTTTTTCCATTGCCTTAGCTTCAAATGTTGGAAGCCATTGTCTTTGCAGCCATTACTATTTCTAACACTTTATATGCGGACTATATACTCTTTTTCCTTGGAACTTGCAGAATGATTTTACCAGAAATATAAAATTTCACAACACTGTGTGCCTTGATGTGGATCTATTTTCACTCACTGTGCTGGCCTGCTGTTGTTTCTTTTTGAATTTTTTTTAAACTTATTTGATCAATCTATCTATCTTATTTATTTTCTTTGGTTTTAACAAGCCAAAGTATAAGACTTATCTAACACAGTTCCATACCTGGTTTCAAAGGATGTAGAATAATTTTTATTACATTTATTCCTATATAGGACCTCTATACACACTCTGTGATAACAATTCTATCTGATATTCTACAATTGTGTCATAGTTTATGAACTAGCTTAGTGAATTTACAGAGAAACTATTTCAACCTTCATGTGTTCACATGCATGTCTTAACTAAGGAGGAAAGAGACATTTTAATCTTAATTCTATGAACAAATACATCAAAGAATAGTATTTTTATCCATTTCTGCTATTCTCCCAGACCTCATCCCTAGGTAAGAATATATCATGTCCACACTGTTGTGCATAATTTATTTAGTAAGCATTTATTTTACTCCTCCATTGTGCTGTGCAGTTTCCTAGGTTAATATCTGATTTACTCTATTTTCATACTGCTACAAAGAAATACCTGAGACTGGGTAATTCATAAAGAAAAAAGATGTTTAATGGACTCAAAGTTCCACTTGGATGAGAAGGCCTCACAATCGTGACAGAAGGGGAAGAAGGAACAAAGGCATGTCTTACGTGGCAGCAGGAAAGAGAGCATGTGCAGGGGAACTGCCCTTTATAGAACCATCAGATCTTGTGAGACTTACTCACTATCACATGAACAGCATGGGAAAAACCCACCCTTATGATTCAATTACTTCCTACCGAGTCCCTCCCACAACATGTGGGGATTATGGAAGCTACAATTCTAGATGAGATTTGGGTGGGGACACAGCCAAACCATATCATTCTGCCCCTGGCCCCTCCCAAATCTCATGTCTTCACATTTCAAAATTAATCATGCCTTCCCAACAGTCCCGCAACGTCTCCACTCATTTCAGCCTTAACTCAAAAGTCCACAGTCCAAAGTCTCATCTGAGACAAGGCAAGTACCTTTGGCCTATGAGCCTGTAAAATCAAAAACAAGTTAGTTATTTCCTAGATACAATGCGGATACAGGCATTGGATAAATGCTCCCATTACAAATGGGAGAAACTGGCAAAAACAAAGGAGCTACACGATCCATGCACATCTGAAATCCAGTAGTGCAGTCAAATCTAAAAGCTCCAAAATGATCTCCTTTGACTCCATGTCTCACATCCAGGTCATGCTGATGCAAGAGGTGGGTTCCCACAGTCTTGTGCAATTTTGCCCCTGTGGCTTTGCAGGGTACAGACCTCCTCCTGGCTGCTTTCAAGGGCTGTCATTGAGTGTCTGGAAAAGTCCAGGTTCACAGTGCAAGTTATTAGTGGATCTACAATTCTGGTGTCTGGAGGATGGTGGTCCTCTTCTCACAGCTCCACTAGGCAGTGCTTCAGTGGGGACTCTTTGTGGGGGCTCCCACCCCACATTTCCCTTCCACACTGTCCTAGCAGAGGCTCTCCATGAGGGCTCTTCACTGGCCCCTGCAGCATACCTCTGCCTGGACATCCAGGCACTTCCATACATCCTCTGAAATCTTGGTGGAGGTTTCCAAACGTCAATTCTTGACTTCTGTTCACCTGCATGCTCAACACTACATGGAAGCTGCCAAGGCTTGGGGCTTGCACCCTCGGAATTCATGACCCCAGTTGTACCTTGGCCCCTTTTCGTCATGGCTGGAGCAGCTGGGATGCAGGGCATCAAGTCCCAAGGCCTCACACAGCAAGGAGGCCCTCAACCTGGCCAATGAAACCAATTTTACCTCCTAGGCCTTCAGACCTGTGATAGCAGGAGCTGCCATGAAGACCTCTCACATGCCCTGGAAACATTTTCCCCATTGTCTTGGTGATTAGTATTTGGTTCCTCATTACTTATGCAACTTTCTGCAACCAGCTTGAATTTCGCCCCAGAAAATGGGTTTCACTTTTCTACTGCATTGTCAGGCTGCAGATTTATGCTCTGCTTCCTCTTGAACACTTTGCCACTTAGAAGTTTCTTCTGCAGATTCCCTAAATCATCACCCTCAAGTTCAAAGCCACACATCTCTAGGGCAGGAGCAAAATGCCACCAGTCTCTTTGGATAGCAAGAGTGATCTTTACTCCAGTTCCCAAAAAGTTTATCATCTCTGTCTGAGACCATCTCACTCTGGATTTTATTGTTCATACCACTATTAGCATTTTGGTCAAAGCCACTCAACAAGCCTCCAGGAAGTTCCAAACTTTTCCACATTTTTCTGTCTTCTTCCGAGCCCTCCAAACTGTTCCAGCCTCTTCCTGTTACCCAGTTCTAAAGTTGCTTCCACATTTTTGGATATCCTTACAGCAACACCCTACTCTACAGGTATCAATTTACTCTATGAGTTCAGTCTCATGCTGCTATGGAGACATACCTGAGACTAGGTAATTTATAAAGAAAAAGAGGTTTAGTGAACTGACAGTTCCACATGGCTCTGGGGGTCTCATAATCATGGCAGAAGGTGAAGGAGGCGGCGCAAAGGCATGTCTTACATGGTGGCAGGTAAGAGCATGAGCAGCGGAAGTGACCCTTATAAAACCAACAGATCTCATGAGACTATTCACTATCACAAGAATAGCACGGAAAAAAACTCACCCCCATGATTCAATTATCTCCCACTGAGTCCCTCCCATGACATGTGGGGATTATGGGAGCTACAGTTCAAGATGAGATGTGGTTGGGACACAGCCAAACCACATTAATATTCTTGTCAGATTCAACAGTAAATGCCAAGGCTCCAAGTAGGGCATTTCTTGGCATGTGTGAATAACAATAAGAAAGATAATACTAATGCAGTTCAGGAGAGAGACAGAGTTTGGGAGGAGGTAAGAAGTAAAAGGGTTCATCATGTGAGGTCAAGTAAGCCTTTGTCAGAGCTTTAACATTTACTCCTCCTGATGTGAGAAATGACAGGTTTCAAGAAGGGTCATAAAATGATCTGCTTTAGTAATTCTATAAGACAGCTGGGCACATTGGATCATGCCTGCAATCCCATCACTTTGGGAGGCCGAGGCAGGTGGATTCCTTGAGCTCAGGAATTCGAGACCAGCCTGGCCAGCATGGTGAAAACTCTGTCTCTACCAAAAAATACAAAAATTAACTGGGCATGGTGGCATGCATCTGTAGTCCCAGCAACTCGGGAGGCTGAGGCATGAGAATCGCTTGAACCCATAAGGCGGAGGCTGCAGTGAGCCAAGATCACATCACTGCACTCCAGCCTGGGTGACAGCGTAAGACTATGTCTCAAAATAAAATAAAATAAATAAAATAAAAAATAAAATGAAATAAAAATAATTCTATAAGAAAACTCTGATTTACGTGTTTAGAATAAAGAATAGAACAAGCAAGTACTAAGGCAAGGGATAAGTTAGGTAGACATTGCAATAATCCAGATAAAGAACAATGGGTAGCTAGCACCAGGATCGAAGCTATGAAAAAATTAGAAATAGAAAAATTTGGTATAAAATATTAGATTTGATCATACCAAATTTTTCTATTTCATTTTTTTCATAGCTTCTATCCTGGTCCTAGATTCTGTATAATATATTAAAAATTGATCTTGCCAGGCGTGGTGGCTCATACCTGTAATCCCAGCACTTTGGGAGGCTGAAGCAGGCGGATCGCCTGAGATCAGGAGTTTGAGACTAGCCTGACCTATGCGGAGAAACCCTGTCTCTACTAAAAATACAAAATTAGCTGGGTGTGTTGGGCACCCCTGTAATCCCAGGTACTCAGGAGACTGAGGCAGGACAATCACTCAAACCTGGGAGGCAGAGCTTGCAATGAGCCAGATAGCACCATTGCACTCCAGCCTGGGCAACTAAGACCGAAACTCAACCTCAAAATAATAATAATAAGTAAATATAAATAAAAATTGATCTTGATTGGATATGAGGTATATGAGGAAGAGAGCCAAGGACAGCCTCAAATTGCGACCCGGGCAACTGCAAACATAGAGTTGTTATTCACCACTTCAGAAAATGCTGTAGGAGAAGGTTGTGGGACAGAGAAATTAGGAGTTTTAAATCAACAATGAGATGTTTTTTATACATCAAAATGGAGATGCACATAAAACCATGTGAAATATCCATATGCAATTCAGGAGGGGGTGAATGTAATATCAGCAGTCAACTTGATGAATTCCAAAAGGTGACAGCAAAGATAATATATAGCCTCAAGACTGACAGTATCACCACTGAGGTGACACAAGTGGGTCATCAGTCATGTCAAAGCATAGGAGATGGCAAGGCAAAAAAAAAAGAAAAGAAAACAAGAGAAAGAGATAAAATAAAATAAACAACGAATGACTACTTGGTTCGTGGGGATGTCAAAAGGATGAAGACTGAGATACTGCCACTTGGCAAGTGGAAAGGAACAAATTTGTAAAATAAACTCTCCAAAGACCTCTATCCTGGATAATTGATATTCAGTCTAATAGTCATTTGGCTCAATTTATAACATCAAAAGTGTAAAATAACCCCAAATATTCTATAGTAGGTAATTAGGAAGATAAATTATATCACAGTCACTAGAAAACAAAACATTTTATAATATTTAGAAAATTTTTGAGTCCTGATGCTGTCCCAGAACAAGCTAGCCTGGGTCTGCACAGATAGAAGAACCTCTGGGGAATTACTGGAAATGTTAAGGAAGAGTGATATTAAATGCTGGACTTTCTATAATCAAGTACTGAGTTGCTCAGAGTAATAGGGATTTGTCTTGCATATTCAATATTACTATATTTTAAATCATGACCTAATAGAGTATATGAGATAATCACTTAAATAGGAAATCATGGATTAGTCACGATGGCTTAAACCTGTATGAGATATGTTATTTGAGCAATGAAGTTAGCAGAACCAGTTTAAGAGTAAAATTGTGTTTTCAGTCTATATAAGGTTTTAGAATTGCATAGGCCATTGCTCCAACTCAAACCCATATACCTCAATCTAATACAGACAACATAAAATAAAGAAGATATAAAATTTGTTTTAGACACATGCATTGATTGATTTGTGAAGTGTTAAATATTCTCAAATATTTTTCTTTGTTAATCATGTGCATAAAACATACTATTCAAAAGACTGGAATTTCTAAGGGTTATTTAATATTTATGTACATCTTATAGTCTTTTTATGAGGTAGCTAGAATATTTTCTGTCTTAGGTTTTTCTCAAATTGTAACTAGAAATAATGGGGTAACTACCAAAATAGAAAATAACTAATTATGAGAGAGAATGGAATCAAACGCAAGTAAATATTGCTTGCCAGCAGGGAAGAGCTCCTTCTGCAAGATAGGAGGCATAATGTTGCCTGAAAACTGCACAGTTTGCCGAGATGACAGTTCACGAAAGAGTATGTAGCCAACTGGTAGTTAAACAGAAGGAAAACTCAGTGGAGAAATTCCATTATGGAGAAAGTACCTGTCTTAAATGTCTTGGAAATGTCAAGAGGAGAGCAGAGAACTTTCTACCAGGATCCTCCTATAACAAAGGAATTTTCTCTGTAAAGTTGCATGGCCAGAATGAGGCATGCTTTGGCTCTTGCAAAAATTTCTAAAATCAGTAACATGTAAATATTAGCCGTGACTAATACTATTAATATCATGGCTATTATTGTTGTTGATATTCTATAAGAATGGAAGAGATCCTCATAGTAGCTTCACAGATAAGAAATCTGGTTTTGACCATTGTAAGAAGTCTGGAGAGCTTGATAGGAAAAAAAAAAAAAACACACTGTCTCCTTTTTTCCTTCTTCAGGATGGACTTGCTTTATATTCAAGCATCTATTCAAGCATTCATGCATTTAAAATATATTTATTACACACCAACTATATATCAAGCACTTATCACATACCAATGAAACAAAAGCATTTCTTAAAGAAGGAGTCTGGGATTTGGGAACATATTAGCATGAAATTCTCCCAAACAGTGGTCCCTGAACAGAAAGCTCAGGGGAGCCAGAAATCTTACGCAGAAACATGCTTGATTTCATTCCACCAGAGAAGAAATTTGTGTGCTTCCCACCACACAAGCAACAGAAAATTACAAGCATGTCCTGCTCTATCACATGATTTGCCTTAATAATAAACAAGAGTAATGTTATGAAATTCAAATGCATACAAATACTTGTATTTCCCATGAGAGACCTAAACAAAATAGCAAAATGAAAAATTTTATTTTACTACTCTCCCAATTTCTTTTCTTTGCAACAACTTCTATATCCCAAATCTTATTTTCCTCTATTCTTAAAGTGCCCTTTAACTTTGTACTACATTCAATCTCTCCAAGTGTCTGCATTGAGTTACTTCCCTTTCACCCTCTCTTCCAGAATTTATCTTGTACTGTTATTTATTGCTCCCTTAAATTACACACACATACACATACATACAAACACACACACACATTCTTTCTCCAAATGACCACTTTTCAAGTATTAGCTAATTTAAACTATTTTAAATATAGTATTTCTCTTATATGAATGACCACAGAGTCAGCTGAAGAGTTTACATGAACAAAATTATCACATATTCATATAATCAACCCCAAAGCTATGAAAACGTACATGGGGTTTAGGAAATCAGAACTGAAAAACAAGGCCTCTAATGCAGACTGGCCTATGAATTGATTTATTGAGCATCTGCTTTATCATTAATGATTGATGGCAGAAGCAAGAGTGTTAGAGTGAAGTAGAAGAGCTCGTGTTAAAGTCTCTGACTGATCAGAACTAATTATAGGCAGCTAATTTTCCCAAATAACTGCACATTTCTCTCACACTTCTGTTACTTCTTCTGACTTCCTGCCCAGACTTTCTACCTGACTCATTTTTACTTTTCTCTGTATTTAAACTTTTAGTTCAAGCATAGCCCTTTCAAGAAGCCTTTTAGAACTACACAGGCCATGGAACTCCCGTGGCACATGTGGCTATGGCAACTTTATTTGAACATCTACTTCTATGAAAAAAGCCTTTTGAAGCAAAGGGCATAACTGTGATTTTGGGTATTTTTACAGGAAAAGACACTGAGAAGCATTTTTGTGCTTTAAGGATAAATATACGATTTGAAGAAACAGAGAAAGTTCTCTAGGAAATAAAGAAATTTGAATTAGAATGTGCAAGAGAGCAGAGGAGGAAGAGGAGAGGATTTTGTGGAGGGCAGAATGAGAGAGAGTCAAGCATCTTAGAAATAAGAGCAGAGCCTATCTCCAAGAAAATACCGCTGAGGATCAAAATCAAGAATGTTCAATTTAAGTTACTTGTTACACTTTGCTGTTTTTCCTCTTTCTTCTAAAATCCAGTAGAGTTTGCTGCATACACACAAATGCTCTGTGGATCTCCTTTGAGGAAATCACGACAAAGGGGGCATGTTTTACTTTTGGGGCTACAAACTTGGGGAATCAGAGTTATTGTGAACATAATTGTCCCCCTTCTATTTTTCCTGAATATATTGTGGTAATAACAGCTGTTTATTCTCCAATTACCTTTTGCTACCAGTGACTCTTTCTGATGCATAGAAATTTTGACTGGCACAGTGAACCCAGCCCTAGAGAAGAGTGCCCTAGAGTTAAGATTTAGCATAAGGAGTAATTTCCTATGGGGAAGGATCCACATCATTCTGTTCTGTTAAGGTATATAGATACCATTCTATGTATCTGTATACATTCCATGTATCTATGTAGTGTCTATATACTATATATAGTGTTTATACATGGTATATATAGTATACTATATATACTATAGATACCATATCACATCTATATATAGTATATATGCTATATAGTACATATATACTATATATAGTACATATACACTATATGTATATGTACTGTATATACCATATATACTATATATGGTACTTATACAGTATATATGTGATATAATAGTATATATAGTATATATACACTACATCTATATACTATATATAGTACATATGTAGTATATACACACTATATCTATATACCACATATAGTATATGTACTATATATAGTATGTAGATATAGTGTATATATACTATATATACCTATATGTCATACATAGGTATATATACTATATGTAGTATATAGATACCTCTGTTGAGGCATATAGATACCATTCCATGTATCTACAGAATATAGAATATACAGATACATGGAATGGTATCTATATGCCTCAACAGAGGTATCTATGTAGTATCTATATACTACATAGATACATGGAATTGCATTTATATACCTCAACAGAATGCACCGCCGACTGGAAAATAGAGAATGTGTAAATGTATGATTAAGAGGTTAAAATACAGAGATGAATGAAACAGTCCCCTGTCATCCATTTACCTCAGAACTTATTCCATATTCAGGATCCCTTGTGCTAGGAATATAGCATTGTTTGCTAAAAATTTTCCAAGCCTTGGGAAAGAAGTTTTTGTTGAGGCAGAATCAACAACTGGAAGAAACACAAATGCTCATCTTTTTGCTATGGTGGCAGGAAAGAAAGATTTTCTGGACAAAATGTACCCTTGTGCCACTGAGGACTCAGTGACATGTGGAATTTTCCCACTGACCACTGGAAATGTACTAATGGTGGATCAGGAGTGCTTGTGGAGCTGAAGCCTAGACAGAAAGATACAAGTTCCCATCATTTAATAATAGTGACAGAGAACTTGAAATTTCTAGCTAAAACACATCTACATATTTCATGGGTGCATATTTTCAGATTTCAATGTGCCTAAATTTGAATAACTTATGACTGTTGCCATTCAAAAGCAGATGTGGTGTAGTTGTCACTGCCTGCCCCGTGAATCAAATATTTAATATTTTAGAATAGATGTCAGCTGATTAGACAATAATCCTAGAGAAAACAGTGCAGAATTGTTTTAAGGAATGATGGATCACCAATGCTCATGTAGCCACAGAGGATGAGTATATGCGGAAAAAGAAAAAAGATACTGCTGATTCCTGTTCAAAAATTTGAATTCTGAATATAAAGTTTTAGCTTTAGAATTATTTAACTAATTTTTTCACCTACATTTCTTGTTTTAGGTTTGAACAAGAGTGACATATAAGAAAAGAGTTATTTCAGCAAGAATAAAATAAAAGCTGCAAGTGACATAAAAATATTTGGTCACAGTTAAATTGATAGAGCTTTTTTCTTCCACTTTCTGTGCTACATATAAAAACGGTGCACATATTATAGGTGGCATCTTAGATCCAATAAAATTCAGTGTTTTGAAAATTTGGTCCTGGTCAAGCAGAAGCTTAAGTTTGTCTAGAAGTGCTGAGGAACAGAATTGAAATGTTTAAGAACTTCTACTTCAAAGAAAGCAGAAACCTTTGCCTGGGGGGCCTAAGTTATGGGATACAAGTCAGGGTAATAACCTAATTTCCTAATACTTGCATGTAAAACCAGACCCACATACACAGCCTAAGAATTCAACTTTATTTCTATTTTTCCCTGAAGATATTGTGGCAATAAAAGCTGTTTATCCTCCAATTACCCTCTGTCTACCAGTGACCCTCTCTGATGCATAGAAATGTTGCCTGGCACAGTGAACCCAGTCCTAGAGAAGAATGTCCTAGGGTTAAGATTTAGCGTGAGGAGTAATATCTTAAGGGGAAGGATGCAATATTCCATGTACCCATAAACCTCAATAGAATGTACTACCAACTGAGAGGTACAGGATGTATAAATATATGAGTAAGAGGTGAAAATGCAGAGATGAATGTTCTGGAACAGAGCAGTTCCCATCATCCATTCACCTCAGAACTTATTCCATATTCAGGATCCGTCGTGCTAGGAACTCCACGTGAAGAAGACTTTATAGACTTAGAAAGCAAACACCTAGGAAAAAGAGATAACGGTATGAAACAGAACATACACCCTCTCTGAAGAGTAGAAAACATTTACCTTTAATTTGCTTACACTGTCTCTGTGCCACATAGAAAGTATACTATCTTCATTGTTCATGATTTGACATACAGCATCAACCACTTCAAGGAAACTAGTTGCGGAGAACATCTGAAAGTTTTAACTACATAATGATTGTATTTTGTCATCATTACATCGTATTTGGGAAGCAAATTTAGAGACTACTTTTGTGGGGTTTACAAAATTTTACTAGAGAAAAAGAGTAGCTTGTTGCAAATTATTAAATTAGCTAGCACATAGTTCCATGTGGGAAGGATTTTTTTCCCCAGAATATATTGAGAAAATCCTTTAAAGTAGAGATGAAGCTCAAAAAGATGTTGGAAGCAGACAGAAAGGAAACAGGTAGTGTTAAATTTGTATATATATTTGGTGGTGGAGAAAAGCACATGCGCAAACAAAGATGGGACACTGTGGGTGAAACCAGCAAACATGTTGGTATCCAAGAACTTGTGGGGAATAGTGGCCAATGAGCTTTCAAAAACTACATTTTAAAGATTTAATAAATTGTATATTTTAGTATTACTGTGGAAACAACCATATTGGTTTTTTCCAGACCCATAATAAAATCAATTATACAGATTGATCATCTTTAATTTGAAAATCTGAAATCTGAAATGCTCCCAAATCCAAAGCATTTTGAATGCCATTTTGCTCCATAAATGGCAATGTCCATTAGGTACCGGGTTGTCTCCTGGCAAAAGAAGGAAAACAGGAGAACAAGATGCTGTTTGTCCATGTAATGTCATTCAAAACAGGATAGAAATGAGAGTCTACTGTGCTGCTTAGTTATGCTGGATACATTATTTTTTCACTATATTAATAACAAGTTATATTTTCTACTGTTATGTACTTATGTGTGAATAAGTATAATAAGTGATTGCTTATTAGAATCATATAAATTCAGAGTCGGGAATGATAGTGATCTCAAACAATCACAGACTGTCCACATGAGTGGCTGAGATAGTGACAACTTGATTTTCTGATGGTTTGCTATATACAAGTTTTGTTTAATAACAAAGTTATTTAAATTTCTGTACAAAATTACCTTCAAGCTATGTGTAGAAGGTACATATAAAATGAATGAATTTTGTGATTAGACTTCAGTACGGTCTCCAATATCTCATTATGTATATGCAAATATTCCAAAATCCAAACAAACCAAAAATCTGAAATAGTTCTGTTCTAAGCACTTCAGATAAAAGATACTCAACATGTATAAGTTGGTTTTGTTTTAACTTTTATTTGCTTATTTTGTTGTTGGTATGTAAATCAAATAGAATATACCAGGTTGCACATCTAGGACAATGTGGTCTAAAATCAAAGCAAACTATTTGGAATAGCAAGGCGACTCGTGAAGCCAGTGATTCAGCTGAAGTTACAGGTGACAAAAAGGATGGAAAGTCAACCACTTGCTTCAAGTTCAAACCCTGGATATACAGGAAAGTATGCAGAGCTCAAATGTAGGTGGAAGAGACTACTTCAGTTTCTCTGTGTCTTATCCTGAAATAGTTATTATCTTAACAACTATGACTTTTAAGAAATAGTAGATTGTATATCAAGTAGAAAATTTACTAAATTTCATCTTTTTAAAAGGCAATTACATTTTCAAAAAGAGATTCTGAATTCTCAGCATCCAACCTAACACAACGACATACAACTATGAATCTAAATGAAAAAATAAGTGTTAGTAAAACCCCAGTTATTTAGTAGTCATCTTCAACATTGTAGGATTATTTTTAAATTTTAAAACAGAATTTTTTTCATATTTTAAACTTTATTCCACTTATGAGATGTAATATAATATGGGAATCTATTTTATAAAAAATTTCTCACAACACATCTTATTATGTATTGAAAATCTTTGACCTGATAAATTTCCTTATTGTCTAATAGAAGAATCATGGACTTCAAGTTTTTTTTTTAATTTTAAGACATATTTTATAAGCTTTAAAAATAGATATCAAAGTTGTACCTATAAAGAGCCTAGAAAATTCCTGAGCATCTCAACATTTCAATAGCAAAAATTATTTTATTTCACACAATCTGTTCATCAATTATCCCAAGTAACAGACAAAACAAAATATTTTTAAAAACTATAATAAAATTATTCTAATGCCTCATCTCGAAAAGGAATCACTGAAAGACATTTAGAAGCAATTTGGTTACCCCTACTCTTTTTCTAATGCAGGATTTGATTTAAAGTTGATAACAATAAGTTTAAATAATTTAAGCAATTTTCAAATATGGTTTACCCTTCTTTTGAGGTTCACACATATCACTTTCCCCTTATTGATACAGTGAAATTACCTCTTTTTGTTTGCTCTCTCCCGTTTCATTGTACAGTGCCAGCCCATCTCCTACAAGTGAAATAGAGACTTAAGACTGACAGTCCATTTATTTCCTTCCAATTTGCAGCAGGATTCAAAATTCTTCAGTTTAAAAGATATTCCTTTAAGGCTAAAATTTAAGGGTAATTTATTAACACATGTAAGGGTAAGAAAGTACAGCCCCCTGTACAGTTCCTGGAACCGGGCACAGAATATCTTCCTCAGTTGTTTTGGTTTAGGTCCATAATTGCAGTTGTGCCATTTAATTTTCCTTCTTTCCTTCTTTCCTTCCTTCCTTCCCTCCTTGCCCTCCCTGCCCTCCCGATTTCCCTCCCTTCTTTCCTTCCTTTCCTTTTTCTCGTTCTTTCTTTCTCATTTTCAGCAGAGGTAGGGTAAAATAATCTTTAAGGCATTTGCCACATTTAAACAACTAAAAATCCACAGTTAATGGAAGGATAGTTATTTTGAGGTAATAAAATACTCCACTCACTGAAGTGTACCTTTGGAGATACACATAGAATTACAAAGACAGAGTTGATTAATTGGCATTAAGGAACTTGGCTTCAAGTTTTCCACCATCCTAAAAGTTTAGAATTTACAAGTCCACCATTTAAAAGTCTGTATGATCTTTGACAAGCAACTTAATTTCTCTAGACTTAAGTTTTCTCATCCATAAAATGAGAATACTCATAGGTTATAGTGAACATTGAAAGAAAAGGGTGCCAGCTATTATCATCACTGCTTCAGGCATGACCCAAGGACATTCAAAAGATGCAGATTTGGTCCTATATGCTTAGAAGATTCTCTGGTCTGAAAGCAAGTACAAGGGCAGCTTTCTGATCTGCATGGTTATAAAGCTCTGTGAATCTGCTAAAAGAAAAAAAAGGTCTGACACTTCTGAGGCCCATAATCTTTTCAAGGATATTGGCTCAGTCCTCAATCCTGTACAGTTCTGTAAACTCTTTTCTTTGTGGAATGTGCTAGTCCATTTCCTAGGATAGCTTGAAAGAAGTGGAATGTCTGGGTGACACCTTTTACCCTTCCATGCCTTCTCCTGAATTCCGTAATCAAAAATGTTTGCTTCAGTTATATTGTCTCCTGTGGTCAGTGACAATGATGTACTTTTGTTCCACCCTTTGCTATCCTGAGTGACAATACTGAGATTAACCTAAGGACATAGGTTTCTTTTTCTATTATGATTTATTTACATCAATGACAGTGCTGGGACGTTTCACTCTCTGAGAAAAAGCCAGGCAGAAAAAGAATAAAAGTAATTTTCAAATCAGACCTCCTCATATCTGAAATGATATGAGACTATGTCATGGACAAAAAGAAGGAAAACACTTCAATTTACAAAAACACTTGAGAGCAAGCTCTATAGATACGCACACATAAACATGTAATCAGGCAGATAAGAAAGATAATGACATCAACTCCAATAAAATAATTGAAAATATAGGAAAAGAACTCCAGCTAAGACATTTAGTAGTTATGAGATAATAGAAGTAAAAACAAATGTAGATGTATCTGATGAAGCCTGGATTTGGCTTTCACTGACATAATAAAGAATACTTTTTCTATCCCATAATATTTTTCACATTTTCAAAATGGCTTAATGATGTTTCTTACATTTTGGTAATATCTTGGAATAGTCCAAATTTGACCTTGATCATCACATATAGGTGTAGTCAAATGTCTGGGACCTGAGAAAATTTACATAAAACAGTTCACCAAGGCCAAGAAAATGTAAGCATAGAAAAATGAGTGAGCATTGTAATACAGATCCCAAATTCCTCATTTGCAATTCCAGTATCCAAAAATCTCTAATAACCAAAAGGTTTTTCCATCTAATGACAAAAACCATACATAATGACAACACCAGACATACCCTGATGTGTTTACTGATTTTTTTTAACTTGCTTAAATATTTGTAACATATTTGCTATTTAAATACTCATATTACTCATATCTTTTAGAAGTATTAACACCTATGATTAAAAAGAGATGCTGTCCCTGAACCCTTTGGGGTATTAATATAATACATTTTTGATACTATTGTAATGGCAAGAAGTTTACATAAAGCAACCAATTTATATTCCTTTGTTTTGAATTCAATATAATATCTCACAAGAAATTTTAAAAGGAATAATTAGGCACACATATGACAACTAAGAGGGCTTTCATTGGAAGGGACATTTTATGTCATAGATTACATCCAGAAAACAAAAATGCAGTACTTTAAATAATTCAAGTTTAACGACCTTTCTTTTAGGAAGAAAAAGATTTTATTGCTTCCCAGAAATATCTAGCTTGATTGATTATATTATCTTTCGTAGCAAGAAAATTGTCATTTTAACACTCATTTTTGCCTGCTTTGTATGTTTGGTTAATCAATTAAGGCAGATAATCTAAATTATCACATCCATTTCAGATTGACACCTAAGTAACACATTTATCATTTACAAATTTGAATTCAGTGACACAATTACAGAGAACATAATTAAACCAAATGGAAAATAAAAATTGACTTAATTTTCTCAAAAACACCAGGTCAGAAAAAGTGATACAGATGCAGCTGTGCTTTTTCATTCTCTTTATTGTCTCCTGTTCAGTGAAACATCTGCTTCATTTTCCAAATACTAAAGAGGCTTCAGGCCCTAATAGATTCCACACAAAGTTTTATGGTTTGTATTAGCTGAGTTCTCTTCCCTTTATTCATCTGAGGAACATCTTTCTCATAAATCATGTTTAACTAGACAATTTAATAGAGCGATTGTTGACATTCTTGTTTGCAAATCTCTCAAACTTTTACTTGTGATGATTATGTCATTTTTAAACATAAAACTACTTGTATAAGATAACATCCATTTATTAGAATAACAAAATATTTAAAGGAGCAAACTCTTAAACATTAAATAATTATATACATAAAAAGTTTAATGACTTGGCATGCATATGAATGCCTATGTACAGTCATGTGCCTCCAAATGGTGTTTTGTTCAAAGATGGACCATATATACAATGGAGATCCCATAAGCTCATAATACTGTATTTTTACTGTACCTTTTCTGGCATGTTTAGATATACAATGCTTGCCATTAACAATTGCCCACAATATTCAGTACAATAACATACTATAGAGGTTTGTAGCCTAGGAGCAATAGGCTATATACCCCACAGTCTAGGTGCGTAGCAGGCTATACCATCTATGCTTGTCTAAGTGCACTCTATGATATCCATACAAGGACAAAATCGCCCAGCAACACATTTCTCAGAATGTACGCTTGTTATTAAGCTGTAAAAGGATTCATTTGTTTCATATCTAAGTACATATGAAAATATACACATTACCATGAAAACATAAACTATATATCTATTTAATTATGAATAATCAATGTCATTTTTAAGACTGTGAATAGGTAATTGTGGAATTGTAGAGCTGTCATAGTATTTTACATAAGACTATGATAAATTGAAGACCTAGGAGGCTGACATTATTTTGAAAAGTACACAGTAACCACAAAGCTTTTAGTCAAACCAATGAAATGAAACAGGATGAAAATGAACAGTCATTTGAAGATTATTAGCATATATTAATATGTTAGAGAAATAGAAACAGAAGAGAGAAATAGAGTTTCTACATATAAGAAATGTATTCTGTAACAAGAGAATAACAATTAGAACAAAAACATTCCTGAAATATACAGAGACATAATTTTATTATAAGGTACGTTTCCTTGAATACTAAGTTTTTTAAATGGAAATTTAGTCATATCCTTGGAATATAAAAAAATTTGTGGACAAATAAAATAACCTACAAATGTCTGCATATGTCTCCTACATAAGCAAAAAGTAAACCAGGTTCACTTCATCATCTTCTATCTCAGTGTGAGAAAGAAGTAGATGTATCTAAAGAGTAGGGCAAGGATGCCCAATCTTTTTGCTTCCCTGGGTCACACTGGAAAAAGAATTGTCTTTGCCACACATAAAATACACTAACACTAGCTGATGAGTTAAATAAAATAAAAACTCAAAGAAAGCTAGTAATATTTTAAGAAAGTTTGAGCATTTGGTTAATGGATTCTTCAGCAAATTAACGCAGGAAGAGAAAACCAAATACTACATACATGTTGTCATGTATAAGTAGGAGCTGAATGATGAGAATACATGGACACATTTGTAGGGAACCACTCACACTGGGGCCGGTCTGAGGGTCGGGGATGGGAAGAGGGTGAGCTTCAGGAAGAATAGTTCATGCATGCTGGACTTAATACCTTGGCAATGGGATGATCTGTCCAGCAAACCACTATGGCACATGTTCACTTATGTAACAAACATGCAACATCCTGCACACGTATCCCTGAACTTAAAAGTTGTAATAGAAAAATAAAGAAGAAGCTGAAAAAATTAATTCATTTGCCTGACAGCCAGTTTGTAAACAGGACAATAAATAACTGCTGACACGAAAAAAAAAAAATTACAAATTTGTGTTGGGCCACATTCAAAGCCGTCCTGGGCTGCATGGGGCCTGCAGGATGTGGGTTGGAAAAGCTTGGAATAAGGCAAAAAGTTGTTAATATAATCACTATTACAATTTTTATTAAAAAAAAGTTGTTAATATAATCACTATTACAATTACTATTATTGTCTATTATAAGTAGTAGTATTTTGCTAATGTCATCTAAAAGGTATCATTGTGATGATCACTGTTTGTTACCCAGACTCACCATTAGCATTTAAGGATTTTCGTCAGTAGAGTTACTAGATAATAAAATATGTACTAAAATATGTATGACTTTAGGAGGCTGAGGTGGGCTGAGACCAGCCTGGCCAACATGGCAAAACCCTGTCTCTACCAAAAATACAAACATTAGCTGGGCCTGATGGCACACACCTGTAATCCCAGCTACTTGGGAGGCTGAGGCAGGAGAATCGCTTGAACCCAGGAGACAGAGGTTGCAGTGAGCTGAGATCATGCCACTGCGCTCCAGCCTGGGCAACAGAAAAAAATATATATATATACACACACATATATACACACACACACACATAAATATATTTATATTATTATATAATACAAATATATAAATAAATATATTTGTATTATATAATACAAATATATATTTGTATTATATAATATAAATATATAAATAAATATATTTATATTATATAATATAAATATGTAAATATATTTATATAATATAATCTATTTATATAATATAAATATATATAAATAAATATATTTCTGTTATATAAATATATTTATATATTTATATATTATTATTTATAATAATCAAACAATCTATTTTTGTCAAAGACAGCTTTGTAGAGCTTTCATCTGACTTGTCTATGAAATATTGGCATTGTCTTTTCTTGCAGACAGAATATACCGTATTCACATCTGTCTACTTAATAATATGGAATTACATTACAAACTGTAGTAGAACAAGAAACTGGGATTTCATAATGTTAGATACTGTGTGGCTGAAGTTGTTCAATCTCTTACCTCAGATTTTTGTAGAGGGTAATTACTTTAGTAACATCTTTTTCTGTCTAAATATTACTAAATTTATGACCCAACTTCCTAAGTGTTTTAAAAATAAAACTATTTTGATTCAGATAGCAAAGAACTGTGAGATGTTCTCTGCTTTCAGGAATGGCTCCCTGAGTTTGAAATGTAACAGCTGTAAAGCCTCAGAGACACACAGTTAAAATGTGTTTCAAACTGACTTGCAGTATTAAATGTACACTATTTATTTTAGAAAATGTGCGTAGGCATACTAAGTTAAAAATATCTTCAGAGTGGGCATCTATTCTAAGTAAAAATCTTAATATATTTTCTACAAGTATGTTTATATGTTGATAACATAAATGCATGCACACACACACACAATAGCTGTTTATATGTAGGTAAAAGAGAAAAGGTTAAGAGAGAAAACATATAAGGAAAATAATTCAGGTTTAAACATTTTTGTAAAGTCACAATTCATGCTACACAAAGTTTTGAAATAAATTCATTATAATGTCAAGCTAATTTGCTATGTTTTACAATGATATTGTCGCAATAATGCTACACTTGGTTTACTAAAAATTAAATTACCTGAACTTTTTGAGTATGAGTAGTTGGAATTTTCCATTTCTTAGCCTTTACTAGATGAAAGATAGTTTTAATATTTGTAAAATACAGGTATATAAATATACATAAAAAATAGTTAATAGCTAGAATGTGGGTTGAGTCAGTATCCTAAGGTCTAAATCCCAATTCTAATATATAACTTATTAACTGTATAACTTTAAGTATGTTGCTTAATGTTTGTAGACTCACTTTTCAAATATGTACAAAGGAGCTAATAGTAATACTTATATCATATTACTGGTTATTCTGAGAATTGATTTAAATACATATGTAATATACTTAAAAGTACCTTACTTATACTAATTACTCAATAATAATCTATTATTATTAATCTATATTAACATGACTGTGTGATTTTATATGACCATAAAAAGAGTCTCAAAGGATTTGTCTATGGTTTTTAATATAGGTTGTTTTTTATAAGACAGCTGGGTGCTGCGAAAGAGGGTGGGACAAGGAAGTCCGAGCCAAACAAAAGAGAAAATAGACCAAAAGTTCTGCCCAGGTGACATATGATATCCAAGTAAACTGGAATTTCAAATAAATAAGATACAATACTTTAGTATCATCTGCCCAATGTAATATTGGGGCATACATATAATAAAAATGTGTTTTTGTTTGTCTGAAATTTATATTTAACTAGACATCCTGTATTTATTTTAAATTGATTTTTACTAAGTCAGGCAATCTTGTACCAACCCTAAAGAAAAATCATATAGCATATGTGATATAATCTGATTTATGTAAACTAACTCATCTTTATTTGAGCATTTTGTGTACAAATATAAATTAGATTATTTAAGCATATTTTTAATCTATAGGAATTTGTATATTATAAAGAAAAATATAAAATATATATACTACAGGATATATAGCATGATTCTCTCACATTACAATCAGGCAAACACAAATTCATTATGTATATATAAAAATATATACACATATACATATATATATATATACACATACACATACATTTTTTAAAAAGAAAATAGGTTATAGAAGAGGAACTATTCTGTTCAGTGCAAAATCCATTTATAAAATAAATCTCAGAATTGAAGTTGCATTAGCTTACACAATGTGTAACCGAGAAGAATTGTGTTAATTTTGATATTCCCTAAATTCCATCATTCAAATCTGGTAATATGGTGTTTAATAGATGCTGGATCTGAAACATACAATCAAATTTTTATATCTCAATATGAGAATTTGATTATGTAAGCATAGTGGATTTAGTGTGATACCTACGTTGATCTAACCCCCACTTCTTCTTCCCATTTAAAGAAGTATAGGCTAACACAGTGTCACGATTTGGGCTTCTTATTAAACTCAGGAATTAGCAAAGGAAAATTAATTCACTTAATTAGCTGCAGGTGAATACCTAAGAATTTTATGTATGCATCATATATTCAAAATTATTATCTGAAATCCTCTGAGACCGACTTCAGGCAAAGCTGGAGACAAAGCTGATTTGGTGATGAATCAACTACAGCAATTTTAGGAGAAATTCAGAAATTATTCTGACATTAGTCATTAATTAAATTTTTATTTTTGAAAATGATGAGGACCTTCAATTGCTTCCATGTAACCATCAACTCTTTGGTTACTAAATTCTAACTGTGCCAATGACTCATAATTTCTGTTATTTTCTGTATTTTTCTTCACTTTAATACATAAGTTTAACACAGAGGAAGTAAAAATCTACTTTATATAATATTTGACTGCCGTCATTAATACTTTCCAGTAGGACTGCTATAAGTTTATAACATTAAGGTAATTGTTCTAATTGTATCAGCAACTTTAACTGTTAGTTGGTGTTTCTTCTTGGTGCAGTTACATGGAAAAGTAATAGCAGATAATCAAAATAATTAAAATGGGTGATGTAATTGTTGAAGGATAGAAATTAGTCTTCAGAATTTTAAGCAAGGCTTAATTTATGTTCTAAGATACTTTTTAAAAAGTCTTTTATATTAATATTCACAGAGAAGGAAAGAAAGGGTTGTTTTTCTGTCTCATTATTAAAGATAGAAAGTATCCTAGTTTGCACACACAAAGATGAAACTAGTGACCCATAATAAGTAAAGCACAAGGTATGAATCATTTTTCCAAAGCAGTCATCATTTTAGAGATGTAATCTCACATTTTAATTTAGTTGCTATTGCAGTTAATGATACACAGCAGTGGTGGCTTATTGAGGTGGGAAGTCAATCTGTGGTCACTTAAACGGAACAGAGCTAACTATAAGATCTATAACTATGACCTCATTAATACCCTGCGCTAATCAATTAAGTTAACTAAATTCAAAAAAGATGTAATTATCAGTATCACCAATGTGTTAACAAAACCGGTTCCTATTTGCTGAATGTTTCCAATGTTTTCTGAGATAGTAAGAAGCATCTGTCTGCCAAAAAAGAGTCAGTTTAAACATTTATAAATCATTTGTACAATTACTTTGCCTATAAGATAACCTCTAACTTGTTAATCTTAATGTTTCTTATTTTAACATTGTTGGGACATTTGTAATGGGAAACTGGGATCTATTTATGCTATAAAAAATATATTCTCAATAAATCCATGTACTTTACCACAGATTTCCTGTCTTTTCTAACTTTAATTTCTTGGCCTACTCAGTGCTCTTTTGGTTTCAATATACAAAAACCCATTCAAGTTTCAAAATAAATGAACAAAAAGGATGAGATTAGAGAGAAAGTTTATTTTAAGGTCAGCAAGATCTCACAGAATCAAAGAACTAAAATAGGAAAGCTTCATGTTCTGGCAGCACAAAGTCAGAAACATGGGCTCATCTCCTTATTCCCCTGACTCTGCAGTTTATCTATACTTCTCTTTTCCAGCAGTTCTGCTTCCTTCTGTGAGGGTTTCTATATTTCCTTAGCTCATTTCAAAATTTTCCATCATGATGATTTTTAAGAAAATTAAAGTGTGAGATAGCTCCACTCTTCAAATAAAAAGAGTTTTAGCTGGGCTCATGGTAGTGACTTTGGTGTTCGCCTGCCCTAGACCTTTTAGTATGACAAGATAGATTAATCACGCGGTCTCTGGGGCTGTGAATAGAAGCAGATCTAGACCACCACCACCACTGTCCCCTTACAGAGCGGTGGACTGAATTGCAGAAAATTATGGGGAAAGTGGTAGTAATCAAACTTGAGAAAGTCTGGCACTACAACTTTTTGGCCATTTTAGAAATTTGATTTTCATCCTAAAATCAAAGACGGAATTTATTCTTAACTCAAATACTATATTTGTGCTTTGAAAATGCTTTGAAACTGCAAGGTGGAGAATGGATTTGAAAGGGATTTATAGTAAATTGAGACTGATAAAGAACTTCACTTCAGACAAGGGTTACCAATGGTATGGGCTAGGGTGGCAACAGAAGAAATGAAGGATAATGGGAAAATTTCAAAGCAATTTGGAGCCCAAGTCCAAGGACAAATGACAAATTAGAGGAGGCAAAGGAGGGCAGTGAGGGGGAGGGATGTGTCTTGTTTCTGGTTTTAGTTGGATGAATGGTATTATTCTAAAAAACACAGATGCTTGAAGTTACGCACTGAATCTTAAACTCTATTTAAAACCCCTATTGGGTATTGCCTAACACAGTTCTATATCCTCAGAAATCACATTATGACTCAAAATTCACTAATAATTTTTTGGGTTTTGTTTTTTGTTTTTTGTTTTTAGATGAGGTTTTACTCTGTCATCCACACTGTAGTGCAGTGGCAAGATCATGGCTCACCTCAGCCTTGACCACCCAGGCTCAGGTGATTCTTCCACCTTACTCTACTGAGTAGCTGGGACTACAAGCATGTGGCCTGGTTAATTTTTGTATTTTTAGTAGAGATAGTGTTTCACCAGGTTCCCCAGGCTGGTCTCAAACTCCTAGGCTCAAGACATCCACCCACCTCAGCTTCCCAAAGTGCAAGGATTACAGGCATGAGCCATCACGCATGGACAGAATTTTTAAGATTAATAATTTTTTTAAGTCACCAATAATGTATAAGGAATTAGGAGTTTTGAATTTTTATGTAATTGTTACTTGACATTTAATAACTGTACATATTTTTTGAGATATAGAGTGATATTTTAGTACATATATACAATGGGTAATGATTAAATCAGAGGAATTAGCATACTTATCACCTCAAACATTTATTATTTCTTTGTGTTGTGAACATTCAAAAATCTTCTTTTCTAACTTTTTGAATATGCACACTAAACTATGGTTAACCATATTTACCATACGGTACTACAGAACAATAAAACTTATTCCTATTACGTAGCCGTAAGTTTGTATCCATTAACCAATCTTTTCCTGTTCTTCTCTCCCAGCTATACTTCCCAGCCTCTAATAATCACAATTTTACTCTCTACTCCCACTCATATTTTATTTTCCTCCCATATGTGAGTGAGAACCTGCGGTATTTCTATGCCTGACTTATTTCACTTAACATAATGTCCTCCAGCCTCACCTGCATTGACAGTATTTCGTTCCTTTTTACGGCTGAATAGTATTCCATTGTGTATACATTCCACATTTTTTAATCCATTTGTCTGTTGATGGACACTTAGATTGATTACGTATTTTAGCTATTGTGAATAGAGCTGCAATGAACTTCTGGGTGTGCAGGTATCTCTTCAATATATTGATTTCCTTCCATTTGGATAAATACCCAGTAGTGAGATTGCTGGATCATATGGTAGTTCTATTTTTAGTTTTTGTAAAAATCTCTATACTGTTTTCCATAATGCTTATAGTAATTTATATTACCCCCAACAGTGTAGAAGAGTTCCCTTTTTTCAGTACCCTCATCAGCATTGGTTGTTTTTTGTCTTTTTGATGATAGCCTTTCTAACTAGGGTAAGATGATACTTCATTGTGATTTTTATCGAAACTTTGAAAATCTTAAGATTGCTAAGAAGGAGTATGGTAGACTAAATAATGGTCCCCAAGAGATATCCACACCCCAAACTCTGAAACCTGTAATTGTTACCTTAAATGACAAACAAGAGCTTTGCAGATGCAATTATCAAGAGATGGGGATATTATCCTGAATTTTTCCAATAGGACCTAAATGTAATTACAAGTATCTTTATAAAAGGGAGGCAGAGGAAGATTTGGCAGATAGAATCGAAGGCAATGTGACAACAGAGGCTGAAAGAGAGATGTGGCCACAAGCCAATGAATGCCAGCAGCTGCCAGAACCTAGAAGAGGCAAGTGATGGATATGGATTCTCCCCAGGGGGAATGTGGTCCTGCTGGCTCTATTTTTCCAGGCAACACTGATTTTGGATTTTTGGTTTCCAGAACAGACAGAATAAATTTCCCTTACTTTAAGCTACTAAGTTTGTGATAATTTGTTATAGTAGCCATAGGAAACTAATGAAAGCAGCTTTTTGAAAATTGCTTTTTTACTTAATATCCATACCCATGACATAAGTATCTTCTGATACAGATTAAAAATGTTTAATTCAAATGAGAATATTTTGTTTCACTGAAGTATCTCTGTAATTCTCCTACACAATACAGCCAAAATACAGGCAATACAGGCACCTCAGACATAATTAAGTATCAGAAAACTGCAGATATATATTTTGTAGGATTTAAAGGCCTTACTGCAATATTAGCATCAAGTTGAAATTCAAATAGCATGTTTGTCGGTAAATAAAGTGAATAAATATCCTTGATTTTTTTGTAATGCATACTAGTTTATTAAAATAGCTTATATAGTTTAATCTAAACTCAGCTTTGGCAACCACTTGATTAATTAACTATACCCTTCTACCAGCATTACTAGCATAGACCCAGCTACAACACACCAATCTTATAAGCAGTGTCCTCAGAACTGTAATTTTAAAGTTCTACTTTATTGTTTTAGATTTCTTTTAAGGAAGATAATGGTATTGGAAACCCATTTTCTTTTTTTTTTTTTTTTTCTTTTTTTGTGAGATGCAGTCTCGCTATGTTCCCCAGGCTGACGTGCAGTGGCATGATCTCAGCTCACTGCTAGTTTGCCTCCCAGGTTCAAGCGATTCTCAAGACTCCAACCTCCTGAGTAGTTGGGACTACAGGCGCACCCCACCGCACTCAGCTAATTTTTATTTTTTTGTATTTTTTATAGAGATGGGATTTCACCATATGGTCCAGGCTGGTCTCAAACTCCTGACCTCAAGTGATCAGTCCGCCTGGGCCTCCCAAAGTGCTGGAATTACAGGTGTGAGCTTCCATGCCCAGCCTGGAAACCCATTTTCAATTATTTTTAGACTATTCAAATGTTAGACTATTCAATTATTTTTAGACCTAGCATGAGCATGAGTCAAACATAAATTATAAATATAAAATGGTACCTAGAATACTCTATGTAACTTAATTTGTGGGTAACAAGTAGATAATTAAGACTTAATAAATTTTCAAGTATTACCTTACCAAACAATAGAAGAAAATGGTGAGTATATCATACACAGATAACTGAAGGTAAGAAAATAGTTGCCCCTGCTAATCTGATATGTATATTTATAAGGAATACTTTTTAAAGGAATTTTTCTCAACATGAATTCTGTGTAAGAAGCAAGTAATCATACAGAACAATTTCAGAAAACATTATTCCACAGCATAGGTCTCAAGAGATGTTTATAAGCTGATAAATGACCTAAAACTAATGGAAGTATTGATGATAACAAAATCAAGTATAAAATTTAAGCAGGGATTTCTTATCTTGTGTTTTCAATCATTTTTCCTAAGTTAATAATTAAATGGAGAGCATATTTCTTTCTTAATATTACATTGGTGATTGCATTTCACTCTTATTGCACCCCAGAGATGATAGAATGGCTCTGTAGGTGTGCCCAAACTAAAACTACTAGTGTTGGTTAACAATGGCACATATGTTACAAAATTCTAATATATTATAAATTGCTTTTTGCAATTCTGAGATAGCCCAATGTATTTTATTAATCAGACATCCAGACATTTAATGCTTTAGCTACTCAAAATAGTTTCAAAGTGAATGATCAATACAATCTCTTCATTAAAATTACGTATCTCTTCAGGAGGAAGTTTGAAATTTATATCAACATGAGAAGTTAAAGAGAAACAGTTTCTTTGTTTAAAAAGATTAGCAATCTTCCCCAACAGGCAAATATACAGCCATTTCCACCACCAAAATTTCAACACATGCTTAACCACTCTGATACTTTAGTTATTTACTCTCTTCTCCATTGACTATGCTACCTGTGGGTAAGTCTTCTATTTCAAATGTTTGGTTCCCATGTTTCATGCTGGTTTTCTTAAAAAACTTTAAATGACTGATGATTCTAGATTTTCTCTTCATATTTTTAAATAGACTAGATTGAATAGTGCTGCCAACTGGAGAGTTGTCTAAACAGGGCATTAAACAACACTGTTCCCTATCATTCCCCCAGAACAAAGTCAGTGCCTTGTACATGAGGAGTACTATGCAAATAATAAATTAATAATTAAAAAATGAATAAATAAAATACAAATACAGATTTTAGAATCAAAAGCAATCATGTTTATGCATAAAGAAAATAGTGAGTAAGATTTTTGGATGTTACTTAGTATATAAAATAGAAACTATAAAATTATTGAGATAAATAATGCACAAAAGCGGAGGGAGGAAGTCTGTCTAAAGGAAAAACGGATTTCTAAAAATACAGAAAAGGAAGATCAGAGGGAGATATAATTTCCAATAATTTTCCGAAGAGAAAACACTAATGAGGGTTAAAAATTTTCCCAAAACTGTCTATATGATGGAAAAGAAAACTCAAAGGCTTACAGTGGCAGCTCAAAGACATAAGTCTTTAGCACATATTAGCCATTTTTTATACACAAAGTCAACCTGGATGCAATGATTGTAAAGCGGGCCACTATTGAACAATGTCTTTGAGCCCTTCCATCATATTCCAGAGATGTGATAAAGATAAGTGCATAATATGCTCATTTGCCCAAATTTAGTACAAAAGAGACAGGGAGTGATCTAACTAAGGTTACTTTAGTTATGATAATATATTCAAAAGTAATGAATTTCATATCTATGAAGTAATAATTAGCTTCATTGAGTGGGTTGAAAAGTAAGGCACCAACATGTATTTTTATTAGAGCACATCTGTTTTGTGATAGAATAGATAGTGCAGAGGAAAAGGAATTATTATTACTGGGTTTTTTGTCATCCTGGCACTCCTACTGACTTGCTAGATGATATTGTGAGGCCACTTGAACTCTCAAGATTACATTTTTCTCATATTTATGCTAGGAGGAATGCACTTATATTAAATAATTTTTAAGATATTTTCTATGAATAAGGAAGAATTATTTTTAACTTGTAATTCAGGTATGAACCCTCTAATATTTTCTGATCATCTATTTATCTCATTTCACTATAAGATAAAGAGTCACATATTATCATCGCTTTCCTTATTTTATCATCACACTAGGTTAAAAATAGCTTTATTTTCCAGTAACCATATTATCACTTGTGATTGCCAGAATGATAGGACTGTAGAATGATGCAAGTCTTTTAGTTTTCTTAAGGCATGACATAAATAAATATATTTTATCTATAGTTCACTTGAGCTCAACAAATTGTTTTTACCATTTACCACTTAAAAGTCTTAAGTATACCAGATTATTAATGGATTAATAACTCAAGGTTGCCTACGGTTGCCTACTATTGAGGACAATATGGAAACATATATAAGCAAGATTGGAAAATGAAGTGTCATAAGATGCAAGAAGAGCATGAAATGGAGATATGTCTCATGAAGCTGATTTTATTTGAGAGAGGTCTTAAACACTGGGCTTATTTCAACGGATGGCTCTAAATAAAAATGAATTGCCATGGAGAGAAAACCGCTTGTGCAAAGGCATTGGAATGGAAAAGCACAGATTGCATTTAAGGAGCGGTTTATTGGGTAGTTTAACTGAGGAAGGGGTTTGAAAAGATTTTTTAGGACTCTTTTCTATAAATATTGCAGACTATTCTAAGACACCTGCATATAATTTTCTATACTTTATTATAATTAATTTAGAACTTACCCAACAATAGTAAAACGGAAAGGTACATTTCATAGAGAGAAATTATCCTAATAAAGGACCCTCACAATGTGAAAAATGCTTGATGGTCGTTTTTGTCCATGTCCTGTGGATAAACTGAAACACATAATCATGTTCCATTCATCTGGTAGGGTTAGCTGATAATTGTGGTTTTCAAATAACTCAGTTCTAATGTTAATAGTTGCTCAAATATTCTATATTAGTATTTCCCAGGGTGAGTTCCATGGAACACTTTATATAAATGATGCACTAAGGATAACCTTTTTTATAATAAATATCTTGATATATACAGTATCTTAAAATTCCAAGAAAGAAAAATTAAAAATAACTAAAATGTATTAAACATTAACTACATATTAAGGTACCATGCTAAGAACTTAACATGAGTTTTATTTGTTAATTCTCACAGCCACATGTTTTTTGTAGGCACTATTATTATTCTTGTTTTACAGGATAGGAAATTGTGAATTGGTAACTGGCAGCATGATGCCAGGAACCAGGATGTTTCATTCCAATATCCTTGTGATTCCTAGCTTTATTGGTCAGAAAACTCTTCTTGGGGGGATCATTTCTGACGAAAAGTGGTAAAACGCTGTGTGCTTCTCTTTCATGATAGCATAGCTTACCAAATACTTGTGACAAAAATCCAGAGGGAACTAGTCACGTTGGCTTATTTTATTAATTTTCATGATGTCTTTATATTAGATAACCAAATCAAAACCAATTAATAAATCTAAAAAAAAAAACAGCTTTAGGTATTTTATCTAAAATGTAATTTTCAGTTTCTCAAATAGGCAACAAATTTGCATATTTTTTTTTTCAGGAATTTACTTGGCATATAGTTTAGTTAGACAAAGAAATATATCCTCCTGGCAAGAGTTATGATGAGCACCCTGCAGACTTGAAGTAGGCAATTGAACACAGACAGGAATCGTATTTCCGTAAACTTCTTCTGTACTTTACACTAGAGGTACTGCATTTACATGACCGTATTTAAAAATAATTTCCAATGAATTTAAAAGAAAAATAATTTGGAATGTTATTTACTCATAATTATAAGAGTGACTTCTATATCTTTATGGAGTTAAGAAGAAGTGAAAAACAAAGTTTCACTGGAGACTATTTGTTTTCTTTTCCTTTTTTTTTTTTTTTTAATGAAGTTCCGAGACTGGGAAAAAGAAAAGAAGACATAGCCTGACTTCTCCTCCTTCACTATTTTTTAAAGTTTTATTTTATTTAGCTGACCCATAATAAGCTACATATTTATGGGGTAAATATTTATGGAGTAATGTCAATATATGAATGCATTTTGTAATGATCAAATCAGGACAATTGGTAAATTCTTCACCTAAATATTTATTATTTCTTCATGGTGAGAACATTCAAAGTCCTCTCAACTCACTATTTTGAAACATACAATATGTTCTTATTAACGATAGTCACCCTTCTTTTGCAATTGATATGGTTTTAATACATGTCCCCAACCAAATCTCTTGTTGCATTGTAATCCCCAATATTGGAGGTGCAGCCTGGTGGGAGGTGCTTGGATCATGAGGGCAGATCTGTCATGAATGGCTTGGGCCATCCCCTTGGTGATAAGCTCTCACACTGAGTACACACAAGATTTGGTCATTTAAAAGTTTGTGGCATCTCCCACAAACCCCCACTCTCTCTCTCTCATGCTTCTAGTTTTGCCATGTGATGCACCTGCTCTCACTTCACCTTTCACTATGAGTAAAACTCCCTGAGGCCTCCCCAGAAGCCATGCAATGACAGTGCCATGACTGAGCATCCTACAGATCTGTGAGCCAATTAAACCTCTTTTCTTTATACATTTTCCAGTCTTATGCATAATATTGGTACTGAGTAGATGGGCATTACTATAACGATACCCAAAAATGTGAAAGCAACTTTGGAACTTGGAAATGGGCAGAAGTTGAAAGATTTTAGAGGGCTCAGAAGCCAGAAAGATGAGGGAAAATTTGGAACTTCTTAGAAACTGGTTAAACAATTGTGATCAAAATACTGATAGTGATATAGACAGTGAAGTCTAGGCTAAGGAAGTATCAGATGGAAATGATGAACTTATTGGAAACCAGAGTACAGGTCACATGTGTTATGCCTTACCAAAGAACTTGGCTCCATTCTGTTTATGCCATAGGGATCTATGATGCAGGAGCAAATAAATGACTTAAAGTTGGAATTTACATTTAAACAGGATGCAGAGTATTAAGGCTTAGAAAAATTGCAGGCTGGTCATATATTTAAAAAAAAAAAATTGGGGAGAAAAATTTAAGTAGTCTGGTAAGCAACCACCTCCTAGAGATATTTGTATAACTACAAGGGAGCCAAGTACTAATATTCAAGACAATGGGAAGAAGATCTTGAAGGCATTTCAGAGATCTCTCAGACAGCCCCTCCTATCACAGGCCCTGAGGCCTACAAGGACTGAACAGTTTTGTGGGCCAGTCCTGGGGTCCCACTCTCTCTGCAGCCTTGGGACAGTGTTCCTCCATCCTGGCTACTCTGCCTCCAGTCTCTGCTCAAAGAGTCCCAGGTATAACTTAGGCTTCTATATCAGAGGATACAAGCTGTAAGCCTTGGTGGCTTCCACATGATGCTAAGTCTGTGGGAGCACATAGTGTAAGAGTTAAGGAGGTTTGTCAGCCTCCATCTAGATTTCAGAGGATATATGAAAAAGCATGGGTGCAAGGCAGAAGCTTGCTGCATGGGTGCAGCCTCCACAGAGATCCTCAACTAGGGAAGTGTAGAGGGGAAATGTGGGGTTTGAGGTCCCAAACAGAGTCCCCACTGGGGCACTCCACCTAGTGGAGCTGTGGGAAGGGGTCCACTATCCTCCAGACCCGAGAAATGGTAGATCCACTGGCAACTTGCACACTGCATCTGGAAAAAAATAAAGGCACACTTAACTCCACCCCATGAAAGCAGCAACAGAAGCTGAACCCTGAGAAGCCACAGGGGTGGAGCTGCCCAAGGTCTTGGGATCTGATCCCTTGCACCAGTATGCCCAGGATGTGGGACACGAAGGCAAATGAGATTATTCTGGAGTTTTAATATTTAATGACTACTGAATACCTCTGTGTTTTGAACCTTAATGCGGCCTATAGCCTTTTTCTTTTGGTTGATTACTCCCTTTTGGAACAGGAATGTTTACCCAATTCCTGTATCCCCATTCTATCTTGAAAATAAGTTATTTGTAATTTTTCAGGCTTATAGGTGAAAGGGACTTGCCTTGTCTCAGATGAGCCTTTGAATGCTTGAGTTAACACTGGAATGAGTTAAGACTTTGAGAGACTGTTGGGGTAGTATGACTGTATTTTGCAATGTGAGACAGAATGACATTTGGGGAGTCAGGAGTGAAATTACATGGTTTGAATATAGGTTTACACCAAATCTTATGTTGAATTGTAATCCCACTGTTGGAGGTGGGGTCCAATGGGAGGTGTTTGGATCGTCAGGGTAGATTCCTCATGAATGCCTTGGGCTATCCCCTTGATGGTAAGTGAATTCTTGCTCTGAGTTCACACAATAAAGGGTCACTGAAATTGTGTGGCACCTCTCTACCTTTCTCTCTCGTTCTTGCTTTCACCATGTGATGTACCTGCTCCCAATTCACCTCCCACAATGAACAAAAGCTCCCTGAGACCTCGTCAGAAGTCAAGCAATGTCGACACCATGCTTGTACAGCCTACAGAACCATGAGCCACTTAAACCTCATTTCGTAATAAATTATCCAGTCTCAGGTATTTCTTTAGAGCAGTTGCAAGAACAGCCTAATACAGCAATCAAATGCCAAAACTTATTTCTCCTAATGGTAACTTTGTCATTTGAGACTCTTTATGTGCTCTATGTTTTTTAGTACTCTTCTGGATTAAATATAATCTTAATGTGACAATTGTGTATTTTATGTTCATCTGATGCAAATTAATCTTATTTCCTTGCCATCAATTATTTTGGAGCCTTAATATGTAATGACTGCTCTGCTGTGTTGCAAACTCTCTTGAGGCCTGCAGCCCTTTTCTTTTGGCTCAACAGAAGTACTACATATGGAAAGACTACAATTCTTAGTGTTTGTTTTACTTAGTCTGGGCCATATCACTGAGATCTGACCAATGGGATGTGCTTGGAAATTATGTATACATTCATACATTTCATAAAGCATCCTAACTGAGCCTCTACACTTTATCTTAATTCATCTGTCAGACAGCTGAGTGCAGAGAATACCTGGAGGGCACATCAGGATGAGAGCCACAGGATTGAAAAATTCTGGGGCCCTGTTTAAGTACTTTAAATAGAATTTCTCAGTGGAGCCTCCAAACTCAAATGGGACTGTGAGAAATAAAATTCCATTCGAGCTGCTGAGATTTGAGGGTTGTTTGTTGTAGAGGCTAACACAATGTACGATGCTGTCTTTTTCTGTTTTATTTATTTAAAACAAAAGCATATATGTGAATCTGCCAATGAAGTCTCCTAATCTATTTACAAATATTAAATCACTTAATGCTTACTACAACCCCATAATATAAGTAGTATTATTATCCAAATTATACAAAGGAGAAAACAGAAACACATGTTCATTCGGCCAGTAAGTAACAAAGCCAAGTTCCACTCTAGGCACTCTGGCTTCAGAGCTTCTGATCTTAAATTCCAGCTATACTACCTGAATTTAATTAACTATTCTTTTAAAGATTTCACAGGTTTTTTTGGGTGGGAGCTACTTTGTGTCTTTCTATGTTTCTGAGTATTTTAGCAGTTTTATAGCTGGCTAATTATGGAGAGACCAGAAAAGACACTGGCCTGAGTCTTACATTTAAGAATGACCTCAAATGTGACCTAATTAAATTTGAAATCACTGTGCTTTGTGTGTCTTATGATTGAATTAGTTAAATGTCAAATATTTAAATATCTGTAGCCCTATTTTCACACTTCTTCACGCTCATTCAAATTACTAGGCAGCATTAATATTTGGAAGTGGCCCAGCCAAGCTCTTATTCTCTGAAAAGTCCTGTTTTGCACCACTCACTGATGAATACCTAAGAAAAACAATTGTCCATTCTATGAAGCTCAAAATGAATTCAACAGACTATTTCACTGAGTATCTAAAAGCTTGTAGATCCTTAAGGAGCATTCCATGGTGCCACTAGGTAAGTGTCTGACAAAGCTGCAGTAGGCAGAGATAAGGAGAATAGAGAAGCTGAATATGTTCATTTACTTGTACTGAAATGAACTTAGAAACCTTTTATGTTCATCTAATCCTGGAAAAAATTACATAGATCAATCTTTTCTATATCCTGTAAGAAATTGTTAGGTCACATCTAATTAGAAGTTGTGTTATTGACAAAGGAGATATTGGCTAGAGCATCTGTGCCACCTCTGGCTTATTTAGCAGCGAGTCATGGGATCTGTAACTTTCACTTGGCTCTACTGAAAAGAAAGAAAGGAAAGATCTGTGGCTAATGAAATGTCAAAAATGTAACATCTCTAAGGGTTTGGCTCACCCCTTCAGAGTGCATCAGAGGGTCAGCACCAAGCTTCAAGTTAAATCCCTTCACAAACTGAGATTTTTGGGTTGTGAAAAACATTTTTTTTTTTTTTTTGCTTCATCTTTCTGTCAGTTATTTTTTTTCTGCCTTCTAAAACTAAAATTGTTTCTTGCTTTAAAGAATAATTGTATCCACGGGATTTGAGATTACCATGAATGGATTGTATGGAGTGCTGTCATTTTGTAAGTGGCATGCTCACGCAACTTTTTTCAGATTGCCAATGTGTTCCATGTGTTCCTGAGTGGTGCTATGGAAATTGTATGTGCCTATGTTTATTTTTGCCTGTTACATCTATTAACTTGAATTATCCAAATTATTCTTTTGTATACAGTACTACCTCTAATTTACACTCCATTTATTATTTTATCTGTTATCTAAAAAGATGTTATCAGAGAGAATAATAAATTGAGTTAGCATCTCTTAAAAATATGTTTTAGGTGGCATAACAAAAGAGACCAAAGAATGAGGCTGAATGGTTAGAATTTGAGTTTCAGAACTTTTTTCTAATATATGGATAAAAAATTGATGACCCTTAGAAGTGTTTGGGCCTTAGTTTTCTCATCTGTTAAACCAAGATAAGAATTTCAGTGAAAGTATTATTATAATGTAAATAAATTGATAGCATATTTGAAAGCACTTACACACTAAAGTTTAGCACAAAGGTTAGTTGTTTGTTTTTTTTAATTTACTATTTTTATAAGAGTAAATAAATGAAAAAAGGCCATATGGACTGTTATAGTCAAATTCAGTCATTATTATGAAACATGTCCCAGTTTGGCATTTTTATAGGAAAGCATACTCATGTTTTAAAATGCTCTTACCACATATACATTCATATACTATTGATTGAATGTATATGTCATGGCAGAAGAGATATTCAGTGTCTTTTATAAAATTTTACTCAATTGTCTATACTAATCTAAAGAAAACATTAAGATGACAAATAAAGGTCTAAGAAAATATTCGTGCCATTGTTTAACTTTGAACATAGAAATTTGAAATTTGGGGAAAAAAACTATTTCCTTGAGAATTGGATGCATGATATGTAGCATCCATTTAAAATATAACTTCATCACCGACTCAGGCAACTTCATATTGTATTCCAATATCAGGTTCAAAAACACCTATTTAGAGTAAATTGATTTCTTAACATTTTTTTAATGATAGAAAATTTTTTTACTAAATTTATTTGGTATCCATTGTATTCACATTTTCTTGATTTGAGGAGTGTGTTCCACACTACTAATTATATTTACTGTAATACAGATATACCATAGCTCAAAATGTAGAAAAACTCAACATGTTAAATGGCCGCAGTATTTTTGTTAAAAACCAAAATCTCTTTCAACAGGTACATAGTCTGATATCTATATATGTCAAAGTTTTTTGAAAAAATGAAAATGTCTAGAAGTAAAATGAAAAGGACGGAAAGAGACCATATGATATAATAAAAGTTAATTTAAAATTTTGAAATTAGCCAAATTGTAAAATAAGGGCATAATGGTCGCTAGCTCCATATTTTCCTGTTTCACAAAATAATCAAATTGCCATTTAAAAATTTATATCATTCTATGACTTTTCTTTTGACTGATGTGAACTGTTATTAATGCTATGTTTTAAAAATCAGCAGGTATTTTTTGTGTCTATTTAAGCTTTTATACTTTTGAGTATGATTTATTATGTTTAGGACTTCATGTTGTTTCTAAAAGAATGTCTTTGCTTTTGAATTTCCCAATGAAAAAGAAACATGATATTATAAACCTAATTTTTCTGAAAGTCATAACGTTAAAACTATCATAAAATATACACTATTTTTATGTGGACAAACTATATTCTGAAAATACATGCTACCTTCAGAGTTTTCTAAAAAACAACCATAGAATATTCATGTGAAAAATTTAATTTTTTTTTTTTTTTTTTTTGAGACAAAGTCTCACTTTTGTCACCCAGTCTGGACTGCAGTGGTATGATCTCAGCTCACTGCAACCTCTGCCTCCTGGGTTCAAGTGATTCTCCTGCTTCAACCTCCCCAGTAGCTGGGATTACAGGCATGCACCACCACACCCAGCTAATTTTTGTGTTTTTAATAGAGATGGGGTTTCAACATGTTGGCCAGGTTGGTCTCGATCTTCTAACCTCAAGTGATCCACCCACCTCGGCCTCCCAAAGTGCTGGGATTACAGGCATGAGCCACTGCAACCAACCCAAAATTTAACTTGTTATTGTTTAAGTATGTTAACTATATTTGCTCTGTTGATACATTAGGAATTCAGTGTTGAGGGTTGTTTTGTTTTGTTTTGCTTTGCTCTCACAGACTATAGGTATTAGCTCATTCTTGTATTGCTATAAAGAACTACCTGAGACTGGGTAATTTATAAAGAAAAGAAGTTTAATTGACTCAGTTCCTCAGGCTATATAGGAAGCTGAGAGGCGTCAGGAAACTTACAATCATGGCAGAAGGTGAAGGTGAAGCAGGCCCATCTTACACGGCTGGAGAAGAAGGAAAAGAGAGAAGGGGGAGGTGCTACACACTTTTGAATAACCATATCTGGAGAGAACTAACTCAGTATCATGAAAACAGCAACAGGGAAATCCACTCCTATGATTCAATCACCTCCCACCAGGCCCCTTCTTCAACATGGAGGATTACAATTTAACATGAGATTTGGGCAGGGACATGAATCCAAACCAGATCACCGTAGATCTTATTTAACTTTTGAATCAGTTACATGTAACAATGACCATAGAGTCAAGCAATAATTGAGGAAGTTTCTCCAGAAGCTTATAAAATTATAGCTGTCTCTTCAAGCACTGAGGGGTGGCTGGTTAAGCAGGTTATGATCTTTCCAGGGTGATATTGGAGGTTGTTTAAATTGCAATTACAGTTTATAGTGCAGCTGTTAAAATCCACCAAACCAAATTTTCAGAATGACCTTTTCCATTTATCTAAGGAATTTTGCCAAATGTTTAATTTGTAGGCATCTCACTTGGGCACTATTACAAAAATACACCTTTAAATGAATTATCTCATCTTTAGCATTCACACACAATAATGAATATTATTTATTGTGAATAATTATTCATTACTGTGAATATTATAGGTGACCTATAGTTTCAGTGGCGTTAACTCTGTTTTACATAGGAGATGCTGTCAGACATGTAACTTTAATTTAAATAATATGCAATAATTACTAGCCCTCCGGAAAGGAAGAGTATATTTAGAATTTTTAAAATGTTTCTTAAAGTTACCTCATCAATATTAAGAATTCAGTTTTGGAAATCTGTCACATTGGAAAAAGCATTAAAACAGCAATGTCAGTGCACTTATCTAAGCCATGTAAATGTCAAGTAACATAGGAACATAATGCATTGTCTCTTTAATAATTTGTATTTAGCCACATCTATATTAATTTATATTAATCCAAGAAATAAACATCATATATATATTTATTTTTCCTTCATTTAAACAAAGTTACAATTAGCCAAATGGGAGAACACTGTTTAAAAATTGATTTAGCTATGGCTTGTCTTGCTATCAAAATGGGTTAGTTCTAAATTACACTAAGCAAATTGAACACTGTTTAAAACATGATTGATTTAATTAGCTACACCTCTTTTAGAGGTCAGGAAACATTGATGAATACCTGGAGGGCTCAACCCTACTACTCTTCTTATCAGTAAAATGGTCTTCTCCGTGTCAGAAGTGTTCAACCAAGTCTGTTGAATAAATATATGTGTTTTTGCTAGCTACACTGACAGAATATTTAAATAATAAAATTTTAAGTATAAAATCAAACATCAGATAGAACCAACTCCAGACAATACTTTCAAACTTCTGTAGAACATGCCATATAAATGTAAAGGTTGAGCCGGTATATTTTGTTGTGGTTGGAAATGAAGGCTCAGAGGGCATCAGTTGGACTCTAGGCCAGAGTAATTCCTATGAGATCTTGGAAAAATTACTTAACCATTCTAAGCTGGTTTCCTCATCTGAAAGTTGTGAAAAATAAATTTACTTGCCTGCTAAAGTTTTTGGTAGGATAATAGCAAATAATGAGGAATAAGCTCTCAGTACAAAGCCTGGCAAATTGCAAATACTCCAGAAACGATAGGTATTATTATAGGTAAAAAAAAAAGTTAATGCAATAACCCAATATTCCTTCAAACAACAACTCAAACACACACCCTAGTTTGACTGCTTAAAGGAACATATGTGTCCAGTATCCATGCAGATAATCTAAATATCACAATGCCTATTTAGGATATTCTAATTTCCTTAGCTCCAGGGTCAAGCGTCTGAGGGCCAGGAAGTGGGGCCTCCGGAAGAAAGTAAGAGACACATATAGAAGATAAGTAAAAGCGAAGTGAAAAGAAATAGAAAATAATGACACACAACCTACTAGGCCCCAGGCAGTAGCCTCAAATTTTGTTTGCCTTACCCTAGTTAATGTTCAAACCCAGAGTTAGATTAAACTATTATGATTCCCTTTTACAAATCAGGAAACTAGATTATAAACAAGCCAATTCCATTACCTGTAGTGAATCATCAGTAAGGGAGATGGGACTTCACCCCAGGTTCGTCTGCTCCTGAGTGGACCCATACTCTTTATGTTAAATTATATGGTCTCTTGTTAACAGAATTTCAGGCATGTATTTGGACAGACTGTATTGCAAAATAACAATCGGGATCATTAGACTGAGAAGGGAGTCTCATCTAAGTAACTGAAGGGGAGAAGGTGGGAAATACTGCTTCAGTGGATCACTGAGGCAAGGAAGCCTCAGTAGTTGAAAGGTTATTGGGGCCTTGCACATGAACTTCATTTGCATTCCCCGCTCTAACAGTTCCTCTTGATGTAACATTGTTCTGGGACTTTCACCTCTCAAAATCTTGGTTAGTTTATTTTTAAAATGGAAATAGTAAGACAGCTTTGAGGACTAAGTAAAATAATACATTTAAAGCATTTAACATCAATTCTAATAAATACCGAGGTGGTTATTTTGTTGTTGTTACTGTTGTCATCGTTACATTGTTTAAAAAGCCAGGGTAGTCCATGCACTGAAAGCTAAAACACATGATGGTAAAGAGGAAGAAAAAAATCAATCCCACTCTGAACAGAGATGTAATAGAAATATGCATGGTAAGATGTAGACATGACCAGCTGCAATTCAGCCATGCATGTCAGGTATCATAAAGCTAGTGAAATTAATATACATAAACACATATTGAAAATAACCTCTTAAAAATAAAGAAAGCAATTTTGACTCTAATAAGATGTTCATAGTATTTGGATATTTGGCTAAAATAACTTCACTGTCTCCTGAATACTGAAGTGAAAAATTCAGTACTGTACTCCTTT
The DNA here is from genome assembly GCF_002776525.5 of Piliocolobus tephrosceles. Classification (NCBI taxonomy): domain Eukaryota; kingdom Metazoa; phylum Chordata; class Mammalia; order Primates; family Cercopithecidae; genus Piliocolobus; species Piliocolobus tephrosceles. The sequence goes on along the minus strand of NC_045437.1, from coordinate 81,569,346 downwards.
ATTCTTAATGTCCTGCTGTCACAGCTTTGTGCAGTGATTAGTTACAGTCACCTTGAAACATTAAAGGACAACAATTGCAGAAATTATTTATATAACAAGAGGCCTTTCATGTTCTAATTTATACTTTATACATAGCAGTACTCTTAATAAGTTGCATTTAGTTGTATGTCAGAACCACTGTCAGGTGAAGAGAATATAAACAAGATTATTTTGACATTTTGTAGAGACGACATTATATCAAGAGGAATTTGGAGCTAAGTCCATGGAGTAAGGGAATCAGAGAAAATGGGGATTAGCATCGAAATCATCACTGCTATTCTCCCCCTGAAGGAGAGCACATAGTCATCCCCTTGTCCTATTGCTGTCTTGAAATCTGAACAGAAGACCTTCAGAAGCACTTCATTCAGTGATGTAGACAGCCAGAAGACTTCTTGGGAAGCCACGTAAGTCTGGAAAGGTTACTGGTTTCAAAAGACAAGTAAAGTGGATGATATAAAATTAGCAGTCAAAAGGTTCTGAGTCCTGGGGTCATATAGACCAGCATTTCAATTCTAGCCTGCCACTTAAAAGCTCCATGTTTTTATATGAGTTAATTAGTCTCTCTAAGCTTCAACTCTACATTTGTAAATGACTTTAGTAATAGCAATGTAAAATTATCTGATTCAGAATTAATTTATATTATAATATTGTAATTGATAATTCAGTCTAAATGTCCTTCACATGTGTCCAGATTTAATTTATTTAGCTTATAAAAACTGATTCGCTGTAATTAGATTATAAAAACTTCAGGTAGTATTGTTATTTAACATTATGTATATTCCATAGAAACTATTCAGCATATATTAGGTATTCCAAAAGCTACAAGATGAGAACATTATACTTCTACTAATTCAATACATGGAGCTTATAAATAAAATAATTCTCTTGTGAAAGTTGTTTTAATACCAGTCAAATAGCTAATAATTTTATTATTCAGTTTGTTCTATTTTGGTAAGTACGAGAAAAATAAAATCTTGCTTATTTGACTTTTTAAAAACTCAGACTACATTATCTTATACAAATGAAAAAAATGTAGAGGGTAACTTCAAACCCTAGTAGATTTTAGTGCTATATATGAAGCAAAAAATACCAAAATTATTATACACTGGAACACTCTGGTAATATTCCTCCCAGTTTTACTCAAGACATTGTTTGGCAATGGAGTAGTGAAGGTGATTTATTTTAGATTTCTATTTTATTTTCTGATATGGCCTTTACTGAAATTTTCCCTAGTATTTCCATCTTTATGAAAATTCTTCTTCCTCTCAGGAAAGCTATGAAGAAATTGCTATTTGTCATGTAAAATCCTTTTGTTACTTAACTCTATTGTCTATGAAAAAAAATTCTGCATGCAACCTAAAATTTAAAACTGAATTTTTACAACAGAGAGGAGCCTTGGCAGTGAAACAGATATGAAAATATAGTATTGACAATTACTAATTCTTGGGAAAAACAGAAAGATCCAATCCCAGAACACAGAGATCTTTTATAGCTACATACAAATGGAGAGGAGAAAGAGAGAAAATATGTTCATTCCCCAAACTGAAGACAAGGATGAGGAAGTATTGTGACTTAACTCTCATTTGCAGCATTTCTACCTCAAAGCATCATCACATATCACGAGTTCATATTCTGCAACAGTAATGATGCAGTTTCAAATATAACAGTACAGGAAAGTGAACCATATGAAAAACCAGCAGGAAATTGTTGTGCCGAAAAATAACTTCCTTTAGGAAAAAGACTTAATAGGTATCGCAATGTGCATAAAAACGAGTTATTTAGACATAGGGAAATTGACATTTCAGTCATTTCAGCTCTTTGTAGCTTGGACACGAATATAATCTCAAATACGAATTGAGTTCATATAGCACCTTGCATAATCATATGTTGAGATATATGATTAAACTAATTCCATGTACCAAATCATATGGTGAGCCAAATGTATTTTAAAACATTTTCACCTATTTTGACATGCATGTGGTCTGAATATATGCAGAAAACTATTAGATGTGTGTCTTGTGTTATAGTATCAAACATTTAAAGGAGAAAGGGAAAAAATAATATTCACCTTTTTTCCTACTTTTTCAACATGCTATGAATAGAGTTTGCCTCTCACTTAACTTTAACACAAAATAAACAAGAAGACACTCCAGGATTTTTAAATCAACTTTATGGAAATACAATACATTTCAACTATTTAAGTTATTTAGTAGTGTATATTTGGTTTGTTTCCAGTTTTGAGCTATTGTGATTACAACGGCTATGTACATTTCTGTACACATTGTATTGACATATGTTTTTATTATTTTTGATACATCTCTGGGAGTCAAATGGTTGTACCTTTAGGTAGGTATACATTTAAAATTTTAGGTTACTGCTAAATAGCTTGCCAAAATTATTATATCATTTTACTTTCTGCTAACAGGGTATGAGATTCCCAGTTACTCCAAGTCCTCATAAACATTTTGTATTATCAGCCTCTTTACTTTCCTCTTTACTTTCTCATGTATGTGGAACAGTATCTCATTGTGCTTTTTAATCTGTAATTCTGATGACTAATGCTGTTGAGTATTTTTTCACATGCTCATTGGACATTTATATTCTTTTGTGAAGTATCTGCTAAACGGTTTGCCCATTTTCAAATGTTTGCCTTCTTCCTATTGAGCTGTAACAAGACTATCTTCTGGATGCAAGCCCTTTGTCAGATTTATCATATTAAATATTTTCTCCTCTTTTGTGACTTGCCTTTTGATTTTCTTTACAGCCATTCCAAAGAACAAATATTTTTAATTTGAATACAGTCTAATTTCTGAGGTAAATTTGAAACAGTTGAAAATTATGTTTCTTAAAGCTGTCTAAATATGTAGATATTCTGGTTTCTCATTCAAATGTGAGTTTATCCTGTTCAGATTTTTATAACACTTTTTTCCTTCCACCATTTCCAGCCTGGTTAGTTATATTTTACCTCACCAGGCCAAGAGAACACAAAATTCTGTTAGCAGCCAACACTCAGATGACTAATGAATTCACAAACTTCCTACAAAAGCAATAAAGGAAGGTAAAGTAAAATGGACTGTTTCATTTTTTTAAGGCTTTTGCCCATTTGATTAGGCCCAGAAATTGGTTGAATGGGTGAAAATAGTCAGAAACAGGACCACTTAAAGCATGGCAGAAAGAGAACGCTGTAGCCATAGCAAGTATCATAATTTGAAGCAAATAAAATTAAATCAATCCAAAAAAAAAAAGAGCAAGTATGAATAAATAGCACAAAATGATAGATGAAAAAGAAAAAGTACACCAAATGCCCACCTTGAGTGAGGAAATATTTTGCATGGTTTCACATAAAGTACCTCAATCTGAAAAAGTCTACATATACATCATCAATTCTATCACAAAGTGCATAGTTATAAAACATAACAAGATATAAGAGGGTCCAAGTGGACTAACATGTTAATCATGAAAAATGAAATATAATATTGAAAGTCTAGCAACAGATAATATTCTCTTGATGCAATTAAATGAAACACATATCAAAAAAGTCAGCTAAATAAAAACTTTCATTTTTTGCAGAATGAAAAATAGCAAAATTAAAATATAAGAAAATTACTATTGAGATAGACCACCACCATGAACGACACCATAACTATCCGCACTAGAAAGTTCATGACCAACCGACTACTTCAGAGGAAACAAATGGTCATTGATGTCCTTCACCCCGGGAAGGCAACAGTGCCTAAGACAGAAATTCGGGAAAAACTAGCCAAAATGTACAAGATCACACCGAGAGTCATCTTTGTATTTGGATTCAGAACTCATTTTGGTGGTGGAAAGACAACTGGCTTTGGCATGATTTATGACACCTGTATTATGCAAAGAAAAATGAACCCAAACTTAGACTTGCAAGACATGGCCTGTATGAGAAGAAAAAGACCTCAAGAAAGCAATGAAAGGAACACAAGAACAGAATGAAGAAAGTCAGGGGGACTGCAAAAGCCAATGTTGGTGCTTGCAAAAAACCGAAGGAGTAAAGGTGCTGCAATGATGTTATCTGTGCCCATTGTGGATTTTTCACAAGAAGATTAATAAATTAAAAACTTTCATGTGATAGAAAAAATAAAATTACTATCATTAAATCTATTAAATTCTAATATAATAAAGTTAATAAGTATAATGAATTAAAAAACTAATTATCTTATATAGGTATAAAGTGGCAAGACATGAAATAAACATACATATAATTACATATGCAATAAAAATCATGGAAATTAAAATAAAACTGGTTTATAATATAACTTGACCATCCCTAATTCAAAAATTCAAAATCCAAAATGCTCCAAAATCTGAAATTTTTGAGAGCTGACATTTTACTACAAGTGGAAAATTCTAAACCTTACCTCATGTGATGGGTCACAGTCAAAATACAGCAAAAACTTTGTTTTATGGACAAAGGATTGAAAATATTACATTAAATTACCTGCAGGCTCTGTGTATAAATCACATAGGAAACACAAATGAATTTCATGTTTAGACTTGGGCCCCATCTCCCAGATATCTCATTATATACATTTGAACATAACAAAATCTGAAAACGCCCATCTGTCGTCAGTAGAGACTAGCATTGAGTCCCAAATATGGCACGATGTACTGGGGTAATATGTCAGTTACCTGGTGGTAGGTTGATTACATTGGACTGGTCTCCTCATGGAAGAGGCAGCAGTTGGTTCTTATTGTAATGGATACTTACTTTCTATATGGATTTCCTTCCCTGCATGCAGTGCTTCTACCAGAACTACCATTTGTGGATTTACAAAATGCCTTTTCAACCATCATAGTATTATCTCACACAGCTATGCTTTCATTAAGGAACTCACTTCACATCAAATGAAGTATAACAATAGGCCATATGGTATTGACATGGAGCAACCATGCTTCCTTAAAGCAAAAAAAAAAAAAACATTTAAAGGGCTTAAAGGTAGAGGGCAGTTTACTGCTTATAGACTAGGAATCCCAGAGTTTACAGAAGAGGAATTTGGGTAGTAACTAGGGAAAGTAGAATAGCATTATAGCTTATTATGAAGATAGTATGAGATAATATAAATTGTCCTAGAGTCTTGCTTATTAATCGGAGAGGTAAACAGTGATGAAAGGAAAGATGCATTTAGTCTTAATGGTGTGTTAGAGAAGAGAGATCCTTAAGTCAAACAGGATTTACTTGTTTTACAGTGTTTCTCACACTCCACAGCAACTTCAAACAAACAAACAAACAACCCAATTCTGAATAGCGCCTTTCCTCCCAAAACTTATAATTATTCAGGTTAAGGCAAAAGACTTGATGTATTTTTAAAGTTCCCCATGTGATTCTAACGTAAAGCTATTGTTGAAACTTCTCATTCATTGTCTAGAAATGAGTCCCAGTAATGGCAACCTGGAATTTATGTTTTTACTTGTCAGCTGGTGGAGGCAGGGTGCAGAAGGACAGTCAGTAAAATGAATTAAAACATGATCCCTGTGTGTCTTCTCTAGAGAGAAGAAGGAGTATTCTATAATTCTAAGCAAGCTCAGTAAGGATTTGAAACAAAGAAGCAAATAACATGTTTGTCAGTGGGTTTTCTCATTTGAATTTTCCCAGAGTTGGTATGCTTAACAACCTCACAATAATTCTAGGCCAATACTCCCTTCTGAGCCTTAATCATTTGTGTCTTAGTTGGTGGAAGATTAGTCAATGAAATAACCTGGCTCTTCAAAGATTTTGAGATCACCAGATACAATTAGAACAAAATGTAGGTCACATTAGAGAACATATATTTGGGAATGAAAAAAAGAAATGCAATATATTGAGATTCAATGGAATGCTTAGTGATATTTGTGGTAGCAAAGTATCACTAGAGACGTGCATAATTAAATTTTTGTTGTCCCTACCAGTTATGTGACATTAAGGATCTGGTAGTATATTATCTCCAAAAGTAAAATTGGAACCTCCAGATACTTGAAAAAGTTACATAGAATAAAATTATAGAGAAATTTGATGCTTACAGATAAAAGAATTGCTTTTGCCGGTTACATTATTATAAGTGCTTAAAAGGGACATTGATTCTTAAGTAAATATATGTCATTTTCAGTCATAAACTTAAGATTTTAAGTTAGGGAACAAATAGTCACGCAGATTGATTTATCAAAAAAAAATAGGTGTCAATGATTTAACAAAATACAATTATAAAATAAAATTAAATGAATAAAACAAACAAAAAAAATAAAGTCATCCTATTTTCTTCGGAGCTCAGATTATGTAAAGACAAACCTAACCAATAAGAGTTGAGGTAAGCAGTACTGCTTACATTCAAACTAACTTTTCCAGTCAATGAGCTCAGGAAAGCACATTCCAATTGTAATTTTCTTTCCTCTTTGCTCATTGCTCCTTTTGCTCTAGTTTATCTTTGTCACCCGAGTCTGCTTTCAGGTTGTTTGGAGGACAAATAATCCACATTTTTCTAAATCATTAAACTAGAATCATACCACTCATTTAGGTTTCTTAACTAGTTCCGCTTTTTTTGAATAGAATTATACATTTTTAAAAACACATAAATGTATATAGCTTTAAAATAATCTTTAAAAGCTTAAGACAAAAGCATGTGTTTCTCTATCACACATTTTTCTATTACCCCTTTGTATTCCCCAGACAAAAATATTTCAATTCTTCCTAGTTTTAGTTACCATATTGCCAAATAGTATAAATGTACTTGAATTAATCATCAGTAAATATTATTTACTTCTTGTAGTAATGAATCAACCTTTTTTTATACCACTTGTTACTCCTCCATCTTTTCAATATCATTGAATCACAGTTAGTGTAAAATTAACTTTCAATATTTTTATTATCATTACTGGTTATTCTTTCATGCTAGACTATGTAGATTATTATTAATACCTTCTGTCTTATAGACCAATCTCTTATTTCTTCTACATCATTTTTCCCCTTTAAATTTACTAGTTTTTTAAAAAAACACTAAATCTAAGCACAACCTTTATCTACTTCTCAATAAAATTCCTCTTGACAAAACCCAGTCTGTCTTGCCTGGATGGGTTGCTGTCTGGACCTTCTGTACAGTAATTATTCTAGTATTTTCTCTCACCATATTTTAGGAACTCCCTTCATCCTTATGTTGAATTATCTGTTTCCTGAATCATCTCCCTTTTTTTTAGTCATGGTGACAGTAACTGCAATAAACATAATATAAAAAGAATTTAAATCTAGAATATACAAATAAATACTAGAAATCCATACAAATAAACAAGTGCACTAAAAATGGTACAAAGTCTTAAGACACTTTATAAGAGTGGATTTTCAAAAGACAAGCATATGAAAAGGTGGTCAACACGATTAACCATCAGAAAAATTCAAACTAACACCAAAATGAGATAACAGTACAAAACCACCAGAACTGATACAATATTTAAAATTACAATATAAATGCTGGCAAGGATGTAAAGCAACCAGCATACTACTGCATTGCCAATGGTTATGTCAATTATTAAAATCATTTTGGGTAATTCTATGTCAATTTCTATTAGAGCTAAACACATATAACCCATAACCTAGCAGTATCTCCCTTAGGTATATTCCCAGGAGAATCGAGTTTATATGTTCACCAAAAGATATATACAGGAAAGTAGATAATGGCTTTACTCATAATAGCGCAAAATGTAAAACAGTCCAAATATCTCACAACAGTAGAATGTATAAATAAATCAAGATTTATTTACACGATGAAATACTCCACAGCAGTTTTTTTTAGTTTAAAAAATATACTATGCTTAAATACAACCACAGGAGTGAATCTAACAGACATAATGATGAATAAAAGAAAGCAGAAACTGTTGAAAAAGTTTACTCTGCCTGATTCTATTTAGCTGTACAAAGCAGGCAAAATTGGGCTATGGAAATATTATCTTGGTTGAGGTCATGACTTCACAGGCATACACATGTGTCAAAGTTAATCAAATTGTATAATTTAAATATGTTCAGTTTAATGCCTTTTAATCATATATCAATGAAATTTAAAATGCATAAAATCAAACATGGGCTACAAAGTGATAAAATTCAAAGTAATGATTATTTATTGAGGAGGATATTGACTAGAAAAAAGCCCAAGAAAACTTTCCAGGGAGGTGATAACACTCTATTTATTTGTTCTGGTGTGTGTGTGCATATGTAAAAGTTCACCAAATTATACTCAAGAGTTGTGAGCTTTACCTAGTATATACTATTTTTTTTTTTTCTGAGATAGGGTCTCACTCTGTTGCCCAGGCTGGAGTGCAGTGGTACAATCTCGGCTCACTGAAAACTCTGCCTACCAGTTTCAAGCAATTCTCCTGCCTCAGCCTTCAAGTAGCTGGGATTACAGGCACCTGCCACCATGCCCAGCTAATTTTTATATTTTTAGTAGAGATGGGTTTCACCATGTTGGCCAGGCTGGTCTTGAACTCCTGAACTCAGGTGATCCCCCCGCCTCGGCCTCCCAAAGCTGGGATTATAGGCGTGAGTCACCACGCCCAGCCCCCTAGTATATATTTTCATAAAATCTATAAAATAAAAAGGAGTCATCTGCAGTCTGCAGTTCACTGTCCTGATGCTAATTTACACCATGGGGAAAGGGAGGCAGAGCAAAATGGTGGAACAAAAGAATCCACTAATCACCCCCGCCACCCCCAACCAAGGATGCCAATTTAGCAACATCTACATAGAAAAAAAAAAACACCCTCATAAGAACCAAAACTCAGGTGAGCACTCATATTAACTGGTTTTAACTTCATATCATGGAAAGAGGCACTGAAAATATAGAAAGAATAGTCTTGAATAGCCACTGATGCCACCCTTTCCTATCCTCAGCCCCTTAAGTAGAGCACATCTCTGGCTGGGCACTGGGGGAGTGCACAGCAAACAATTGTGCGGCATTGAACTCAGTGTTTTCCTGTTAGAGCAGAAAAGAAAAGAAAACAGGAACAAACTCAGCTGACGCCCACCCACAGAGGGAACATTTAAACTAGCCCTATCCAGAACAGAATCATGGATCCCAGTGGGCAGAACTTGAGTTCCTGCAAACCTCATCACTTAGGGCTATGGTGCTCTGTGTCCCTAAGTGAACTTGAAAGGCAGTCTATCCCATAAGTACTGCAACTCTTAGGTGAGTCCTAGTGCTGAACTAGGCCCAGAGAAAGAGGACTGGATTGTAGAGGGATGTGACTTACTGAGACACCAGCTGGTGCAGCCAAGGCAGTGCTGACATCACCACTCCCATTACCCCAGGCTGCACAGTTTGTGGCTCTAAAACAGACCCTGTCCTTCCACTTGAGGAAAGAAGAAAGAGTGGGGAGGACTTTGTCTTGCATCTTGGATGCCAGCTCAGCCATAGCAGGATAGGGCACTGGTCAGAGATGTAAGGCCTCCATTCCAGGCCCTAGCTCCTGGACAACATTTCTAGATACACGCTGAGCCAGAAGGTAATCTACTTCCTTGAAAGGAAAGGACCTAGTTCTGGCAGAACTCATCATCTGCTAAATGAAGAACCCTTAGGCCCTGAATAACCAGTAGTGATACCCAGGTAGTTGGGTATGGAGGGCCTTAGGTGAGCCTCTGAGACTTGATGGTTTCAGGTGAGACTCGGTACATTACTAACTGTGGTGGCTATGGGGCAAAATTGCTTCTGCTTGCGAAGAGAAGAGAGAAAAGCAAAGGAGACTTTGTCTTGTACCTTAGGTACCAGTACGGCCACACTGGGGTGGAGCACCAAGTAGGCTCTTGGGGTCCCTGATTCCAGAACTTGACTCTTGGATGGAATTTCTAGACCTGCCCTGGGCCAGAGGGGAGGCCACTGCCCTGAAGGGTGAGTTCCAGGCCAGGCAGTATTTAACACAAGTAGACATAAGTACCTTGGGTCTTAAGGGAACATTGGTGGTAGTCTTGCAGTGCTCCTCATAGCCTGGGGTGGCAGTGGCTATGGGGTGAGGCTCCTCTGCCTTTGGAAGAGGGAGGCAAGAGTGGGAAGGATTATGTACTGTGGTTTGAGGGCCAGCTCAGGGGCAGTATACTAGAATGGCAGGTATACTTCTATAGTGTTTTTATCCTGAATCCTGACTACCAGGTGGCACCTCTGAACACACCTGGGGCCTAGATGACCTTGCCACTCTGAAGGGAAAGACATAGGCCTGGCCTGCTGATTGTAGAAACCTAGACTCTTCAGTTAACACAGGCAGTAGCCAGGGAATTATTATAGCAGGCCTTCGGCAAGACTTAGCACTGTGATGGCTTCAGGTCTGACCCAGCACAGTCACAGTAGTGGTAGTCACAGGGATGCTTGCATCCCTCCAGCCCTAGATTTAGGTAGCTCGGAACACAGAACGAGAGACTCTGTTAGTATGGGAGAAAGTAAGGGAAGAGAACAAGAGTCTCTGCCTGGTAATCCAGAGAATCCTCCCAGATCTTGTCCAAGATCGCCACAGTGGTACTTCTATGAGTCTGCAAGAACCACAGTGTTACTGGGTTTGGGGTGCCCTCTAAAGCAGTTACAGTTTAGATCACAACACCCAGGTCCTTCCAAATATCTGGAAAGCCTTCCCAGGAAGGATGGCTACAGATAATCCCAGTGAACACTGTAATAAACACCTAACTCTTCAATGCCCAGATACTGAAGAACATCTAATAACATCCACACCATCCAGGAAAACACAACTTCACCAAATGAACTAAATAAGGCACCAGGGACCTAGAGAAAGATATCAATAACCAAGTACAAGAAGTTATAGAAAACAACCAATCATATTTAGCCCAAAAAAGATTGCCTCAAGGCATTTAATACTCAAACTTGCAAAGTTCAAGGATAAAGAAAGGAACGTAAAAGTGACAAGATAAAAAAATTCAGTAACATACAATGGTCTCCAATACATCTAGTAGCTGGCTTTTCAATGGAAATCTTACATGGCAGAAGAGAGTGACATGACATATATAAAGTGCTGAAGAAAAATAAACTTTTACCCTAAAATAGTGTATCTGCTGAAAAGTTCCTTCAAACATGAAGGAGAAATACAAACATCCCCAATCAAACAAAAACTGAGGGATTTCATCAACTCTAGACCTGTCCCAAAAGAAATTCTAAAGGGAATATTTTAATTAGAAAAGGACATTAGTGAGCAATAAGTAATTTCCTGACGGTACAAAACTTGAAGTAATAGTAAATACACAGAAAAACAGAATAGTATAACACAGTAACTGTGGTTTGTAAACTACTTTTATCTAAGTAGAAAGATTAAACCAATCAAAAATAATTACAACAAATTTTCAAGGTATAGGTAGTACAATAAGATATAAATAGTAACAGTAAAAAGTTAAAAAGCAGGTAGACAAAGTTAAGGCATAGGATGTTTATTAGTTTTCTTTTTGCTTGTTCGTTTGTTTGTTTATGCAAACAATGTTAACGTATCCACTTAACATAATGGGTTATAAGATAGTATTTTCAAGTCTCATCATAACCTCAAATCAAAAAACATACAATGGAGACACAAAAAATAAAAAGCAAGAAACTAAATCATATTGTCAGAGAAAATCAACTTCTTCTAAAAGAAGGAAATAAAGAAGGAAGAGCAGACCACAAAACAACCAGAAAACAAATAACCAAATGGCAGGAGTAAGTCTTTTCTTATCAATAATAAGTTTGAATGTAAATGGACTAAACTATCCAATCAAAAGATATAGACTCGCTGAAAGAATGAAAAAACAAGACCCGGCCGGGCGCGGTGGCTCAAGCCTGTAATCCCAGCACTTTGGGAGGCCGAGACAGGCGGATCACGAGGTCAGGAGATCGAGACCATCCTGGCTAACACGGTGAAACCCCGTCTCTACTAAAAAAAAAATACAAAAA